>NC_041381.1:279217258-279265548 GCF_002162155.2 Triticum dicoccoides
TACGAGTCATGAGCCTCCGTGCGGGATTGATCATTTTGCGAGTCATATATGCCACATCAAAGTCGTCAATTGGTTATTTAAAACATTACACAACCCTTTCATACATACATGTTCAGGCCACATGCATGCATTAGTGGTGCCTGGACACTCCCTCGTGCAGTTATCAGCGATTTGCCCATTCGTTAGCCCCCGAAGGTTATCAATTTCCATCGACAACGAGAGGCATTTGATCAAAGGTGGACTCATCTTGGCATGTATTACGGTGTGGATCATGGTTAGATTCCATATCAAATTTCGAGCATGTGCGCACAGATGACTCCCTCCCACCGGCTCGAAGTGAGGGGGCTACGCGTCGTGAACCTTGTGTAGTGTGTTTCCGGTTTGCGAAGCATGTGCCACTTCAAAGTTGTGCATTGGGTATTCAAACATCACACAACACCTCTTTGGGGCACATGCACATGGTGGTTGTCCTATGAGACTCACTCGTGTGTGACGCTCCCTGTGGGCCCGTGAGGTCGTCGTCAATCAGTTGAACCTAAAGCGAGAGAGAGGTTAATTTTACCAACAAGGATGGTTCTTTTTTGGTTTGTGTTACGTATATGCTATTGGAAATATGCCCTAGAGGAAATAATAAAGTGGTTATTATTACATTTCCTTGTTCATGATAATCGTTTATTATGCATGCTATAGTTGTATTGACCAGAAACTCAGTTGCATGTGTGGATACATCGACAACAACATGTCCCTAGTAAGCCTCTACCGGACTAGCTCGTTGATCAAAGATGGCTATGGTTTCCTAGTCATAGACATGAGTTGTTATTTGACAACGGGATCACATCATTAGGAGAATGATGTGATGGACAAGACCCAAACTATGAACGTAGATATGATACTGATAGTACCAAGTTCACTGCTATCGTTTTCTGCATGTCAAGTATATGTTCCTTTGACCATGAGATCATGCAACTCACTAACACCGGAGGAATGCCTAGTGTGTACCAAACGTCACAACGTAACTTGGTGACTATAAATGTGCTCTATAGGTATCTCCAAGGGTGTCTGTTGAGTTGGCATGGATCAAGACTGGGATTTGTCACTCCGTATGACAGAGAGGTATCTCTGGGCCCTCTCGGTAATACAACGTCACAATGAGCTTGCAAGCAATGTGACTAATGGGTTAGCCACGGGATCTTGTATTACGAATTAGTAAAGAGACTTGCCGGTAACTCGATTGAACTAGGTAAGTAACATACCGATAGACAAAGGGAACTACATACGGGATTAGTAATCCTTGACATCGATGTTCGATCGATAAAGATCTTTGTAGAATATGTAGGAACCAATATGGGCATCCAGGTCCCGGTATTGGTTATTGGCCGTAGAGGTGTCTTGGTCATGTCTGCATAGTTCTCGAACCCGCAGGGTCTACACACTTAATGTTTGGTGACGATATAAGTATGGTTCAGTTATTATGGTGGTAACCGAAGGTTTTTTGGAGTCCTGGATGAGATCCCGGACGTGACAAGGAACTTCGGAATGGTGCGGAGGTGAAGATTGATATATAGGTCGAAGGGTACCGGAGTCCAGAAGAGTTCCATGGGCACCGGGTTATGATTAGGATGACCGAAAGGGGTTTCGGGGGGCCCCAACAAGTGTTGGGGGGGGGGGGGGCTCATGGGCATAGGGGAGGGAGCACATGAGCCCACTAAGGTACTATGCGTCCCCCTCACCCATCCTACGAGACCAGGAAGGTTGGTGCGCCCCTTAGGGCTGGCTCCCCCTTTCTTGGGGAGCAAGGCACCTAGGGGGCCACCCAAAACCCATCCAGGGTTGCCCTTGTGGCCACCTCCCCCTATGGAAACCCTAGGGCGTTTCCTCCTCCCCCTTCCCCCTATATATAGAGGGGTATAGGGAGGGCAGCCACACCCCATCTATGCCATGACGCTGCCTTCCCTCACCCTCATAGCCCTCTTCATCTCCATAGTGCTTAGCGAAGCTGTGCTAAGATTCCACCACCACCATGCCATCGTGCTGCCAGAGGACTCGAGCTAGTACTTCACCATCGCTCGCTGGATTGAGGAGGTCAAGGCATCATCAAGTCATACGTGTGTAGAATGCGGAGATGCCGTCCGTTCGGCACTTGGATCGGGAGTTCGCGGGACAGATCATGATTGGATTTCAAAGACGTTCGGCTACATCAATCGTGTTTCTTAACACTTCCACTTGGCGATCTACAAGGGTATGTAGATGCAATCTCTCCTCTCATATATGTTCATCTCCTAGATTGATCTTGGTGAGCGTAGGAATTTTTTTGTTTCCCATGCAACATTCCCCAACAATGCATCATGAGCTAGGTCTATGCATAGATGACACCATGAGTAGAACACAAATGAGTTTGTGGGCGTTGATATTCGGATTGCTTCCTTCCTTGGTATTTTCTTGATTCGCAAGTATTGTGGGATGAAGCGGCCCAGACCAACTTTACATGTCCACGTACATGAGACCGGTTCCATCGACTGACATGCAACTTGTTGCATAACGATGGCTGGCGGGTGTCTGTCTCTCCCACCTTAGTTGAATCGGATTCGACAAAAGTTGTCCTTGTAAAAGGTTAAATAGCAACTTGCATGTCACCATTGTGGCTTTGCATAGGTAAGAATTGTTCTTGCTAGATACCCATAGTAGCCACGTAAAATATGCAAGAACAAAGTAGAGGATGTCTAACTTGTTTTTGCAGGGTATGTTGTGATATGATATGGCCAAACACATGATGAGATATATTTGATGTATGATATGATCATGTTTTGTAATAGTTTATCATGACTTGCATGTCGATGAATACAGAAACCGGCAGGAGCCATAGGGTTGTCTTTAATTATTGTATGACCTGCGTGTCAATCATTAAACGCTATGTAATTCTTTACTTTATCTCTAAGCGGTAGAAATAGTAGTAGAAGCATGGTTGGCGTGACAACTCCGATGGGGACACGATGATGGAGATCATGGTGTCATGCCGGTGACGATGGAGATCATGTCGGTGCTTTGGAGATGGAGATCAAAAGCACAAGGTGATGGCCATATTATGTCACATATGATTTGCATGTGATGTTAATCCTTTCACTCATCTTATTTTTCTTAGGATGAAGGTAGCATTATACGGTGATCCCTCACTAAAATTTGAAGATAAAAATGTGTTCTCCCCAAGTGTGCACCATTGCAAAAGTTCATCGTTTCAAAGCACCACGTGAAGATCGAGTGTGATAAACTCTACGTTCGCGTACAACGGGTGCAAGCCAATTTTGCACATGCGGAACACTTGGCTTAAACTTGATGAGCCTAGCATGTACAGACATGGCCCCAGAACACAAGAGACCAAAAGGTCGAACACGAGTCATATAGTAGATATGATCAACATGGAGATGTTCACCATTGAAACCACCTCATCTCACGTGATGATCGGACTTGGGTTGGTGGATTTGGATCATGTTACACTCAGACAACTAGAAGGACATTGATTTGAGTGGGTGTTCCTAAGTAATATGATTAATTGAACTCATTATCATGAACAATAGTCTAAAGTTTCCTTCGCAAATTTATGTTGTAGATCAATGGCTCGCGCAGTAGCTCCCCTGAATTTCATTGCGTTCCAAGAGAAAGCTAAGCTGAAACATGATGGAAGTAACTTTGTGGACTAGGCCCGTAATCTGAGGATTATCCTCACGGCTGCCCAAAAGTCTTATGTCCTTGATGCACCGCTTGGTGCGCCACACCCTCCAGTGACTGTGGATGTTGTGAACCTCTGGCAGTCGCGTGTTAATGACTACTCAATAGTCTGGTGCACCATGCTGTATGGCTTAGAGCCAAGACTTCAAAGGCGTTTGGAACGTCATGGAGCATATGAGATGTTCCAGGAGTTAAAGTTTATCTTTGAGAAGAATGCCCAGATCAAGAGGTATGAGACCTCTGATAAGTTCTATGCCTGAAAGATTGTCGGGGTACACAAACAGGGGTGTATGCTTCCCCTGACTTGTGTACGGACGAAAGGCCTCCGCCCTGGCAGCCAAAGCTCGACAAAGGAATAGCTACACCAAGATAAATAGCAAGGCCAAGCTAGAGAAGCAGCTCTTAGTGAGATCAAAGAGTAGATCGAGAACACCAAGACAAACAAGATAGCAGAGCATCACCTTGGGAAGGCCTCCCTTGCCGGGCAGGTGAGCCTGGCCGGGTCGAGGCCGCCGCAAGGACAAGTCCAAGTTTTCCCTGGTAGGCTTGCCGGTCCGCCAAGGGCAAGTCTCCCCGCCAAGGCGCCAAGGCGCCACCACTCCACCGCACCACAATGCAAATAATTTATCAGTGCGGTGTCGAGCCCTAAAGTGATTAAGTGGCTTACACTAGGCACGTGGCAGCCATTTGGAAGATGAATTACCTTCATATGACACCCGTCCAGAGGTGTGTCTAGCAGATAGCAGAAGATGATTAAGCGACACGGTAGGCTTGCCGGGCTGCATCCTCGGCATGACACCTAGCAGTGCAGTTAATGCACTTTGTCCTAACTGCCAGAGTTAGGTATGATAGCACTATTAGCTATCTAATCATTGGATTTAGACTATTTTGCCACTATGGCCACCCCTTAAGCTATAAAAGGAGGTCCAAGGCAACCGAGCAGGGGATTCAGAGCCTTGCACACTTTTACGCGCGTAGCTACTCTCCCTGAGGCAACCTTGCCGGGCTTGAGCCCTGCGTGCTTGTCGTGTTCCCTCATACAATCCACCAAAGCAGGAGTAGGGCTTTACGCCTCACGGGGGCCCAAACCTGGGTAAAATCCACAAGTGTCACCGTCGTCATGTTGTTTCATGGCCTCTGCTCTTTGTGCAACATGGTCTTTCCCCTTGCCGAACCACAAGGGTCGATGGCCCCATAGGTGATCGTGTTCCAGCATGACATCTTTGGCACGCTAGGTAGGGGAAGGCGCTTGAACCCGAGGTTGTGAACAACGTGTCAATCATCATCTTCATCGATACTCTCTTCATCAATAGCTTCGAAGAGAAAGAACAACATTGTTCCCTAGCTTCGTCCTACCTAGGTTCCGTCGCTCGTCTTCGCCGCGGCCGTGACTTAGTTGGGGGCAAAAGACGATGATGATGCGATGACCATGGGCGACGCGGATGGCGTGGACACCATGCCACCCGCGATCAGAAGAAGAAGCGAGACGTGAAACAACGTCACCCTCCTCGTGGGCTCCCGTCAAGCATGTCCGATGCTGAAGGGTATCACTTGAACGAACGTGAAAATGGTACATACATGACCTCCCTCTTGCTCTTTTCTCTCCAACGGCTGGATTGCGCCATGGTGAGACCGCCGGCGTCGATAATCCCTCGTGGAACTTAGTCTTGTATTTTCCCGATAAGGGTAACTCCTAAGTGAACACTGGTGCGAATCCGTTGGCTAGCGCCCTCGGCAAGGCGAACCCCGGCAGTACTTTTTGCACCAACATGTCCTTCACGTCAGCTGCCGAGAAGCCATTGTAAGTGAAAGATCATGAGGAAGGGGCCGGTTCTTCTCCTTTTATACCATATGTCATTAATTGCAAGCATTTTTTCCTGATTCCCCCAGCCCTTACCGGAGCGGGGTATGAAACTAGTGGACCACCTAATCTCTCCCTTGTGCGCCTTCTTGTTTGTTGTCTTTGTAGAACAAAGGTGGATACGCGAGCACTATCTCCCTAAAGTACACAAACATGGGAATCAACTGTGAGTGGGAAAGAAGATGTTATGCGTGATCAAATGCACATCCTGACAAGGGGGGTGGAGTATAAACAAAAGCTAAGTTGACATACTCATGAACTTTCCTTCAGCGCTTGCGTTTGCTTATCCCTCGGACAACCAATGTTTTCGTATGGCAAGTGTTTCGTATGACGGAACATTACTGTATTTGTCTGCGCCCTCACTTTGTTTCGAGCCTGCTTAACATAGTGGGTGGCATCATCAATGACTGCTGTTGTAGGGTGGAACCCTATGTGGAGATCTTTCACGAATTGGAGGGAGAATCCCCAAGAACAAGATGAACACAATAGAGAAAACAAGAGGAATACTCAAGAACAAGTCCAATCACACATCCACTAGACCAACGAACACACAAGATCCACAAGGTACATGAACAATCAAATGGAAACAAGATACATGGTAGAGTTCATCCCAATCCTATGAGGAGAGAGGTCTTGATGATCCTATGATGGGGATCCTTCTCCAAGAGGATGGCTTGGCATCCACAAGAGGGTCTTCTCCCTTAGGAGGTCATATCTCCATGAGGAGGAAGATGAGCAAAGCTCTCTCTTTGTCTATCAAATACTTTTCTATCCTCCAATGAGCTAGGGGGAGAGGTATATTTAGTCTAGGGACGAAATAGAGGGGAGAGGGGGATACAAAGGTCAAAAGACCATAATGCACGCAGGCATATTCAGAGTCATCCGGGCACCTGGTGCAAAGGGGCCGGGCACCCGGACCGGTCAGAGGCCGGGGCTGTAGGTGGCCCGGCCACCCGGGGGTTCCAAACCCGGGCACCCGGGGTTGCTCCAGGCGGCTATAGGGAGGAGGCCGGGCACCCGGGGCCATCCGGCCGGGCACCCGGGGCTGGCTGGGCTGGCGCATGAAGGAGGCCCGGGCACCCAGAGCCAAGGGGTCGGGCACTCGGGCGGGGCTGGGCCGGCGCTGTGGGGTGGCCCAGGCACCCGGAGCAAAGGGGCCGGGCACCCGGGCAAGCTGGGCCGGCGGTCAGGGGGGCCTGGCACCCGGGGCTCAATAGGCCGGGCACCTGGGGTCGGCTGGAGGTGGCGCCCAAGCTGAGACCAGGCACCCGGGGCCGAAGAGGCCAGACACCCGGAGTGTCTAGTGCTCCTCCTCTCTCGTCCTTCTCATTCCTCTCTTCCTCCTCCGTGGGTCTCCGGTGAACTTGGTGATCCATCCGTGCTTCCTCGTGACGATCTTCAAAGTACCTAAGAGTGCATAACGTGCCCATTTCAGGTAGAGTCCGATTCCCGAATGAATTTGAGTGGAGCTCGAAGAGGAAGGAGTTCACCTTGTTCTCGATGGCGCGTGCACTAGCTCTCTTAATAGGTTCTCTCAGTGCTTGTGGTGGTAGTGCAACGTCCATGGTGATGGTCGAGGGATGCTCCGCATCATCTCCCCCCCCCCCTTGGGAGAGATCCGTCCATGGATCGTGATCTTCATCACCATGGGAAGGAGACGGCGTCGCCGTGTAGAAGTGGACGACCACCAAGCACGTATCATGTTGAAGCTTGAAATGATCACTCTCCAATGTCGCACCGTCGTGCAATTCCTTCAAAAGGAGCAAAGATAACAAGCACATGGAAAAACAAATGTGGTTGGCAAAGCAAAACCAAGCATTCAATAGATGATTCACCAAACAAGTGTCGTCATCAAGCATAGCATATGGTGTGACAAGGGAGTGTGGCATGGCATGTAAGCACATAAATTGAGAAAAATCAAGGACATCATGGAAACAATCATGCAAGGGTGAGGTAAAGGTGCTAATATGTGGGACAAGTGAACAAGCATCTACCTCAATGTCATAGCAAGCATGCCTACAGTGCTCAATAAATGGTCTGTGGTATGCATAAGAGTCATTCACAACACCCAAGAAGATGATATGACTAAACACATGCAAGTGCAAGACAATCCAAGCATAATTTGCATAGGGTGTAGTGAAAAACAAGTGGCACTCAACACAATAGAAAGAGAAATTGTTCATCATGTGTGAGGAAATCAAGGCAAGCATGTAGCAATCAATGGGACATGGCATATGTGAAGGAATGACATTGTTGCAACCAAACATGTGATAGGAGCAAGTAATCCAAGAAGTGAATGCAACATGAGAAAGCATAAAAATCAAGTCGTGCAAACTAGTGGAGCGAAGATGCAACACACTAGAGGAAATCATGGCAATCATGTCATGTGTGCAAGTAGTAGGCATAGGCAATGCACATGACATATCGCAAGCATGAACACAAAGCAATATCATAGTATCATCATAGGCATAGGTCATAGGTAGAACATGGCAATAACAAGCAATATCTCCACCAAGCTTGCAAATACACATACAAGTAGGAGAATCAATCATCATGTGTAATGCAAAGCATGGGTCACAAATGCATGGAAAAGGCATAGGAATGAGCATATCATGCAAAGTGAACATGGCAAGATGGGCATAGAGTGAGAAGTGGTAAATAACCCATAACCATGCGAGAGCCATGTAGAAAAAATGTGCGAAGTCTTTGCACGAAGAGAGCGGTGGGAAAGGCAATCCATGTGATCCCAAGTCATCGTTGCTATCTAGAGCTCGTTTTGTCAACTCATGGGATTGTGAGGTTGACAAGTATTCATGGGTACCTACACAAAAGAGACACAAACCAAAGAAATTGTGCGCGTGGTAAATGTACACATCACCCATCATGATGTGTATGTGAACATGTGAGTTAGCATAAGATATGCATCTCTCAAAGAAATTTGATGCATGGTATAAGAACATGTCATCCATCATGAAAGAATAGTTATTGTGTCTAACACGATGGGGATGCAAATTTAGCATAGAAGTATATGGCACATGAATAGCATGTTTATTCATGGGAAGCATATTGTGCACACAAGTATTGGGATCATGCAATGGATAGGATGAATCAAAATCTCCTAAAATGTATGAGGAAACTATGGGGGTCTCCTCATGAGCAATAATGGAAACATCACATGGAGAATATGAACAACATCCAAAACAAAGCATATTTGGTTCTATGTGGTCACAGCATGTAGATGAATTGCGCAAATCATGTAAAGGAAGCATGGCAATATCATTGCATGAAAAACAAAAGCCAATGACCATGGGCTTGTCATCTATGCCATATGTGCAAATTGGATCAATTTTAATGGCATATGCATAGTTAGTATGAAGAGATTGCAAATATGACATATGGTTGATCTCATGCATAGCATATGACAAGTCAAGCAGATTGTCAAACATGATGTGACCTAGAGAATTGTCACAAGACCCTATGTAACATGGCATCACAACTAATAGACTCCACATGAGAATCATCATACTCAACATAAATTGGCAAATCATCGCATGGGGAAATCACACTAGCATAAAGCATGGCAATAGGTGGATCAACATCTTGCAAGCAATCAATGTCAAGAATGTCCACTAGTGGGACAAGAGCATCACCGTCACCGATGTTACCGATGTCATTCCACTCATGTGGTGTAGGTGAAGTGGCAAAGACCAAATGGTGGTCATCATCTTCATCTTGATGGAACCATGTGGGGGGTGCATCATATTCCACCATGGCCATCGTCTTGTCCATAGGAAGGATGAAGTCCTCGCGGATCGGCGCATCATCGTATATGGGACCTAGCACCAAATGAGAAGACACAATAGAGGTAGAGGTTAAGTTGTTAGAAATCAAAATGGCCTCGCATGCCCTATCAACTACCTCACTCTCTCTATGTGGTGGTGGCTCACTCACTCCCTCAAGGTAGGTGCACTCAATGTCACATACGGTTGAGTCACTCAAATCACTCAAGTTGTGGTGGTGGTGGCTCTCCTCACATGGGAATTGGGGCAACTCGTCATATATGGGGCTAATGGTGATGTCACTCTCACTCTCAATATGGTGGCACAAGTCACTCAAGTCATCATACGTCGCCGTAGTCGAAGGGAAAATCCCATGCTCAACCATCTCGTCGTCGTCATTGTGGATGAAGGCCGAAGATGGCACATCATCGCTCTCCTCCATGACCAAAGGGAAATCCCATGCTCGATCATATCGTCACCATCGCCGTGGAGGAAGGCCGATGTAGGCGTACTCGTCGGAGGTAGGCAAAGATGCCATACGTCCAAAGGCGAAGATGCCATGATGACACTTGGCGAAGATGCCGAAGTCGTCGTAGTAGTCGTAGCTCCGTCTTGGTGGTGCTTGTCTCCCGGTCTTCTCTTGTGCTCATGATGTCTGGCCGTAGCTTGATGTAGAGCTTTTTCGGACTTGTAAGTGTACGCATCGCAAGCAGCTTCATCTTGATGGTGTTGTAGTGCTTGAGCTCGACGACGTCCCGAAGATTGGCCACTTGAGTGTCGCCGCCTTGAAGATGGCGAAGGGGAAGAAGACTTGTAGTTGGCCACCATGTCTCGTACTTGATACCTTTGTTCGGCCAACTTGGTGTCGAGGTAGTCCCTTATCCTTGCTTTGTTTTGGCGAATGTCGATGGCGAGTCGCTCAATGCCGTGCATTGCTCGTTGTAGTCCGAAGATGGACGTTTTGGTGATGTAGTTGTTCGCGTTGTCATTGTCGTGGAAGACCGGAGATGAAACGCCTTGCCTATCCATCACAAGACTCGAGTAGAGGTGAATAGGAAATGAGATAAACAATACCAAGTTACCTTCTCCCAAAGTTGAGGATGTATCCCGTTTCACTCAATGCGAGATGAAAGAATAGTGGAATTGGTACCAGACTTGTTCACTCACACCTATCAAGTAAAGCTTATGGTGGAGCTCGGTGAGGATAGTGGCAAAAAACAATTTCATGCAAAATGTTAGCAAGAGTCAATAATGTTGGAAAATATTCACAAATTCGCAAGTGAAACAAGTAGACCAATAGCAATATGTGGCACACGGAAACACACAAACAGATAGATAAATGGGGTCGTGCAACCAAGGAATGAGCATAAAATGTGGAATCCACAGAAAATGCTCATGTTGCACAACTCAAGAGAGACGCTAGCACGATTGCTCAATAGGCGGATACGACACTTGTGCACAACCTATAAGATGCAAAATGTATGAGCTTTCTATCCCAAGTATGCTATGTGTATGATGTTCCCGATGTTCTTCTCAAGGTGATCCAAGATGATCAGATATGACAATGTTATGTGCAATGTGGTATGATGCTATGGCTCTTGCTCACGAGCTCTTTGCTCTCTTTTTGCTTAAGAGCTTATTCTCTTTTTTTTGTATGCCCACTTATGCGAAATGCACAAACTAAGATAGCAATTGTGTATATGCGGGAACAATCTTGTGACAAAAGGGATGATATGATGATACCAAGATGATACCAATATGATATGTTATGTATGCAATGGAAGGTATGGATCATTAATGTGCACAAGTAATGTTGCCGGCAATACTCAATGTCTAGTCTCAATAGGCAAGTGACGCAAAATGGGCTAAAGGGTTAACAATGTAATGGCAAGAATGTACAATGAAGGGATACCACGATACCAAGGTGATACGGAGCTTACCGTTCTTGCTTACGATTAGGTTGTCAAAAATGGTGAAGTGGTTGATGTCGATGATGACCTCGTGGAGATGATGAGTGGAGGTGTTCTTGATGTAGATACCAAGATGATGTAGACCCGTCCCTAAGTAGCCGAAACACCTTAGGAAACGGTAAAAAACCATGAACTCAAAATCTCAAGGAAAATGTCAAATGGTGGTAGCAGAATGCGTTGGTGGTTCCTGAGTTAGCAATGTGGAAGTGGTGGTGGTGGTTGATGACTAAGCGACCATCCCTAAGTAGACGAAACACCTTAGTACACTCAAGTCACCCCACAAGAAACCATAAATGCTATATGGAACTAAATGGGTTAAGTTGCGGAAAGTTATGGTGGTTTTGCGGATGATATGGTGGATGGCCGAGGCAAAGATGCCAAAATGCCCATTTTTTGATGGAGTTAAATGGTGGTAAAACCAAGATGAGCAGCTCGGGCACGTTGCTAGATTTTCAACGAGCCAAAGAGCTCAAAACGGAGTTCGGGAGTGAAAGTTATGAGGGAAAACGTAAAGTGCACGCGGCTGATTCTGAGGGGTGCGGGTGCCCGGGGGTGGAAGGTGCGGGCACCCGGGGTGGTCCGAGGCAAACAGCCCGGGGGTGCGGGTGCCCAGGGTTTGGGGTGAGGGCACTCGGGGTGGTCAGCGAGGTTGCACGGGGGGCTCCGGGTGCCCGGGGTTTGAGGTCCGGGTGCCCGGGGATGACGGATTTGGGCGGAAATTCATGGAGAAATGGAAGAAAATGGTGGATTTCATGGAGGGAAAGGTGGAGACAGATGGGGGGAAGGCTAGATCCACTTGAAACCAAGAAAATACATGGATCAAATCCAACAAAACCTCATCAAACCAACAAATCACAAAAAAAACTGGGGCTATTTTTGGTGGGGAATTTTCGAAATTGGGGAAGAATACACAAAATTAGGCTAGAAAAGAAAGAGGGGAGGCTCCAATTTTGTGATCAACATGGCTCATGATACCAAGATGTTGTAGGGTGGAACCCTATGTGGAGATCTTTCACGAATTGGAGGGGGAATCCCCAAGAACAAGATGAACACAAGAGAGAAAACAAGAGGAACACTCAAGAACAAGTCCAATCACACATCCACTAGACCAACAAACACACAAGATCCACAAGGTACATGAACAATCAAATGGAAACAAGATACATGGTAGAGTTCATCCCGATCCTATGAGGAGAGAGGTCTTGATGATCCTATGATGGGGATCCTTCTCCAAGAGGATGGCTTGGCATCCACAAGAGGATCTTCTCCCTTAGGAGGTCATGATCTCCATGAGGAGGAAGATGAGCAAAGCTCTCTCTTTGTCTATCAAATACTTTGCTATCCTCCAATGAGCTAGGGGGAGATGTATATATAGTCTATGGACGAAATAGAGGGGAGAGGCGGATACAAAGGTCAAAAGACCATAATGCACGCAGGCATATTTAGAGTCGTCCGGGCACCCGGTGCAAAGGGGCCGGGCACCCGGACCGGTCAGAGGCCGGGGCTATAGGTGGCCCGGGCACCCGGTGCAAAGGGGCCGGGCACCCGGACCGGTCAGAGGCCGGGGCTATAGGTGGCCCGGGCACCCGGGGGTTCCAAGCACGGACACCCAGGGTTGCTCCAGGCGGCTATAGGGAGGAGGCCGGGCACCCGGGGCCGGCTGGGCTGGCGCATGGAGGAGGCCCGAGCACCCGGAGCCAAGGGGGCGGGCAACCAGGCGGGGCTGGGCCGGCGCTATGTTGTGGCCCGGGCACCTGGAGCAAAGGGGCCGGGCACCCGGGCAAGCTGGGCCGGCGGTCAGGGGGGGCGGGCACCCGGGGTCGGCTAGAGGTGGCGCCCAGGCTGAGGCCAGGCACCTGGGGCTGAAGAGGCCAGGCACCCGGAGTGTCCAGTGCCCCTCCTCTCTCGTCCTTCTCGTTCCTCTCTTCCTCCTCCGTGGGTCTCCGGTGAACTTGGTGATCCCTCCGTCCTTCCTATGACGATCTTCGAAGTACCTAATAATGCATAACGTGCCCATTTGAGGTAGAGTCCGATTCTCGAATGAATTTGAGTGGAGCTCGAAGACGAAGGAGTTCACCTCGTTCTCGATGGCGCGTGCACAAGCTCTCTTAATAGGTTCTCTCCGTGCTTGTGGTGGTGGTGCAATGTCCATGGTGATGGTCGAGAGATGCTCCGCATCAACTGCTAAGGAAAAACCTGCCGGCAGCATATCCTCGCCAGCTGAATGCTAAGGACATGTTCCTCACAGCAATCACGACAACATGCTACTGGCGGGCAACCAAAATACGCAAAAGAAACTAACCATATGAATATCAGGGTAAACACAAGGGGTGTAGCACGCATTAACATAATTAAGCATCCACTACTAGGGAAAAGCTTATACACAAAATCTTACCAGCAGCGCTCTTCAAAATACCACGCTACTGCTATTTAGCAGCATCGCGTGTTACCAAAACGCGCTGCTGACAGGAAAATAGCAGCAGCGCGTCCACCGCAAATAGCACTACTACTATAGTTGCCATGACCTCGCCACCCGGCTATGATGAGGACATCAATACCATTGTTACACCCACAGCCTCTACTGCTACATATACTGGACCAATTACTAGAGCTCGCGCACGCCAATTAAATTATCAGGTACTTTCGTTTCTTGGTAATGATTCTAATGTTCATGAGAATATGATGCTTCCTAAATTGGATACATTTGTTTTGCTTACAAATGAAGGGCCTAGCTTGGAGAAGGATGGACATTGGAGCAAGAACAAGCATGGAGATGACGCCATGCGCTAGGGGAACAAGAACGGAGTTACAAGTGATGATTTCAGGACTTTGAGGCCACCATAATGGGTGCATGAAACCTTGGATGAAATATACAAGATGCCACTTCATAAATTTCGTCCCGAGGCTATTCTAGGTACCGCGTCACCTTATTATTGGGCCAGGCCCTTGTAATTTCGAAATACATAAGTATAGGCTATTTTTAGAGTCCGTATGTGTGGGGAAACAAGAGATAGGGTTGATTTCGGACCCCTCCACCAAGGGCCACGAAATTCCCCCCTCTTCCTCCATATATACAGCCCTTAGGGCACCGTTTAGACTTTGGGTTTTGTTTAGATTAAAGTTCGCCATAGCTGCAACTTCGCGTACTTCGTTTGTGTTCAACGACCAGACAAAGGCGTCACAGAACCCCACCTTGATCAATAAAGCTTTCATCTTATATTCGCAATATCCAGATTGCAATCTCAGTTTCTTGCTTGTTCTTCGTTTGCTCGCAGGAAACAGACCCTCGTGGTCAGGTTGATCGTGCTCCGGCATGGTCAATAACCTCTCGGAGTTGGTTTAGCAATTGCTAAGGCGCGACTTCCTCGCACGTTCGTAGTCGGATCGTCAAAGTCGACTTCCACCAAAGCGAAATCCATCATCTCATCGAAAGACGGGACACCTTTGCCTCTATCAAGTGGTATCAGATTTCCAGGTTGCTCGGTGAGATTTTACAGTTTTTCGTAGTTTAGATCGAGTATGTTCTTCATACCTATAGTCCACGAAAAAAGCCACAAAAAAATTAGGGTTAGTTCATCATATCCGAACCAATCTGAGCCTTTGCATAATCTTTTTAGGGTTTTGCTTTGTTGAATTTGCGGTTGCATCGTCGTGTCTAGTTGCTGGTCTTAGCGTCTAGTCTTTTAGAGTTTCGAAATCTGGTCATAAGTTGTCACGCCGCCACCGCACCATCATCATTGCCCCTGCCACCTACCACCACCACTCCGAATCCGTATCCATATACCACCACCAATCCGTGTCCATATACCACCACCGAGCCATATCCATATACTACCACCGCTACCACCACCGCTGCCATATACCACCACCATATATCCACCACCAATCCGAGTTCCTTGCATATTAGGTTTGTTTTCGGGATTCATCTAGTTTCCGATTCGTGTTTCCTTGCTGTAGTAGGTTTCGGAAAAAAAATTCCGGAAACCACCCTCCGTTTAGGCCCAAAATTTTCCAAAAACGCACTTGACAAAAAAAAATTTGGCTATCCTATTTTTAGGTGTTTCTAAGCGTATTGAGACAGTCGCCGTTATAGAAAGTTTTTTTTGACCCGTTTCCAGTTTTTGGGTCCGGGCAGTTGAAAAAAAAATTGTCGAAAAAAATTTCATGCCCATCCTGTCAGTTTGACCTGGGAAGAGTTTTGAGACACTCGCCATTATAGTGATTTTTCGCAAAAAAAGAGCAGCGCAAAAAAAAAGCAGCGCAAAAAAGGAGCGATTTTTTTCCAGAGTGTGCTTTTCCCTTGTTTACGTGCAGCGCCGTGATTTTGTTAGTGTTCTAGGCTCGCGTCTCTAGCACGGTCTAGCCTAGGACCAGCACAGTACCGTCGTTGAGCGTTTATTAACTTTGCATCTCTGAATTGATTATTGCTGACCCTTTTTGCTACCATATTATAAGCCTTCCCAGCTCCACATACATCTACGTCGTGCGTTTGACTCTCCCTGGTAATCGCTCTATCCAAGCTTTGAGAGTTTTGACTACAACGGTTGCCGATCACCACCTGCTGTTGGGTAAGAACTGGTAAGAATTTGAGATTTGCTTGACGGGTTTGTGATACACCACCACCATTTCTTAGTAGTCTATAGGATCATATTCTTGTGTGCTTCTATTTGCTGCTAACCATGGTAGGATCACAAGCTGATGAGACTGATTGGGAGAACCTGACGAACAAACAACTACATGATAAATTTCAGCAAATGATGAGTGGACAGGTGCAAGATGTGCTAAACAGATTTGACGAGGCCATGGAGAAGATAGATGTCATTGAGAAGACGTTCGAAACAAAGCTTGATAGCAAGTTTAATGAATTGCTCGCGCGTTTTCCACAACCACCGCCGGCTGCACCTATCGCACCTCTGCAACAACAACAACAACGCCTCCTTTCGAATCAGTATGGACGAGCGAAGCGTGTTCCTATTGAGGATGGCCAAACTTCTGGTGCTGCTGTTCCTGTTGTTGATGCTTCTTTGGCTCCTACTACTGCTGTTGCTGGTACCCAGGAGGATGATGAGTATGGGGGCGATTACGAGGATGAGGTTGATCAAAATCAGAACTACGTGCAGCCACCAACACCACTACCAGCAGGTCGACCTCAGGTATACATTCGTAATGGTAGGCCCGCACCACCACCTCAGGTACGAGATGATGTCCATATTCCTAAACTGAAATTGAATATTCCACCATTTGAGGGTAGATATGTTCCTGATATATATCTTACTTGGGAGTTAGAAACTGAACAACATTTTACATGTTTACAATATCCCGAGGAGAGACGGGCTGCTGCTGCTGTTTGTGCTTTCACTAGTTTTGCATGTGTATGGTGGTCTGAAAATTGTAGATTATATCCTATTCCAGCTACTTGGGCTGCTTTGAAAACTGCTATGCGTACTCGTTGGGTTCCACCATATTATCAACGTGAATTGCTTCAAAAATTGCAGCGTTTAAGACAAGGAATTTTTTTTGTAGAAGAATATTATCAGGAATTACAAACTGGCATGATTAGATGTGGTATTGTTGAGGAGAATGAAGCTATGCTTGCACGTTTTACGGGTGGATTAAATAGAGAGAATTCAGACCATTCTAGAGCATAAGGAGTATACTAATATCACTCGTTTATTCCATCTTGCTTGTAAAGCTGAACGTCAAGTGCAGGATCGACAAGCAATGGCGCGCACTAACTTTTCTGTAGGTCGACCTTCCTCATGGACACCGTGTGCATCTTCTACTTCCACTACACCAGCACCTCCATTAGGTGCCACCTCTAGCCGTGATACAAGAAAGCAGGCACAACCACCACTATCTGCCAAGAGCGCACCTGCCGGACCTACACAGAGCTCTTCTTCTTCCATGGCATCAACAGGGCACACAAGTGATATTATTTGTCGTCGTTGTAAAGGAAGAGGTCATTATGCGCGAGAATGCAAATCTCACCGTGTGATGATTGCTACTGTGGATGGTGGGTATGAGTCCGCTAGTGACTATGACGAGGAGACTTTGGATCTTATTACACGTGAAGAACATGGTGGAGATGATTCTGATCATGAGACGCAATACATGGCTCCTGAAGACGCTGGCAGGTATGAATGTTTAGTTGCTCAACGTGTTTTGAGTGTGCAGGTCACACAAGCTGAGCAAAATCAGCGGCACAATTTGTTCCATACCAAGGGAGTTGTGAAGGAATGTTCTGTGCGCGTCATCATAGACGGAGGGAGCTGTAACAACTTGGCTAGCATGGAGATGGTGGAGAAGCTTTCTCTCACCACAAGACCACATCCACATCCTTACTACATCCAATGGTTCAACAACAGCGGCAAGGTTAAGGTAACACGTACTGTTCGTGTGCATTTTAGTATCTCTACATATGCTGATTATGTTGATTGTGATGTGGTACCTATGCAAGCATGTTCCTTATTACTTGGTAGACCATGGCAATTTGATAAAAATTCTGTACACCATGGTAGAAACAATCAGTATACTCTTGTTCATAAGAATAAAAATATTACTTTGCTTCCTATGACTCCTGATTCCATTTTGAAAGATGATATTAATAGAGCTAATAAAGCAAAACAGGAGAAGAATAAGAATGAAAATCAGATTGTGGAAAAAGAATTTGAGCAACAAATGAAGCCTAATAATAAACCATCTAGTGTTGCTTCTGAAATTAAATTGAAAAGTGCATGTTTATTTGCCACCAAATCTGATATTGATGAGCTAGATTTCAGCAAATCTGTTTGCTATGCTTTTGTGTGCAAAGAGGCATTATTTTCATTCGAGGACGTGCCTTCCTCTTTGCATCATGCTATCACTAACATTTTGCAGGAGTTCCCTGACGTCTTTCCACAAGACGTGCCACCGGGATTACCGCCTATTCGAGGGATTGAGCATCAGATTGACTTAATACCCGGTGCTTCACTGCCAAACCGTGCGCCATACCGTACCAATCAAGAGGAGACGAAAGAGATTATGCGTCAAGTACAAGAGCTTCTCGACAAAGGTTATATACGCAAATCCCTTAGTCCTTGTGCTGTTCCTATTATTCTAGTGCCGAAAAAGGATGGTACATCACGTATGTGTGTTGATTGTAGAGGCATTAATAATATTACTATTCATTATCGTCATCCTATTCCTAGGCTAGATGATATGCTTGATGAATTGAGTGGCTCTACAATATTCTCCAAAGTTGATTTGCATAGTGGATACCATCAAATTCGTATGAAATTGGGAGATGAATGGAAAACAACATTTAAAACTAAGTTTGGATTATATGAGTAGTTAGTCATGCCTTTTGGGTTAACTAATGCACCTAGTACTTTCATGAGATTAATGAACGAAGTTTTACGTGCTTTCATTGGACGATTTGTGGTAGTTTACTTTGATGACATATTGATTTATAGCAGATCTTTGGAAGAACATTTGGAACATTTACGTGTTGTTTTTATTGCTCTACGTGATGCACGTTTGTTTGGTAACCTTGGGAAGTGCACCTTTTGCACCGACCGAGTATCTTTTCTTGGCTATGTTGTTACTCCACAGGGAATTGAAGTTGATAAAGCCAATATTGAAGCTATTGAGAGTTGGCCGCAACCCAAAACGGTCACACAAGTGAGGAGTTTTCCTGGCCTCGCTGGATTCTATAGGCGTTCTGTGAGAGATTTCAGCACCATTGCTGCACCTCTCAATGAGCTTACAAAGAAGGATGTGCCTTTTGTTTGGGGTACCGCACAGGAAGAAGCCTTCACGGTATTGAAAGATAAGTTGACACATGCTCCTTTACTCCAACTTCCTGATTTTAATAAGACTTTTGAGCTTGAATGTGATGCTAGTGGAATTGGATTAGGAGGTGTGTTATTACAAGATGGCAAACCTATTGCATACTTTTCTGAAAAATTGAGTGGGCCTAGTCTGAATTATTCTACTTATGATAAAGAATTATATGCTTTTGTTCCGACTTTAGAAACATGGCAACATTATTTATGGCCCAAAGAATTTGTTATACATTCTGATCATGAATCTTTGAAACATATTAGAAGTCAACCTAAACTGAATCGTAGACATGCTAAATGGGTTGAATTCATAAAGACTTTCCCTTATGTCATTAAACACAAGAAGGGTAAAGAAAATGTTATTGTTGATGCATTGTCTCGTACCTATACTATGCTTTCACAACTTGACTTCAAAATATTTGGTTTGATCAATATGTGCATGATGCTGATTTTAAAGATGTATTGCAGAATTGTAAAGAAGGAAGAACATGGAACAAGTTCGTCGTTAATGATGGATTTGTGTTCCGTGCTAACAAGCTATGCATTCCAGCTAGCTCCGTTCGTCTTCTGTTGTTGCAGGATGCGCATGGAGGAGGACTAATGGGACACTTTGGCGTGAAGAAGACGGAGGACGTACTTGCTACACATTTCGTTTGGCCAAAGATGAGACGGGATGTTGAGCGTTTTATTGCTCGCTGCACTACATGCCAAAAAGCTAAGTCACGACTCAATCCTCATGGTTTATATATGCCTTTGCCTGTACCTAGTGTTCCTTGGGAGGATATATCTATGGACTTTGTTTTAGGTTTACCTAGAATAAAGAAGGGGAGGGATAGCATTTTTGTTGTCGTGGATAGATTCTCGAAAATGGCACACTTTATACCATGTCATAAAAGCGATGATGCTATTAATGTTGCTGAAATTGTTCTTTCGTGAAATTATCCGCTTGCATGGTGTGCCAAATACTATTGTTTCAGATCGTGATACTAAATTTCTTAGCCACTTTTGAATATGTTTATGGGCTAAGTTGGGGACTAAACTGCTTTTTAGTACTACTTGTCACCCCCAAACTGATGGACAAAGTGAAGTAGTCAATAGAACATTGTCTACTATGCTTAGGGCTGTTTTGAAGAATAATAAGAAAATGTGGGAGGAATGCTTGCCTCATATTGAATTTGCTTATAATCGTTCATTGCATTCTACTACTAAGTTGTGCCCTTTTGAAGTTGTGTATGGTTTCCTACCTCGTGCACCTATTGATTTGTTGCCTCTTCCATCTTCGGAGAAGGTTAGTTTTGATGCTAAACAACGTGCTGAATTGATTTTAAAAATGCATGCGTTAACTAAGGAAAACATTGAGTGTATGAATGCTAAATATAAACTTGCTAGAGATAAGGGTACAAAACATGTTGTGTTTGCACCTCGAAATCTTGCTTTGTTACATTTGGACGAAATATACAAGATGCCACTTCATAAATTTCGTCCCGAGGCTATTCTAGGTGCTGAGTCACCTTATTATTGGGCCAGGCCCTTGTAATTTCGAAATACATACGTATAGGCTATTTTTAGAGTACGTATGTGTGGGGAAACAAGAGATAGGGTTGATTTCGGACCCCTCCACCAAGGGCCACGAAATTCCCCCCTCTTCCTCCATATATACAGCCCTTAGGCCACCGTTTAGACTTTGGGTTTTGTTTAGATTAAAGTTCGCCATAGCTGCAACGTCACGTACTTCGTTTGTGTTCAACGACCAGACAAAGGCGTCATAGAACACCACCTTGATCAATAAAGCTTTCATCTTATATTCGCAATATCCAGATTGCAATCTCAGTTTCTTGCTTGTTCTTCGTTTGCTCACAGGAAACAGACCCTCGTGGTCAGGTTGATCATGCTCCGGCGTGGTCAATAACCTCTCGGAGTTGGTTTAGCGATTGCTAAGGCGTGATGTCCTCGCACGTTCGTAGTCGGATCATCAAAGTTGACTACCACCAAAGCGAAATCCATCATCTCATCGAAAGACGGGACACCTTTTCCTCTATCATGCTAGTTATAGCAGTAGCACACTATACTAAACAGCGCTACTGCTATAGAAGTTAGCAGCAGCACGCTTCTAGGAAAACTGCTACTGCTAAGATCAGCCCACAAGTTTAGTCCCACCTCGCTCCGTGAACAGGGTGTTTACCACCTTAAATATATTATTTCTGAAACTACCACAACCAGTTGGTCTTCACTGAACTCTATGTGTAAAATTTCTGGCCGCAATATGAGTCCTCTCCGGTTCCTACCAGAGAGGACTCATATTGACAATTCAGATTGTACACAAAAAGATCATTGATGGCCAATGTATTTTTGCATTGACGTATTTTTTGTATATTTACACTTAGCAGTAGCGGTTTATATGCAAAGCGCTACTGCTATTTAGATTAGCTGTAGCGCGTTTTGGCAAACGCGCTACAACTATCCCTACTTTATCCCCACACGCACGACCGGCCCTCTCACTCTCACTCTCACTCTCGCCCGCGTAACCGTCGTCGTGCGTCACCGCCGCTGCCGCCTTCATTCGTCCGCCGCCGAGGTACTCCCCTCCTTCCGTCCCTCCTCCCTCCTCCTCGCACATCCTCCCTCCGCCTGCGGCTGCCCCTCCCTCCTCCGCCGCCGCTCTCCTCCCTCTGCCTACGGCCGCCCCTCCTCCCTCCTCCGTCGGCAGCCCTCCTCCCACCGCACTCGACCTCGGCGCCCCTAGCTACCTCTCCGTCGCCCCCACCCCCTGCCACTAGTTAGTACTAGATTTAGTAGTAGTAGATGTTAATTTAGGGTTCATAGCTAGTACTAGATGTTGCTTAGTTAGTACTAGATTTTTAGTAGTAGTAGATGTTAATAGTAGTTGTAGTTGAACTACTTTAGTTGTAGTTGAACTAGTTTAGTAAGTAAATTAATAAACTAGTTGAACTAGTTGAATTAATAGAACTAATGTATTTTTAGTAAGATAATTAATATAACTAGTTGAACTACTTTATTTTTAGAAAGAACTAGTTTTTTTCTATTTATAGTAAGTTTATATTTAGTAAGAACTAGTTGAATTAATAAAACTAATTGAACATGTCATATTTGTTGTTATTTTTTAGTTTAAGCAATTATTCGGGATGTATCAGCGATAACTTATATGGTTTCAGGTGACCACCGTCGTCCCTGTCACCGACCCCCTCCGACATCCCCGCCGTCGTCCCAGTCACCGACCCCCTCCGACATCGAGGTGAGACCAGCCAAATGTCCTTGTATATCTTGTGTTGTTGCTCAAATAGGATATGTGGCTGCCCAAGTGGTCGTTCATGTTCAGTTTACATCTTCGAGTGGCCTATGTTTTGCCTGAATGTTGATTAATTTCTGTTCCGGCAAATTTCAGGCGCTCGATATGTCCTTTTTTAGCAAAGGTCATGCCGGATTTTTTTCGTGAATTCTGGCATGACTTGTGCTAGAATATGTACAAGTTTAATCTTTGAATTATGAACGTAGGAAATGTCGTACTCGGATGATGACAGTCTACTGGGGGAGTGTAGCTAGTGCCACGACGATCGAGGTATGTGCGACAGGTTCGTGTGTGCCTCATCTGATGTCTCTGCATGGTCGCCTCTCAGTTCTGAACATACTGCCAGGTAAATCTACGGAGCTCACCTGTGCATATCGGATTTCTAAAACCCATGAACACATGTTCATCAACGAATGGAAGAAATGTATGGACATTCACAAGGAGGTTCTTGGAAGTAACATTCAGCGAAAGGCAAGAATTGGAGACAGGCTAATCTCCATTCTCCATAATGGAGAGTCAGGGGCTATCTAGTTTTTTGCTATTTTACCTTAGAAAATGTAGTAGGTCTTAATCAAATGTAATAGGTCCTATGAGGTACAATATGTTTATTATGTGGTAATGTGTTAGAGTTGATAATGAGGAGTACTTGTGATTACGACTAGTGACCAATTTGCTATGTGATGTCATTGATGAAAACGATGATCTTGAGGAGGTGTTATATGACAATGATGTATTATGATGATAAGTTGTTAATGATATGATGATGATGATGATATTATTATATCATTGGGTGAAAGAACCGCGGATTAGTTTCAAGTGGATGGACATCCACTTGAAACTAGTCCACGGTTCTTTCACCCCGTGATGTAATAACTCATTATGATGTAAAAACAATCTCTAAATTCCTGTTGTATGAAAACTTGTGTAAAGGTGTATGAATACAACATGAAATAAAAAAGAAATAAAATATTAAATAATAGTAATAGCGCGGGAAAGGAGAACCGCTACTACTAATTACCAGTAGCGCTGTTCTGAAGAAGCGCTACTACTAAGTCAATTTAGCAGTAGCGTGGATCCAGGCGCGCTATTACTAAGCATTAGCTGTAGCGCCTTATCAGTAGCGCTCCTGCCCGCGCTACTGATAGGCCTAAAACCCGCGCTGCTGCTAGGCTTTTCCCTAGTAGTGATCAGTTTGACAAGCACCAGAGTAAGAACAGTACGAGACCTAAATATGAGACACATATTATGTTTTGTTACAGGGCTCCATGGCCACAAGAATGGTTCAAGGCTGGGCCCGGTGATCTCTGGGAACCCTTGGGACTGAGAGAACCTTGTCGGCCAGGGGACCAGCCTTTGCCTCGACAGTAGAAACATCGACGCCCGGCGGCACCTTCTTGAAACCATCAGCAAGGTTGAGGTTCAGACGGCGGAAAACAAGGTTTCTCAAGACCATGAAGAGGGCATCACGGGCAAGCTTCTGGGACTCATTGCAAAGCATTCAGCCATGTCGTCATGATACATCTTCCACCCTTGAATCAAGCCTTCGAAGAAAAGCGTCAACTTGACACTTGGGACTTCATGCCTACCAACGGAGAAAGCCCAACTCTTCTTGTCCATCTTTGAGATCTGGGCAGTGGGGCGCTTGGCGATGTCAACCAAGTTCTTGATCCAGAGGTCGCGCTGCTGCATTTGATTCTGCAGTTTGTCCTCTGCATCCTGCCGGAGAGTTCTCGCATTGGTCAAGTTCGTTATCAGCAACTTCTCGCGAGCACTGGCAGATTCAATTTCCCTCTCCAGGGTGCCAAACCTTGCCTTCATATCAGAGATGGTGCCATTGGCAATATCAAGATACTAGCTCCTAGAGGAAAGCTGTGATTGCACCTCCTTCAGGAGGGTCTCTGCTTTCTACGCTTCTTCCTTGAGAACCACGATATCCTTGTTGCTCCCGGCAAGGTCCGCGGTTAGCTTGCCCACCTTATGATCAAGATCAGTCTTGGCGGCAAATGCAGCAGCAAGCTCATCAGTAACTTTCTTCAGTTGGGCAGAAGAGTCAAGGGTGAGCGCGTTAAGGGCTGCTTTGTGGCTGTCCTCCAAGTCTTTGGTGCGTTGTTGCACGAGGCTCTCCAACTCTTCATCCTTGCCGCTGTGGGCAGCTTTGAGATTCCCTTCCCGGGCGGAGATGTCCTTCTCTTTGGCGTTCAGAAGCGCTTCACTCCATCAAATGGGTCTTCCAAGCAGTGACATATTCCTTGGCCATGCCAACACCTCCTCTTGCCGCATAAGAGAGTGGGACTGCTTCTTGTACCATTCGCACATCTCATTGCCCTTGTCTACCAACTTCTTGCTCATAAGATCAGTAGAATCACGCTGCTCCTTGACCGCCTGCGCCATGAGATTATACCTATGGTGTATGTCTTTTAGCCCGACAGGCATGGATTCCAGGAAAGCTAAGTCTTTGGCGCTATTGGCAGAGTCACTAGCCTCTTCAACTCTCTGAGATAGTGGTGCAAGTATGTGTCTGATTTCCTCATGAAAATCCGGACCCACTATAACGGATGAGCCCGGAGCGGCTGGTCCGGACTGAGCAAAGACCAGCGCCAGCTTGCTTAAGGATGGTTTAGAAATTGCGGCCTGTGTGCTAAGCAAGGGGAGAGGCCCCATGGATTGAATAGGGGTTTTCTCCTTGATAACTACGTCTTGTCCATATGTATTGCTGGGGATTTTCTCTGTTCCTTCAGAGGGTTCTTGTATAGCCCCGACAGTCTGATCTTGGCCTTCCACGGCAGCAATCCTGGTGGCATCCTCGGCGGCATCCTTCCCAATACTGGCCACCTCTTTCAAGAGCTCCGGTTCGTTAGTTGATGGGGCTGTAGACAAAACCAACAAATAAATGATGATCAGATACCAGAAATTGATAAGCCAGAGACCAGAAAGCGAAGCAATTCAAGTAAGAGAGGCAAGAGTGAGTGGATTCACTAGAGCAGAATCAACCTTTATTCCAAGTTCGTAAGGGCCTTTAGTCTCGGTTCACCAACTGGGACTAAAGGATGGGGACTAAAGGTGCCCCCCTTTAGTTCCGGTTCATCACGGCCCGGGTGAGGGAGTCCTAGATTAGGGGGTCCTCGGACAACCGGACTATATACTTTGGCCGGACAGTTGGGCTATGAAGATACAAGATTGAACATTTTGTCCCTTGTCCGGGTGGGACTCTCCTTTGCATGGAAGGCAAGTTTGGCAATTCAGATATGTAGATCTCCTTCTCTATAACCGACTTTGTGTAACCCTAGCCCCCTCCGGTGTCTATATAAACCGGAGGGTTTAGTTCGTAGGATAACAACAATCATAGTCATAGGCTAGCTTCTAGGGTTTAGCCTCTACGATTTCGTTGTAGATAAACTCTTGTAATACTCATATCATCAAGATCAATCAAGCAGGTAGTAGGGTATTACCTCCATCAAGAGGGCCCGAACCTGGGTAAACATTATGTCCCCCGCCTCCTGTTACCATTAGCCTTAGACACACAGTTCGGGACCCCCTACCCGAGATCCGCCGGTTTTGACACCGACATTGGTGCTTTCATTGAGAGTTCCACTATGTCGTCACGATAAGGCTTGATGGCTCCTTCAATCATCTGCAACGATACGATCCAGGGTGAGGTTTGGAAGCTTGAACTACACTGCCGACATCCGCGGAGACTTGATCTTCGACGGATTCGAGCCCATGACAGGTGCACCGTACAGTCACGATGAGCATGACTTAGATCTGCCGTCAGATGTTGTTCAAGTGAACGCACCTGCAGTTGCCCTGGCCTTAGATCCAAAGCAGATCGCGCCATCCGAGGACGGGCGGATAGACCCCGCCATGGAGGCCGCACACTCATCGGCACTAGAGCCGAACACAGACTTCACCTCCAAAGAGATCTGTGTCATCGAACCCTCGGACTCGTTTCCGGCCATAGGCTCCGAACCACGCGCATATGTGCCTATCAAATGTGATTGGGCACCGATCATGGAGTTTACCTCCGCCGATATCTTTCAGCACTCACCCTTGGGCGGCATGCTAAATTCACTGAAATCCCTCTCCCTATCAGGAGACTCTTGGCTAAACTATGTCCGGCTTGAGTGGGAAGCGAACGACGAAGGAATTCGTTTCCCACCCACCACCCACTTGATAGCCACTGTCGACTACTTAACCAACATGCTTGATTTCAACTCCGAAGACATCGACGGTATGGACGACGATGCCGGAGAGGAATGGGAACCACCGCCCACAGGGCGCTGGACAGCCACCTCATCATATGATATATATATATATATACATATATATATATATATATATATATATATATATATATATATATATATATGGTGGACACACCCAAAGAAAGCGATGGTGATGAGGCAACAAAGGGTAATCCCCTTGAGAAGCAATCTAAGCACCGACGCCATCGGCTCCGCTCTAAGCCTCGTCATAGAAAAAATAGCGATACCGGCACAAGAGACAATAACGCTCCGGATAATGCCGAGGACGAAAACAATCCCGGCCAGCCAGGCTTCGAGCAGGTCGAGCGGGAGGATGGGCAAGCTATCCCTAAGGAACAGGCAAATGGATGGAGAATCAGAGGATGACAATTACATGCCCCTCTCCGAAGACGAGGTGAGCCTCGGCGACGAAGAATTCATCGTGCCTGAGGATCCCGTCGAGCAGGAGTGCTTCAAGCATCGGCTTATAGCCACTGCAAAAAGCCTGAAGAAAAAGCAGCAACAGCTTCAAGCTGATCAAGATCTGCTAACCGATAGATGGACTGAGGTCGTGGCAGCCGATCAATACGGACTCGAGCGCCCAACCGAAAGTTACTCAAAGCGAAGGTTGCTACCTCAACTCAAAGAGGAGGCATTAAAGCCTACACTACCAGCGCAGGATGCGGCTGACCGGCCACCTCGTGGCCGAGATAAAGCAGTGTATCAGCCTGAAGTCCAGCCCGCACCCCATCGCCAAACAAGCAAAAACACGAAGGTCCGGGGCTCCACGCATGACCTATGAGACAAATTGGAAAACAAAGCAGGACAGCCAAGATCGATCTACGTATCACGGGGGCACGCCCCAACGCGAGACGATGACCGTCACGCTGGATATACTAAAAACATATCCGGCCGGGCCGAATACAGCAGATCAGACTCATTTGAACTGCGTCGTGATGTAGCCCAGCATAGAGGCGCCACACACCCCCTATGCTTCACTGATGAAGTAATGGATCATGAATTCCCAGAAGGGTTTAAACCCATGAACATTGAATCATACAATGGTACAACAGACCCCGTGGTATGGATTGAAGATTTCCTTCTCCACATTCACATGGCCCGCAGCGATGATCTACATGCCATCAAGTACCTCCCACTAAAACTCAAAGGACCGGCTCGGCATTGGCTGAACATCCTGCCGGTAAACTCTATTGGCAGTTGGGAGAATCTGGAAGATGCATTCCTTGACAACTTCCAGGGCACTTATGTGCGACCACGGGATGCTGATGACTTAAGTCACATAACCCAACAGCCCGGAGAGTGAGCCAGGAAATTCTGGACTCGGTTCCTAACTAAAAAGAACCAAATTGTCGATTGTCCGGATGCCGAAGCCCTAGCGGCTGAGGGAGTCCTGGATTAGGGGGTCCTTGGACAGCCGGACTATATACTTTGGCCGGACTGCTGGACTATGAAGATACAAGATTGAAGACTTCGTCCCATGTCCGAGTGGGACTCTCCTTTGCGTGGAAGGCAAGCTTGGCAATCCGGATATGTAGATCTCCTTCTCTATAACCGACTCTGCGTAACCCTAGCCTCCTCTAGTGTCTATATAAACTGGAGGGTTTAGTCCGTAGGACAACAACAATCATAATCATAGATTAGCTTCTAGGGTTTAGCCTCTACGATCTCATGGTAGATCAACTCTTGTAATACTCATATCATCAAGATCAATCAAGCAGGAAGTAGGGTATTACCTCCATTGAGAGGGCCCAAACTTGGGTAAACATTGTGTCCCCCGCCTCCTGTTACCATTAGCCTTAGACACACAGTTCGGGACCCCCTACCCGAGATCCGCCGGTTTTGACACCGACATTGGTGCTTTCATTGAGAGTTCCACTATGCCGTCACGATAAGGCTTGATGGCTCGCCTTGTTATCAAGGATCACATCACCTCTGGGGGATCCCTGGCTTTAGGCCAGACTCTCCGACTAGGCGGCTTCGTCATGACCGCCCGTTCGGTCGTCGCGCCGATGATGACTTCTCAAGTCATCAAAAACAGCCTCCAAGTCAGCTCGGAATTTACCGAGCAGATGGATCCAATGGAGCTCTCCTCTCTGAACAAGTTCTTGGATCGCATCGCCAACCTGGGAGTCGCTACTGACTATGATCGGATCAGGCTTAAACCGACCAAAGGGAGATTAACTCTCCGCTGGTCACCCATTAGATAGCGGTGGTGGAGGAGCAATGCAGTGATTCTTCCTCTATTTTGAGGATAAACTATGTACGGATCCCCGAGCTCTCCGAGCCGGAGACCCGTCTACGGGAGGACATGGCCCAAGCTCCGAACCAAGAATCGGACAGCGGGCCAGAAAAATTGGGCAACATCCCGGAGCCCGAGCTGCCAAGCTCAGAAACTCCTCTGCCCTTGGTCTCATATCGGGTCAGGGTTTGGACATAAATCTACCCACCCACCCAGATACAAGTGATATTTCCCACATTAGACAAGAGCCCCAAGAGACAGTACATCACTTTTGGGCCAGATTCCTCCTTGTAATGAGCGAGGTTAAGGATTGTCATGAGGAAGACGCAATCTCATTCTTTTGCAAAAACTGCATGGACAAGGGAATCCTCAACGCCATAAGTCTCCGTGACATAGCACACTTCGCTGACTTGGAGGCCATAGTATAGAAGTACTGTGCGATGGAAAGCGCCTGGAAAAGCCAAACAAAATTCTGGGATTTTCTGACTCTCACTAAACCCCTCGTCCGAACTAAAAGGGTGCACTCTTGCAAGTCACCCGATCCAATTACAAAGAAACCAAAGCCCATTACAGGGCATGTAACCGTATTGGAGGGATGGCTTAATGGGCCATGCAAAATTCACAGCACACCGGATACCATACCAACACACAGCCTTAGAGCATGTTGGATACTCCGGCAGGTGGCCAAGAGCGGCGAGGATCTCCTCATCAACAATACCGCAGAGCATCATCCCGCCAAAAATAACAATACAATATTGACAGTCTTCGAGCCTTTCGCCTCAAATAATAGGCGCAAGCGAGCACTCCGCAGCCTTGCTGAAGTCTGCCATGTTGCAGCAATAAATCCATGGAACGACACGGCCATAACCTTCAATGCCAGTGACGAACCACAATTCTGAGCAGTCCGAGCACTAGCCGCTTTGGTCCTTAGTCCAATTATGGATGGCTTCTGGCTTACTAAAGTGCTCATGGACGGCGGCAGCGGATTAAACCTCATCTATGAGGAAACTCTTAACAAAATGGAAGTAGACAAGAGCCGCCTCGAGCAAAGCAGCACGACCTTTAGAGGAATCATCCCTAGTTAGGAGGCACGATGTGCGGGAAAAATCACACTAGATGTGGTAGTCGACACGCCAGAGAATTATAGGTCCGAAGAAATCACATTCCAAGTGGCCCCTCTCAGTAGCGGATACCACACTCTTTTAGAGCGGGATGCATTCACAAGCTTCCAAGCTATACCCCATTATGGGTACATGATGCTCAAGATGCTCGGGCCCAATGGAATCATCACTCTAGCTAGTGATCCGGATGTAGCACTCCGCGCCGAAAATAAAACGCCGCACTGGCCCTTGAGGCATTATCCGAAGCCCTCGCGGCCGAAGAACTAACTGTGCTGCGCTCAAAAGTGGACAGGGACGACGTGATACTCGACAAACGGCCCAAGTCCACCTCTTTCAAACCAGGGGACGAAATAGTCAAATTCTAGGTCCACCCAATGGACCCTACAAAAACAACATTCATTGGGGCACAACTGAACCCCACAATAGACACCGCACTGCGGGAGTTCTTGCGCGAGAATTGGGACATTTTTGCCTGGCATCCTTCAGACATGCCAGGAATCCCACGTAGGCTGGCTGAGCATAGCCTAAATATACTAAAAGATACAAGCTGGTCAAGCAGACTCTTCGGCATTTTTCAGAACCTAAGCGACAAGCCATGGGAGAGGAGCTAGCCAAGTTACTCAAGGCCGGAGTCATTAGAGAAATAAAACATCCGGACTGGCTAGCAAACCTGGTGATGGTACCAAAGAAGGACAAATCCTGGTGCCTATGTGTCGATTTCAAGGACCTCAATAAGGGTTTCCCCAAGGATCCCTTCCCCCTCCCCTGCATCGATCAGATCATCGACGCTACCACAGGACACGACTCATTGTGCTGCCTCGACGCATACTCCTGATACCATCAAATCAAGATGGCAGAGTCCGATCAAACCGCAACGGCATTCATCACTCCATACGGCCCCTTCTGTTTTAACACCATGCCTTTCGGGCTCAAAAACGCCAGTGCAACCTATCAACACATGATTCAGACATGCCTGGAAACACAAATCGGCAAAACAGTGGAGGCATACGTAGACGATGTGGTCATCAAAACCAGACACCTCGAATCTTTAATAGACGACTTGAGGCTTACGTTCGACAATCTCCGAACATATGACATCAATCTCAATCCGGAAAAATGCGTTTTCGGCGTGCTTGCCGGAAAGCTCCTGGGCTTCATCGTTTCCAATAGAGGAATCGAAGCAAATCCGGCTAAAATCCGAGCTCTGTCACAGTTGGCTACCCCAACAGACCTCAAGCAAATCCAGAAATTGACTAGATGCGTGGCTGCTCTAAGCCGCTTTATCTCCCGATTGGGAGAAAAGGCACTACCTCTTTATTGCCTTCTTCGACGCACCGAACACTTCGAGTGGACGGATGCGGCCATGCCTGGACTGGAAGAAATAAAGGCCCTCTTGGCCAGCGATACAATCCTGGCCGCGCCAAATATCGGCGAACCCATGCTATTATATATAGCTGCAACACACCAGGTTGTAAGCGCAGTACTCGTCGTTGAACGAGAGACGGACGGACATAAGTTCACGCTTCAAAAGCCGGTATACTATGTATCCACTGTCCTCACGCCATGCAAGTCACGGTACCCACATTATCAAAAGATAGCATACGCGGTCTTCATGGCATCCTGGAAACTATGACACTACTTCCAAGAGTGTTCAATAACGGTGGCCTTTGAAGTACCACTCAACGATATAGTAAATAACCGCGATGCCACGGACCAGATTGCTAAGTGGGCTATCGAGCTCCTCCCGTTCTACATCACATGCAAACCACGGCAGGCCATTAAGTCGCAAGTACTCGCTGACTTCGTCGCCGAATGGACAGAAGCCGAACTCCCTAAAGAGTACGGCGCGTACTCCAATTAGATCATGCACTTTGACGGCTCTAAGATGTTGGGTGGTCTGGGGGCAGGCGTTGTCCTGACATCCCCCACCGGAGATACAATCCAATATGTACTCCAAATACTATAAACAGACTCCAACAATGCAGCCGAATATGAGGCTCTGTTGCATGTTCTTCGGATGGCAGTGTCCATGGGCATTCAACGCCTAGAAGTGCGTGGGGACTCGAACTTCGCAATATCTCAAATAAGCAGAGACTTTGACGCCAAGGACCCAAAAATGGCGGCTGACCATAATGCCGTCCTCAAAATGTCAGCTCGGTTCGAGGGGCTCGAATTCCACCATGTGGTCCGAGAGAACAATCAAGCGGCGGATATCCTTGCCCGCATCGGCGCTAAGCGCGACCCCGTCCCACCTAATATCTTCTTGGAAAGGCCGTTCAAGACATCCGTGGTATGGGAAGGGGAGACCGACAATACCAGTCCGGATCCGAACACAACCCCAGATCCCGAACACTCTGACGTAATCGGAGGCTCTGCCACCGAAATAACACCTTCAGCCCACGTGATTATGGATGTCATCGCCCCGTGGATGGAACCCTTCTTAGCCTACTTAAATAGGCAAGAACTCCCTAAGGGCCAAAATGGGGCACGTTGCATTGTGCGGCGCTCTAAAGCCTACAAGGTCCATGAGGGAGAGCTTTATAAGAAAAGCGCGACTGGAGTGCTCCAAAGGTGCATCTCCGAAGAGGAAGGGCGGCAGCTCTTAGCCGAAATTCATGCCGGACTCGGCGGCCACCACGTCGCAGCTTGGGCCCATGTAAGAAAGGCCTTCCGTACAGGTTTCTACTGACCGACAGCCCGAGCACAAGCACAGGACCTCGTCCAACATTGCGTCGGTTGCCAGCTTTTTGCAAATCAAAGCCATATGCCACCTACCGCTCTCCAAACTATCCCAATAACTTGTCCCTTCGTGGTCTGGGGGCTCGATATGGTTGTACCCCTTAAAGGACGAAGCCATAAGAAAAAATACTTGTTGGTCATGGTGGATAAATTCACCAAATGGATAGAATCCAAACTAGTTAAAACGGCCAAATCTGGACTAGTGATAGACATCATATCAGGGGTCGTACACCGTTACGGTGTCCCCCACAGCATCATCACCAATAATGGCTCTAATTTCACAGCCGACGAGGTGAAAACTTGGTTCAGCAACATGGGCATTAAGCTCGATTACGCCTCTGTCTATCACCCCCAAACAAACGGTCAAGTTGAACGAGGAAACGATCTTATAATGAGCGGCATCAAACCCAGACTAGTGCGATCCTTGAAGGAATCAGATACACACTGGTTTGAGGAGCTTGACTCCGTACAATGGGGGTTGTGGACCACGCCGAATCGCACTACTGGATACACACCATTTTTTATGGTGTACGGCGCAGAGGCGGTATTGCATTGCAATATCATTCATGACTCACCACAAGTGCGCATGTACGAAGAGAGAGAATCCGAGCTGGATCGGCAGGACAGTTTGGATGCCCTGGAGGAGGAGCGTGACGTCGCGAAGGCCTGTTCTGCATTCTATCAGCGACAGGCTCAAAGGTATCAAAGAAAAGAAGTACATGCCAAAACTTATAATGTTGGGGAACTCGTTCTATGCCTACCGGAGAAGAAAAAGGACAAGCTCAAGCCCAAGTGGGAGGGTCCCTTCATCATTGGTAAAGTTCTCACTGGAGGAGCGTACCGTCTGCGTGATGCATCTGACAATCGACTCGAGCCAAACCCATGGAACGCGGCCAGACTCCAAAGATTCCATGCCTAGTGCCGGACTATGTGTTCGTCTCCTTACCTATGCTTTTTTAAGATTATATCCGCTTTCTTTCTTGCTTTCTTTCTTCCTTTTTCTTTATGGCCTTAAAAGCTTAAAGTGTGTCTCGACTACACACTCCTGCCGCGCTATGCACGCTCAATATACCTGGGGGCTTCTTATACAGAAGCTTAATATAATTACCTTCCGGGCTTTATGCCCACCACATATGCATCCCTTTCCCATATGTACCTTTTTACGCCATTATATGCATCGATATGACTTCAGTTTTGGCCAAGCTAGGTTGTCTGGCTCCTGTGTTTATGCCCTACGTTCCCGTTAGTTCGGCTAGGGCATAAGGGGAGCACCTCTGCGATTGTTACTGCCGGGTCAGCCGGATGTGTACCTCAGACTGGGTGAAGCCGAAAGCTAGCATTCTTAAGGGAATATTCGGTCGGTGAACAAAAGATGTTTCTTACCTACATACAATATAAACCCCCAGATGTTTTATATCCTGCTTCTCCCTGCGTAGCTCGGACATGCACCTTAATGCATGCGTACCCAGGGAAAGGAACCCTTAACGGAACTCTTCTCCCTGGAAGATGTTTCTTACTATCCATGTAATATAACATAGCTAGTTGGTTACTTGTCTGTTCAAGCACTTATGACCCCTACGCCTGGTTTCCACGCGTACACCAGTTTACATAACTGAGCGGGTTTTCGGATACACTCCGGACTATCGGGTCCAGAGGCTGAAGCGAGAAGGTCCGCCTTGACAAATGATTTACAATCCGGCTAGGGACAAAATATGTCATCTGAAGTACACAGTCACTTATACTGACTAAATTCTTCTTCTATACCATCCAACAGGCTGTCTAGCCTACAATCCTGTTGGGGATACTTTGCGGCTAATGCTACTTGGTCATATACTAGACTAACGGGGATCTCTTTCCCATCTGACCCTACGGGCCCGATCTCGGCCATGTGGTTCGGGTCAGCCTTGGTGTATCGCGTCTTCAGCATGGCCCAGGCTTCCCTTGTACCTTGTCGGCAGGCCGATATCTTCCATAATCGAAAGCGCCGCCGTGCTCCCTTGAGCATCTCTACAAGGTCCCCCATGCCTCCTGGCAGGGGGGCGGATGGCCACAAGGCCTGGGCGATACCCTGCATCACCTGCCTAACTTGTTTGTGCAGCTGTGAGAGCTCTTGCAGAAGATCGCCTGCAGATCCGGGCATCTCCTCTTTGGGACGACCTATCAGCATACCTACAGACATAACTCTGTTAACATGTTTCTTCGCCGAACTGTATAAAGGTTCGTTCGAGCGCTTACTAAAAATGTCATGTCGAAGCCTCTTATTCTCCTTCGCGGAGTCAGCAAGTTGGGCTCGAACATCTTTTAGTTCAACGCCCAGTCGGGTATGGGCATCCTGGAGCTCATTTTTCTCCTGAATAACCCGTGTAAGCACGCGCTCGCCAGCCTCTAGCTGTTGTTGAGAATGTTGCTCATTCCCTAGTACGATCTCCGGATTACCTCCGGGATAATCTGCAGAATCTATTGTTAGATTTGCATGCATGCCGAATACTAACCGGTACATGTCATTAAATACCTATTGATCAAGACAAGTATTACCAGATTAGGCCTTCTTGGACTCCTCCATTCCGGCAGCTGCGGCCCGTAGTTGGGCTTTGCACTCCTCTAGCTCTTGAGACAACTGGGTATTCTTCTCCGTAAGAACCTATGCATACAATGATCCTTAAATCAGTTGTGCCAACTGTTTCAAGTCTCAGGGGCTACTGATATACATAACTATCAGATTTTCTTACACGTATGTCCTTTACGTACTGGTCCGTGGCTCTGGCAAGGCCATCTTGAGCAGCTCAGATGTACGCATCTCCTAAGTTAAAGGCATTGAACGCCTCTTCGGAGAAATTAGGGTCGCGGAGTACGGCCCGGTGACGCTTGTGACTCATGGCGCTCTCCACTTCGGAATTTGTAGCGGACAGTCTATCCGCATCCTCTATAGGAGGACCATCCGGCATCGTCCTCGCGTTAGCCTCTGCCCCTAAGTCCGGCTCTGGAGTCCGGCTGGTGGAGGCGTGGCCGGCAGGCTCTCCAGACACAGTCTGGCGAGTGTTTTTCCTGCCTGGAACCATAGACAATATTATATTTTAAAGACAATAATCACGGAGCAAGGTTTTAATCATACCTCTGCGACGGCGTCTTAGTCCTGACCGCCTTCCTTTTGAGCCTACTCGGTTTTGGTGCCCCTTGTTGACGAGTCACCACGGGTTTGGCACAGCGCCCCGATGGCTTTCCCTGTAAGACACAATATATGTGTGGTGGGTAAGATGCAAAGAAGGGATCCTTCTCGGAAGTTGGGACTCCGGTTTTACTTACATGTGATGCAGGGAGTTGGCCACCAAGGCACCATCACAGCTTAGCTAATAGAACGTCCTGTCAACAAGCTGCACAAATACGTCCGGATCTTCTTCGAGTCTGGGGTCGAGGGCCCGGTCGGGGTCCTCTGGCTCTGGAGACGGGCTGTGGACCTCGCTCAGAGCTTTTCGCAGTTCCTGCTATGAATTAGCAAGGTAAATATTTATGATAAAGAATGCGGAAAGGACTGGAGTAAAAGGTAGCAGCTCACCCAGCTTGGGGGGTTGTACATGGAGAATCCATCCCGTGGTTTAATACAGATGAACTCCTCTTCTTTCTCCTTTGTACAAATCGGACAGTATCTTCGCCAGAGCAGCGGCGGAGTCCGGACTTTTACGACCGCAGCGGGTGACATCATCTTCTCCATTGAAGTGCCACATGGGTTTCCCCCGATACTGAAGTGGCTGCACCCCCCGCATTATACATATTGACATAACCTCGATTATTGTCAGTCCTGATTTGGCCAGCGTTTTTATCCTGCCCATCAGGTAAAGGACCTCTCTGTTATCTTCCTCCTGGGAGCTCCAGGGGTGCCAGCTGTGGTGTTTCTTCAATGGGGCATTTGCAAAATCAGGAAGGCCCATCCGAATAGGGTCTGTAAGGGGAACGTCCTCCATGTAAAACCACTCCAAAGGCCAGTCTTTAGATGTCTTCTTTGGAGTACTGGACAAGTATCCGGTCCCGGCGATGCGCCATATTTTGGCTCCACCCACTTGATATATTGACCCCTCCTGAGTGCGGGGTACGAGGCAGAATAGCCTCTTCCATAGCTCAAAATGTGCTTCGCAGCCCAGAAACAGCTCGCAAAAGGCGACGTAGCCGACGATGTGTAATATGGAGGCGGGGTGAAGTTATGCAGCTGGAGGCCATAGAACTCAAGGAGCACGCGGAGGAATGGATGGATTGGAAATCCGAGTCCCCTCAGCAAGTCAGGGACAAGGCATACCCGCTCCCCCCTGGATGGGTTGGAAAAACTCTCCGCTTGCTCCCCGCCATTATAAGTGGCTAGTCCGGCTCGGATGGGGACCATGTACACAAGCGGGAGTAACCCCTGGGTCTGCAACTCTACCAATCGGCTGTGGGGGATGGAACACTTCTCCCAATCGCCTGGCTTACTGCTACAGGAGCAAGAGGAGGAGCTGCGACGGCCGGCCATGATGGCATGGTCTTTTCCGGGCGCGCTCTGATGGATACTCGCTGGGGGAGGATGGTGTGATTGGGATCTGAGGATCCCCGTCTCCTTAAATAGACGATTTACTTACATGGTCAGGGTGGCCAATGTGAAAATTCCCAGACTTCTCGCATTCGCTCGACATGTGGAGATTGCCATTATTAAGGCACATAAGCCGAGGAGCGCAACATTAATGGGAAGCCAGACACTACTCGTCACAACAGGTACTCAGGTATTTTGGAGAAGAACCCGCCTTGTAATGCCAAAGACAATCTGTGCGCCGGACTCATCGTCATTGAAGCCTGGTTCAGGGGCTACTGAGGGTGTCCTGGATTAGGGGGTCCTCGGACAACCGGACTATATACTTTGGCCGGACTGTTGTACTATGAAGATACAAGATTGAAGACTTCGTCCCGTGTTCGGGTGGGACTCTCCTTTGCGTGGAAGGCAAGCTTGGCAATCCGGGTATGTAGATCTCCTTCTCTGTAACCAACTCAGTGTAACCCTAGCCCCCTCTGGTGTCTATATAAACCGGAGGGTTTAGTCTGTAGGACAACAACAATCATAATCATAGGCAAGCTTCTAGGGTTTAGCCTCTATGATGTCGTGGTAGATCAACTCTTGTAATACTCATATCATCAAGATCAATCAAGAAGGAAGTAGGGTATTACCTCCATCGAGAGGGCCCAAACCTGGGTAAACATTGTGTCCTCCACCTCCTATTACCATTAGCCTTAGACGCACAGTTCAGGACCCCCTACCGGAGATCCGCTGGTTTTGACACTGACAGCGGCCTTTAAGCATAACATCCGTGACGAGTGGCTCGCCCGACACCTCGGCCAAGAGAAGTTGAAGTCCATGGCATCCCTCACGACACTCATGACCCGCTTTTGTGCAGGCAAAGATAGCTGGCTGGCTTGCAGCAACAACACATCAAGAAATCCTGGCACTTTAGATACCAGAGATATCAACGGCAAGCCCCGGCGCAATAGACACAAGCGTCGCAACAATGGCGACAACGCCGGAGACACGATGATCAATGCCGGATTCAGTGGCTCTAAGTCCGGTCAGCCGAAAAAGCCATTCTAAAGAAACAATCCGGGCTCGTCCAATCTGGACCGCATACTCGATCGCTCGTGTCAAATTCACGGCACCCCCAATAAACCAGCCAACCACACCAACAGAGAATGTTGGGTGTTTAAACCGGCCAGCAAGTTAAATGCCGAAAACAAGGAAAAGGGGCCGCATAGTGATGACGACGAGGGGCCCCGGCTGCCGAACACAGGAGGACAGAAGAAATTTCCTCCCCAAGTGAAAACGGTAAATATGATATACGCCACCCATATTCCCAAACGAGAGCGGAAGCACGCACTAAGGGGCGTCTACGCGATGGAGCCAGTCGCCCCAAAGTTCAACCCATGGTCTTCTTGTCCAATCACTTTCGATCGCAGGGACCATCCTACCAGTATTCATAATGGCGGTTCAGCCGCGTTGGTCCTCGACCCCATCATTGACGGATTCCACGTCACATGAGTCCTTATGGACGGTGGTAGTAGCCTGAACCTGCTATATCAGGATACAGTGTGCAAAATGGGTGTTGATCCCTCAAGGTTAAACCCACAAAAACCACCTTTAAAGGTGTCATACCAGGTGTAGAGGCCTATTGCACGGGCTCAATCACACTGGAAGTAGTCTTCGGATCTCCGGACAACTTCCGAAGTGAGGAGTTAATCTTCGATATCATCCCCTTCCGTAGTGGCTACCACGCACTACTAGGACAAACCGCATTTGCTCGATTCAATGCGGTGCCACATTACACCTACCTCAAGCTCAAGATGCCCGGACCTCGCGGGGTTATAACAGTCAATGGAAGCACAGAGCTCTCCCTCCGTACAGAGGAGCACACTACGGCCCTCACAACATAAGTACATAGCATCCTTCTTAGGCAGATCTCCAACACGGCAATAACGGCCCCGAACACCGCCAAGCGCGTCCGAAGTACTTTGCAACCGAATCGTCCGGCATGTCCAGAGCTCGCCTAGCAATTCGGCCTCCGTCCTAGTCCCGGTCAAGCGATGAAATTTGCGCCACGCGTACATAATTACGCACTTAAAATACCATGGGCATAGGCGGAGGAACGGCCACAATGCGGTCCAAAATGCGGCTCAACCATCATAGGACCCGTACACCTTCACCCTTTTCTTTCTTCCAGGTCCTTTTCTTTTCAAGGATCTTCCGATAATCTGAGTATCGGACCCGTTACGGGACGGAAACACCAAGGAGGCAAGAAGCTTTGACGTACAAGGGAATCCCCAGGTGGTCTGTGATAACAATCGCTATACCTATTTTCCATAGCCACACGCAGCTCGCTCTTGGTTAGGACATGTCAAATAGTCCTATTTTGCTTATCGCACTACTTGTATACATACTCCTTGACTTATTATTATAACAACGGGAAATAATGTACAACGTCAGCTTATTATTACATTTCTCTATCTTTTCCTTGACTGTTTATTTATTACAAATAGCATCTGTACACTTTGGTACGTTCAGCTCGCCAGGGCTTCAGTGTACCCCATAACACGGCAAGAAAAGTCCGAACACTTTTGACAGTGCGGCACCCCGAACTTATAGCATTATATGCATCAGCTCCGAATCATGTCTTGGGTCAATAGTTGGGTTTGCCCGGCTCCCATGTTTTGGTGCCTTACGTTCCGCTATATCAGCTAAGGTAGCACAGGGAGAACTATTGCGATTGTGTCCCGGTTCTTTCGGAAGAGCACCTCAGTAGAGAAAGCCGAAAACTGACTGTCATGATGTGGCGAGAGCTTGTCGCTGTTCGAGAGGTCTCAAATCCTTAAAGATTTTTTTTTCTGCTTTAGGTGAGGAATCGGCCTTGTCCGATTTAGCCCTGTATAGCGCCCCAAGTTTGGCCTTCCGAATACTATGGGCTTCACCAAAATTTAAAATTGTAGACTTCTATGGCTAAGTGAGAGTGATAAAGCTGTATAGTCCGATTGCCTTGTTCGTTGCACTAAACATCTCCTTAAAGGACCACAAATTTGGATAAAGAGTGTTTAGATTTATCCCGAACACCCCAGTACTAGTTACATGGGGGCAGAAGCCGACGACTGGCCAACTCTTAGATTTTATAAACGGCCGCACAGAAGGTAATATTTTAAATCAACAAGCGTTATACAATGCAACTGAACTCGTTTTCATATTACAGGATGAAATTAGTACATTCATTCAAATATTACATCCTTAGCACATTCCTCCGCCACAAGGCGGGCACCCTTCAGGACACCGTCATAATACTTTTTTGGGTGGCGGTGCTCCTTTCCCTTCGGCGGCCCCTCCGTCACCAGCTTCCCGGCATCCATCTTTGCCCAGTGCACTTTCGGACGGGCAAAGGCCCTGCGCACCTTCAATACAGACAGACCGCTTTATGACTTCAAGCCGCGGGCAGGCATTCACAAGCCGCTTTACCAGGCCAAAGTAGCTGCTGGGCAGGGGCTCGGCAGGCCACATCCAGGCTATGAGGTTCTTCATGGCCAGTTCGGTCGCCTTGTGGAGTTCAAACAGTTGCTTCAACTAGTTGCTCAAGGGCATCGGATGTTCGTCCCCAATATACTGGGACCAGAGCAACTTCTCCATCGAGCTCCCTTCTTCATCTCGGTAGAACTCTGCGGCATCAGATATGTTGCGCGGTAGATCTGTGAATGCTCCTGGAGAGCTCCGAATTCGGGTAAGTAAAAGGAAAGTCTCCTTCACATGCTTGCTTTGCATAATGAATTCCTTACCCGCCGCTATCTTCTTGGCTGCCTGAATCTCTTGGAGGTCCCTTTAGGCTTCGGCTTTGGCGTCTCGCGCGCCCTGGAGGGCCTCAGCGAGCTCGGACTCTCGCGTCTTAGAGTCATGCTCCAAGGACTCGTATTTTTTGACGAGATCCTGGAGCTCTTGCTGGACCTCGTCGACACGGGCCTCTTGCTTCTCGCGCTCGGTGCGCTCCTTGGCCGCTTTGTCTTCGGCCTCGGACAGCGCCTTCTTAAGGGCCGCCACTTCGGTCGTGGTCCCTATTAAAGTTCATGACGCTTCTATAAGCTGAAACCATTTTTTCTTTATCAATATACAGAAAGGGTCACTTACCTTTGTTCTCCTCAAGCTGCCTCTTCACGAGGCCGAGCCCTCCGTCGGTCCGCTCCAGATCCTGCTTCAGTCTGAAGACCTCCGCAGTATGAGCGGCATCGGCCAGAAGTGACGCCTGCTTATTCACATGGACATTTTCTGTTAGACTCCTATGGATGTTATTTGATCCTCTGTTCGGCCTTTCTTTTCCAAACGCCAAATAGAGCATCAGGGGCTACTGTCTATACTGTGATATTTTCTCATAATTTGATTACTTACCTCAAAACCTGTTAGGAGGCTAGCACAGGCTTCGGTCAATCCGCTTTTGGCAGACCGAACCTTCTCAACCACCACACTCATCATGGTGCGGTGCTCTTCGTCAATGGAAGCGCCGCGAAGCGCTTCCAACAAGTTGTCCGATGCCTCTGGATGGATAGAGGTCATCGGCACAGGCGGCTCACCCCCTTAGTGAGGGGCTGCCTGCCTGAATCTGGAACCACTGGAGGTTCCGGTGCAGTATCCGGCTGGGGGCCAAACTTGCTGCAGCCCCCGTCATCAGAATCCATGGGGGTCTTCCCCCCATGTGCCCGACGTCTGGGATTTCGCCTTGGGGCGTCTCCCGAACAGTCTTCCCATGGTCTGATATCCTCTAAGACAGCACCTCGGTGTCGTCCGCGGGCCGGGGGGAGGTGGCCGTCGGGAGTGAATCACTGTTCATCGCCGACTGACCCAAAGACCCATCCGAGGAGGATACGTTGATGTGGGCTTTGGCCAGACTGCACGATCATATTTGACATGATAAAAGGCAATAAAGCAATACATACCGGAAGTATTATAGTGTCCGGATGCTTACGACTTCGCCAGGGGCTTGTCCCTGGGCAACCACTCCTCGTTGCTATGGGCGGCTGTGGTGGAGTGGTCCGGAGAGACAGTCTTTCACTTCTTGGACCCTTCGGCCTCCCTAGACAGGGAGGCCTTCCTTTTCTTTCCCCCCCGGTCGGGGGGGGGGGGGGGAGGGCTTTCCTCTTCCCCCTCCTAGTTTTCACTGGAGGAGCGTGCCTCGGCGTCTTCGGACGATGAGTCCGATACAACCTTGCGCCGGAGACCCTTCCTGGTCCCCGTGAAATTCTTCTTGGCCTTCTTCTCTAGCACCTCATAGGGCGTCGGAAACATCATCTCCGTTAGGAGAGCTATTGCTGGATCTTCAGGTAGTGGAGTTGGATAGTCAATCTGCTCCGCTATCGCTATCTAGTCCTGTTAAATTGGCATGAAGGCTTAGATTCCTCCCACGAATGTACTGGGGGGAAAAACATCTTGCAAAATATAAAGAGCTTACCGGATTGGCAAGGCGCTTTGCGCTGAGTCCGCGATCCTCGGTTATGGGAGGAGGTACCTCGGCGGCCTTGAACAACACCTTCCAGACATCTTTGTGCATCGTATCGAAGAGCTCTCGCAGTGTCTGGTGTTTGGACGTGTCAAACTCCCACATATTGAAAGCCCGTCTTTGACACGGAAGGATCCGACGGAAGAGCATGACCTGGACCACGTTGACAAGCTTGATTTTCTTGCTTATCATATTTTTGATACAGGTCTGGAGTCCGGTCAGCTCCACCGATGAGCCCCAGTCTAAGCCCTTCTCTTTCCAGGAGGTGAGCCACATGGGGATGCCGGATCGAAACTCGGGGGCCGCCGCCCAGTTGGTGTCGCGGGGCTCGATGATGTAGAACCACCCTGATTGCCACCCCTTCACGGTCTCCACAAAGGAGCCTTTGGGCCAGGTGACATTGGGCATCTTGCCCACCATGGCGCCTCCGCACTCCGCTTGCTGTCCAACCACCACCTTCGGCTTCACGTTGAAGGTCTTCAGCCATAGGCCCAAGTGGGGCGTAATGCGGAGGAAGGCCTCACACACGACAATCAACGCCGAGATGTTGAGGATGAAATTGGGGGCCAGATCATGGAAGTCCAGCCCGTATTAAAACATGAGCCCGCAGACAAATGGGTGGAGGGGGAATCCCAGTCCGCGGACAAAGTGAGAGAGAAACACTACCCTCTCCTGAGGCTCCGGGGTAGGGATGATCTGCCCTTCGGTAGGGAGCCGGTGTGCGATGTCTGCGACCAGGTATCCGGCCTCCCGAAGCTTCGTGATGTCGTCCTCCTTAACGGAGGAGGCCATCCACTTGCCTCCCGCTCCAGACATGCTTGGAATGAATTTGCGGAGAAGGAGAAAGCTTGGGCGCTAGAGCTCGTGCGAGGGGAAATGGATGAGCAGAGGAAGAAGAAGGCATGGGTGGAGAAAAGGTTAATCCTTATCTCTTTATAAAGGCGGTAGAAACCATGCGCCTCCCCACTTGCCCTATAAACTCGCTCATTCCCCAAGCGTCGTGTTGATGGCGCGGTTGGGTTACCAACACCCGTATTGATGAGAATCCCGTGATAAGGGGACACGATCTCTGCTTCGACAAGACGTGCGAAGGAAACCGCCTCGTAATATGTGCATTAGCTGGTTGAGAAAAACGGTTCGAATAATGACCGTGCCGTGGCGTGATGTCACACTGTGAAAAGATGTCAGCAGATTAGATTTGTGGAATGTTGTACTCTCTACGGTGGTATGTGGAATTTGTTTTACAGAGTCGGACATGATCTTTGTGTTCAAAATCTTCTATGAAGTATTCGGAGAAGGAACCCGCCTTGCAATGACGAAGACAATCTGCGCGCTGGACTCATCGTCATTGAGGCCTTTTTCAGGGACTACTGAGGGAGTCCTGGATTAGAGGGTCCTCGGACAGCCGGACTATATACTTTGGCCGGACTGTTGGACTATGAAGATACAAGATTGAAGATTTCGTCCCGTGTACGGGTGGGACTCTCCTTTGCATGGAAGGCAAGTTTGGCAATTTGGATATGTAGATCTCCTTCTCTGTAACCGACTCTGTGTAACCCAAGCCCCCTCCGGTGTCTTTATAAACCAGAGGGTTTAGTCCGTAGGACAACAACAATCATAATCATAGGCTAGCTTCTAGGGTTTAGCCTCTACGATCTCGTGGTAGATCAACTCTTGTAATACTCATATCATCAAGATCAATCAAGCAGGAAGTAGGGTATTACCTCCATTGAGAGGGCCCGAACCTGGGTAAACATGGTGTCCCCCGCCTCCTGTTACCATTAGCCTTAGACGCAAAGTTCGGGACCCCCTACCCGAGATCCGCCGGTTTTGACACCGACACCGGGACCAAAGGCCCACCACGTGGCACGAGCCAGCGCCGGGGCCTCGGGGGCCTTTAGTCCCAGTTGGTGACACCAACCGGGACTAGAGGTTTAGGGGTTTATGTAGCGACCAGACCTCAAACATTCTGATCTCTGTGCATCAGTATCATCCATGGATCGGTAATACTGACACACACAGTACTTGAAGGATTTATAACAGAGTAGTAATCACACACTTATTACATCGAATGTCTCAAAAGAGAACTTATTACAATAAATATGGCTTAAGGCCATCTAATTATGATAACATCGGAAGGCTTGGAAGATAAAGTGAGTCCATCAACTCCAACGGCATCACTGAGTGAAAGATCACGGCCTAAGGCACCTTACTCGTCGTCTGAAAAGTCTGCAACATGAACGTGGCAGCCCAAAACGGGTCAGCACATGGAATATGCTGGCAATGTAACACAAGAGAGTAATGAACAGAATAATGCTATCACTACATGCATATATGGCTGGTGGAAAGCTCTATGGTTATAGTTTTGCATAAAGCCAATTTTTCCCGACAACAAAGTAATAAACTTAATTTAACTATCATGGTGGTTGTTAATCATTGAGAAGGTTCACCCAACTCAATCCCAATTAAGCATCAACATTAAACCCAATCAAATTAATTTAGAGTGATGAGATCCACATGATAATCCAAGAACTAGATACTCAAAACGTCCAAAACCGGGGACACGGCTAACCATGATTAGTTTGTACACTCTGCAGAGGTTTGCACACTTTTCCCCACAAGACGCGAATACATCCATGGTCGGAGAAACGAGCATAGTCTTTCTTAGACAATAACTCTTTACTCTGGGTGGACAGTTACACCTACTTTCCCCTACATTTGCTAGCCCACCACTGAAAGAGGTCTTGCAACTTACTCAACTATGCTAGAGCCCATAATAGATTGTGGCTGCACACGGAAGTTTCTAGCATGAATAATATTATGATCCCTTTGAGCCTGGGTGGTGGTCCATAGGAGAATCACACAGTACCCCGGGATTTCTAAAAAAACAGGCAACACCGGGTTCCCCAGGTGCCTCAATCCACCCAGATGTGGATTAAAGCAGCCACCTTAAGTTAACCATTAAATAACAATACTCACATCTGTCATGGATACACTCACCCAATCCATGTCTACAAGCATAGCATAGCAATTATAAGCAACGTAGAAGTAACTCCCAAAGGTTTGATAATAAACAGGCAGGGCCAACCCTGAGGGGGGGGGCAAGGGGGCGACCGCCCCGGGCCCTCAAATTTCAGAGCCCCCGGCCTAGGTATGTACATAGGCTAGGCCTATGGCCCATATTGTAGGCATACGCGCGAAGGGAGCAGCAGGCCGATCGCCTGATCCCAGTGAGCGATTCGTTTTCTCGGGAAAGCACCAGGCAGTGAGCGATTCCGATTTCCTTCGCATAAAAAAAGGAGAGCGATCACGTAAAAAGGTAAAGAGAAGGAGCGATTAGCGCTCAATCCGACTCTGAGGGTTCACTTCCTATTCTCTTCCATCACGCAGACGCCGCCCTATGGCGCCGGCGCCCTACGCCGTACATGTATTCCAGCCTCGCCGTCGTCCACTGGTAATTGCCTTACTAATCCGATTATGTCCGCCGCCAATTTTAATTCTGGGGCCCCATCGTCAACAACCCTTTGACCTTTGCTCAATTGATCTTCTCTCAATCCTCTACAGACTCGCCTGCGCTGCTGCCGCGCTGTATAAGCAGACAAGGCGTACTGAAGTTCGACCATCAGGATCAGGAATTGAGGTATATTCATATAAGATTGATACAGTAATTTCCTTGGTTGCATAGCCGGCACCGTTCAACGATTGATGCAACAAACTATTTTGTTTTCAGCATTGTGTTGTTATCATGTCATCCAGCAAATAGGACATATCCATCGGGTAGCCACAAAAGGAAAAGGAAAAAGGAAGTGGATAAATTGATGCATCAAAAAAATTTCAAGAAATTCTAGAAGTTGAGAAGGCTTTCCGAGTTAAATATTTTAATGTTTTAGTTGATATGGCGAAGGATAGATTTAAAGAACTCATGGTGTTTAAAGATATATTTGGATTTTTACTGAGCTCGGGCACCCTGAAGTCATTATGTGATAATGAACTTGAAGAGTGTTGCACAAAACATGTAGAAACTTTCTCTCTTGATGGTTCATCTGATGTTGAGGTATATGATCTTATTTCCGAATTGAAGATTATGAGATTTACTTTGCCAAATGGTGTAATGTCTGCTATGCAGATTTTCAGGCATCTCAGAAAAGTGGATTGTTATCCTAATATCTTCATTGCCAATCACATCTTATTTAATGTGCCTGTGACGGTCGTGTTGGCCGAAAGAATCTTATCAAAGTTGGAATTATTGAAGAATTATTTGAGATCAATAATGACTCAAGAGAGGTTAAATGGTTTGGCTACATTATGCATCGAGCAGAAATTATTGGATGAGATTGACATCTTCCCCAGCATAAGTGACTTTGCATCGAGGAGTGTTATAAGAAAAGTTTAAGGTAATTTTGATGTATAAATTATTTGATACACGTACTGATTTTAGATGCATTTAAATGTTATTGATAACACTATATATGCGTATATCATTTGCTATTACTATGATGTGTATATTAAGGGCCCCGAGTTGTACGTTCACCCCGGGCCCCCAAAACCTCAGGATCGGCCCTGTAAACAAGGCAATAGGTACTACCTCATCTACCTGCCAAAACCCACATATTAATCAGATCCCAACCATGCAAGTGTTTGAGGATTGATCTAATGCAATAAAACTGGGTAGTAAAGAGGTATGATCAAAGTGTTACTTGCCTTGCTAATGATCCGTGAAACCTAGAGACTCGGAGTAGCACGCTTCGCACTCCGGGTACTCTATCGCAAACAAACAAGCATACAATAAGTACTTAACTAGAAGCACGGGTAAAACTCAAATAAGAGATCTAACCAGAAATTTCAACTTAAGAACTCCGGTTTGCAAAAAGAATCAAATCGAACGAAGCAACGAAACTCAAACTATGAAAGAAACAAGCTCCGTTTACTACTCTGGACTTAAGTCAAATTTTACAGTAGCAAAAACTAGTTTAAGGTGATTCAACAGAAAGAGGGCTTCGAGACGAGACTCTAGGCGCTTGAATCGCCTGATTCCGATAAACGAGTGAAAAGATAAACTAAAATGAAAATCAGGGCAGAAATCACGATTGAAAATAATCGCGGAAAAACCCTGGAAAAAGAAAAACCGGTGAGCAGGCTAATGAACGAACATTCACTGTTTGCGGCTAACGGGTGAAAACCGTTTGTTAAATCAAACGAAAGAACGGGCGTTCGCTAAATAACTAAAACCGAAAAAATAAACCGATCTAAAAAACCGCGGTTTCTAAAAAAACCCGACGGTTTTCTAACAAAAACCGCGGCTACCTCAGGATGAACGGCGGCGGCGGTGGCATACTCCGGCGGCGGCGGCGGCGGCGAGGCGGCGGTTGGGTGGTGGCAGCGGGGTCGGGCGACGAGGCGTCGGCAGCGGACGGCGGTAGCGGCGACCTCCGGTGGCGACGGGG
>NC_041381.1:279265896-279308620 GCF_002162155.2 Triticum dicoccoides
GGCGGCGATCTCCGGCGGTGGCGGCGGCGACGCGGCGGTGCGGATCGGGCGGCGACGGCGATCTCCAGCGGCGGCTGCGGCGACGGGGCGGCGCGGATCGGTCGGCAGCGTATCGTGGCGGCGGTGGCGGGGAGCGGGCGGTGCAAGGGTTTTCGGGGGCGGGGGTTGGCGGTCAGGCCTCCGGCTCTTAAAGGGCCGGCCGGGTCGGAGTCCCGGACGGACACGGCCCGGTAAGGCGGTAACTTTTTTAAAAAAATAATTCTGTACAGAAAAAGAAATAAAAGAAATACTAAACGGTTCCAAAAATCCTGAAATAAATTTTCCCCGTCCTCTAAAAATATAGCGTACAAAGTGAACATTTATTTGGTCCTCTAATGCAATTTTGAAAAACGCGTATTTTTCCTAATTCAAATAAATAGCGATAAAACTTTGAACAAAATTCTTATTTGATTTTAATATTAAATCTCCAACATTTCTTTATTTTGGGAAAGTCATTTTATTCCCTCTCTTTTATTTTTATAAAAGAAATATTCGAAGAGAAAATAATTAAAATCAAACGGATCCTCTTTTCAAAATTTGAGAAAACTCAAATATGAAAACAACGAAGTCCCCAACTCTTTGTGTGGGTCCTTGAGTTGCGTAGAATTTCTAGGATCAAGCCAAAATGCAATAAAATATGATATGCATTGATGATCTAATGTATAACATACCAAATTGGAAATTTGGGATGTTACAAACGTACCCACCTTAAGATGAATCTCGCCCTCGAGATTCGGGTTGGCTAGAAAATAGGTGAGGGTGGTCCTTCCATAGGTCTTCCTCTCTTTCCCAGGTGGCTTCATCCTCGGTATGGTGGCTCCACTGAACTTTGCAAAACTTGATAACCTTGTTGCGGTGACTCAGCTGGCAAACTCAAGAATCTTGACTAGTTTCTCCTCATAGGTCAAATCAGTATCCAACTGAATCGCTTCCAGTGGCACTGTATCTCTCATAGGGATATCGGCCATCTCTGCGTGTCCCTTCTTCAACTGGGAAACGTGGAACACATCATGAACTCCTGACAATCCTTCAGGCAACTCCAACTTGTAGGGAACTTCTCCCATACGTTCCAAAAGTTTGTATGGTCCCATGAAACATGGCGCTAACATTCCCTTAACTCCAAAATGCTTAACTCCTCGAAGTGGGGACACACGAAGATACACTCTGTCTCCGACTTCGTAAACTGTCTCCTTGTGTTTAGAATCCGCATATCTCTTTTGCCTGGATTGGGCTACTTTGAGTCTGTCGTGAATCAACTTAACCTTCTCTTCAGACTCTTTGATCAAATCTGGTCCAAACAACTGATGGTCTCCAACTTCATCCCACAACAACGGTGTCCTGCACCTCCCTCCGTACAAAGCTTCAAAAGGGGCCATCTTCAAACTGGCTTGATAATTGTTGTTGTAAGAGAACTCTGCATATGGCAAATTGTCGTCCCAATTAGATCCATAATCTAGCGCACAAGCTCTCAACATATCTTCCAGAATCTGATTGTCTCTCTCGGTTTGTCCATCTGTCTGTGGATGAAAGGCTGTACTAAACTCTAGCCTAATACCCAACGTTCATGCAACTGATTCCAGAACTTTAAGGTAAACTGGGTCCTCTATCTGATACAATGGTCCTCGGAACTCCATGCAGACATACGATCATGGTCATGTATATCTTTGCCAACTTAGCGCTGGTGTAAGTGGTCTTCACTGGGATGAAATGAGCTACCTTCGTCAAAGGTCGACTACAACCCATATCGAGTCATTGCCTGAGCGAGTCCTGGGCAATCCCGTGATGAAATCCATGCCTAGCTTATCCCACTTCCATTCGGGTATCGGCAATGGCTGTAGCAATCCTGCTCGCTTCTGATGCTCTGCCTTTACTCTTTGACATACATCACAAACTGCTACATACTCCGCAATATCCTTCTTCATTCCGGTCCACCAGAAACTGTCCTTCAAATCCAGATACATCTTCGTATTTCCTGGGTGAATCGAATACAGAGAATCATGGGCCTCTGCAGAATCAACTTCCTGATCTCCGGGTCATTAGGCACATATACGCGGTCCTCAAACCATAAGGTATCATGCTCATCCTCATGAAATCCCTTAGCTTTTCCTTTGCTCATCCTTTCCTTTATCTCGGCAATCTCCTTGTCCATCTTCTAAGCTTCTCTGATCTTATCCATCAAAGTAGGCTGAATCTCCAATGCTGCTACATAGGCTTTCAGAACTATTTCCAAACATAGCTCGCGAAGATCCTCCGCTAACTCCTTGGGTAACTCTCCGGTCATGAGTGTGTTGACATGGCTCTTGCGGCTCAACGGATCGGCTACTACGTTAGCCTTTCCGGGATGATAATGCAACCTCATATAATAATCCTTAATGAGCTCCAACCATATCTTTGCCTGAGATTCAACTCCTTCTGCGTGAAGATATACTTCAAACTCTTGTTATCCGTGTACACCTCACAATGGTTTCCGATGAGAAAATGTCTCCATGTCTTCAATGCATGCACTACGGCTGCTAACTCCAAAACATGTGTAGCATAATTCAACTCATGGGGTTTAAGCTATCATGAGGCATATGAAACAAGTCTTCCCTCATGCATAAGCACTGCTCCAAGTCCTCGACGAGAAGCGTCACAATACACTTGATAATCCTTGCGTTGGTCTGGCAGGATCAACACTGGTGCTGTAACCAAGCGTTTCTTCAACTCCTGAAAACTGGCCTCACATTCCTTAGTCCATTTGAACTTGGTGTTCTTCTTCAACAACTCCATCATGGGCTTTGCAATCTTCTAGAAGTTATCAATGAATCTCCAGTAGTATCCTGCGAGTGCAAGGAAACTCCGGATCACTCCAACTGATGTGGGTGCTTCCCAGTTTGTCAGAGTGACAACTTTGGTGGGGTCTACTACTATTCCTTCTCCGAATATAACATGTACGAGGAATCCAACTTCCTTCAACCAAAACTCACACTTGCTGAACTTGGCATATAACTGATGTTCTGTGAGCTTCCCAAGTACCAAATGCAAATGCTCCTCTTCATTCTTCGAGTAAACCAGAATATCATCAATGAACACCACGACGAACTTATCTAGAAACTCCATAAACACCTTGTTCATCATGTTCATGGAATAGGCAGGTGCGTTAGTCAGACCAAATGACATAACGGTATACTCATATAGCCCGTACCCTGTGGTAAAAGCTGTCTTAGGTATATCCTGCTCTCGAATCTTCAGCTGGTGGTATCCTGATCGAAGATCGATCTTGGAAAATGCCTTAGCTCCTTGCAACTGCTCAAACAAATCATTGATCATCGGGGTACTTGTTCTTGATTGTCACCTCATTCAACCCTCTATAATCAACAACCATCCTCAATGATCCATCCTTCTTCTCCACTAGAAGCACTGGTGATCCCCAAGGTGACGAACTTGGGCGAATATAGCCTTTATCCAGTAACTCCTTAATCTGCTTCTTAATTTCCTCCAAACCGTTTGCAGGCATCCTGTACGGTCTCTTAGATATTGGCCCTGTGCCTGGCAAAAGCTCAATAAAAAACTCAATGTCTCTATCCGGTGGCATGCCTGGCAACTCTTCTGGAAATACATCAGGGAAATCCTTCACTACTGGTACTTACTCCTGTACAACTCCTGATAAGGAATTCACTTGAGTCCTCTTCGGCACATGCCGGGATACATACTTGATCCTTCTTCCTTCTGGGGTGGTGAGCAAAGTTGACTTACTGGCGCAATCGATGTTTCCTCCATACCTCGATAGTCAATCCATACCCAGAATCACATCCAAACCTTGTGACTCCAAAATTATCAGGCCTGAGGGTAATACATGCCTACCTATGGTCAATGGCATCTGAAAACATCCTTGGCTTGCCATATACTCCGCTCCTGGCGAGCTTACTAACATAGGTGCTCTAAGAACTTTGGTGGGCAGTTTATACTTATCGATAAATCCCCTTGATATGTAAGAAGTTATGCACCAGTATCAGAAAGTACGACTACAGTAAATGACTTAACCAAAAACTTACCTATTACTGCATCTGGCTATGCTTTAACCTCCTCCACGTTAACGTGGTTCACCTGTCCCCTGTTGAAAGGGTTAGGCTTCTTCCCAGAGCTACCATTGCCATTTCCATTCTTGGCTTCAGGACATTCATTGGCATAATGTCTAGTCTTCTGGCACTTGTAGCAAGTAATGTGACTTAAATCCTTCTTGGCGGGTGTTGCTGTGTTGGAACGGTTCTGTCGGTTGCTTCCTCCATTACCATTCCCATTCTTGGGGCCACTATGGTTGTGCAAACTTCCTCCATTGTGATTGTGACTTCCATGGTTATGTTGAAGGGTCCTCCCGAGTTTGGGGTAAAACGAGGCCTCTGCTGAGCTCCAGAATTGTACTTCCCTTCTCCATACTTCCTCTTGCGGTTGTCAATCTGCTGCTGCTTCCCTTCAATCATGAGAGCTCTATCTACCAACTCCTGGTAGTTGTTGAAGGTTGCCACCATCAACTGCATGCTCAGCTCATCATTTAGTCCTTCCAGAAACTTCTCCTGCTTAGCTGCATCCGTAGCAACGTCATCAGGGGCATAACGTGCTAACTTACTAAAATCATCCACATACTGGCCAACTATACGTCCTCCTTGGCGCAAGTTGTGAAACTCGCGCTTCTTCATGGCCATAGCTCCTGCTGAAACATGGGCAGTACGGAAAGCCTGCTGAAACTGGTCCCATGTGACAGTGTCAACAGGGAAAGTAGTTGTGAAATTCTCCCACCATGATGTTGCGGGTCCATCAAGCTGATGTGCGACAAAACACACTCTCTCTGTGCATCCTGAAGTGGTCAACTCCTTTCCAATCTTGCGGATCCAATCATCTGCAACTATCGGCTCGGTGCTACTGGAGAACACCAGCGGATTCAGCCTCAAAAAACGGGCTAAGTGATCAACAAGTGGTGGTGGTAGGTTGTTGTTATTGTTGTTCCCCTGATTCTGATTCTGGACTAGTATCTGCATCAGTGCATTCTACTGCTGGATCAACTGAGTGAGCTCCGGTGGGAAAGCAAATCCATTGTCGCGTCTCAGAGGCATCTGAGGGTTTAGAAAGGTTGAGAAAATAGAATAGAATGAGGTCTAGAGAGAAAACACTACCCATATGCACATGAGACAAACACAATCATATCACTCCGATCAATTCAAACAAGGGCATACAACGGTCTAACTATCGTTACAAAAGTGCTCGGACTATACTATATACATGGGGGAATACTACTACTGATATGGTGGTCGACTAGAAAAATTGATCGGTCGAAGACTCCATGATATCTGCTCCAGCTTCATCAATATATTCATCATCGCTATCATCAGGGTCCGAGTCGGTGTCGCCGATGATGATGTAGTTCCCCGAGCAAGTGGAATCGTCGCCATCTCCTCCTGGCGCGGGGTCTCCCATGAATATTCCTAGCTTCTTCTTCAGATCGTCATTCTTCTCCACGAGTATCGTCATTTCCTCCTCAAATCCATTGCATGTAGTCTTGAGTTCTTCTTGTAGCTCCGTGATCCTGGTCATTGCCTTCTTCAGATCTATCATGCCTGCGCACATCTAGTTCTCCTAGCGACGAATATGCTGGTTTAACTCCTGGATGAAAGCTGCAATAGATCTATCCTTCGTGGTGCTGATCATCTCCCATTGCTCATCTCGGCACCCACAAATCTGGTAGATAGTATCCTTGAGATCCTTGTGGTAAACTTCTCCAATGAGTGCCATGGTGATGTGGGCTGCCATGCTCTTTCCTAGACTCCGGGTTGGTGCATCAAAAGAAAACTCTATGGGCTCAGTGACTGGCATGAACGTCCTTTCTGGAACTTGAACTCGAATCATCCAATGATCCTTTTCTGGTAAAGTGGCGATGTAGGTCCCGGTGAAGCTTGGTAGTCCGATATTCAGGTATCTAGTGACTTCCTTCAAGTGGCGTCCAAAAGGTGTATCGTCATCCGGTTGGGTGAACTTGTACCTTGCATCCGCCATCCTAAAGAGTAGAAAAGGGAGAGGGGTCAGAAATGAGAAGAGAGTAGTGATCTAGGGCTTTAGCTTAGTGGCCGTGTCCTACAGTCAGCGTGTGCTAGGATACCATCTTGTAGCGACCAGACCTCAAACAGTCTGATCTCTATGCATCGGTGTCATCCCTGGATCGGTAATGTTGACATGCACAGTACTTGAAGGATTTATAGCAGAGTAGCAATCACACACTTATTACATCGAATGTCTCAAAAGAGAACTTATTACAATAATTATGGCTTAAGGCCATCTAAATACGATAACAGTGGAAGGCTTGGAAGATAAAGTGAGTCCATCAACTCCAACAACATCACTGAGTGAAAAATCACGACCTAAGGCACCTTACTCGTCATCTGAAAAGTCTGCAACATGAACGTTGCAGCCCGAAACGGGTCAGCACATGGAATATGATGGCAATGTAACACAAGAGAGTAATGAACAGAATAATGCTATCACTACATGCATATATTGCTGGTGGAAAGCTCTATGGTTACAGTTTTGCATAAAGCCAGTTTTTACCTACAACAAAGGAATAAACTTAATTTAACTATCATGGTGGTTGTTAAACATTGAGAAGGTTCACCCAACTCAATCCCAATTAAGCATCAACATTAAACCCAATCAAATCAATTTAGAGTGATGAGATCCACATGATAATCCAAGAACTAGATACTCAAAACGTCCATAACCGGGGACACGGCTAACCATGATTAGTTTGTACACTTTGTAGAGGTTTACGCACTTTTCCCCACAAGACTCGAATACATCCATGGTCAGAGAAATGAGACACAGTCTTTCTGAGACAATAACTCTTTACCCTGGGTGGACAGTTACACCTACTTTCCCCTACATCTGCTAGACCACCACTGAAAGAGGTCTTGCAACTTACTCAACTATGCTAGAGCCCATAATAGCTTGTGGCTGCACACGGAAGATTCTAGTATGAATAATCTTATGATCCCTTTGAGCCTGGGTGGCGGTCCATAGGAGAATCACACGGTACCCCGGGATTTCCAAAAATACAGGCAACACTGGGTTCCCCTGGTGTCTCGATCCACCCAGATGTGTATTAAAGTATCCACCTTAAGTTAACAATTAAATAACAATACTCACATCTGTCATGGATACACTCACCCAATCCACGTCTACAAGCATAGCATAGCAATTATAAGCAACGTAGAAGTAACTCCCAAAGGTTTGATAATAAACAGGGCAATAGGTACTACCTCATCTACTTCCCAAAACCCACATATTAATCAGATCCTAACCATGCAAGTGTTTGAGGATTGATCTAAGGCAAGAAAACTGGGTAGTAAAGAGGTATGATCAAAGTGTTACTTGCCTTGCTGATGATCTGTGAAACCTAGAGACTCGTAGTGGCACGCTTCGCACTCCGGATACTCTATCGTAAACAAACAAGCATACAATAAGTACTTAACTGGAAGCATAGGTAAAACTCAAATAAGAGATCTAACCAGAAAGTTCAACCTAAGAACTCCGGTTTGCAAAAAGAATCAAATCAAACGAAGCAACGAAACACAAACTGCGAAAGAAACAAGCTCCGTTTACTAATCTGGACTTAAGTCAAATTTTACAGTAGCAAAAACTTTTTTTAAGTTGATTAAACAGAAAGAGGGCTTTGAGACGAAACTCTAGGCGCTTGAATTGCCTGATTCCGATAAATGAACGAAAAGATAAACTAAAACGAAAATCAGGGTAGAAATCGCGATCAAAAATAATCGCGGAAAAACCCTGGAAAAAGAAAAACTGGCGAACAGGCTAAAGAACGAACGTTTGCTGTCTGCGGCTAACAGGTGAAAACCATTCGTTAAAACGAACAGACGAATGGGCGTTCGCTAAATAACTAAAACCGGAAAAAAATAAACCGGTCTAAAAAAACAACAACTGCGGTTTCTAAAGAAAAAACCGACGGTTTTCTAACGAAAACAGCGGCTACCTCAAGACGAATGGCGGTGACGGTGGCGTACTCCGGCGGCGGCGAGGCGGCGGTCGGGTGGTGGCGGCGGGGTCGGGCGACGAGGCGGCGGCGACCTCTGGCGGCGGGACGGGGCGAATTGGGCGGCGGCGGCGATCTCCGGCGGTGGCTGCGACGACGGGGCGGCACAGATCGGGTGGCGGCGGCGATCTCCTGCAGCGGCGGCGGTGGGGAGCGGGCAGTGCTAGGGTTTTTGGGGGCGGGGGCTGGCGGTCGGGCCTCCGACTCTTAAAGGGCCGACCGGGTCGGAGTCCCGGACGGACACGGCCCTGTAAGGCGATAAGTTTTTTTAAAAAAATAATTCGGTGCAGAAAAAAAAAGAAATACTAAACGGACTCCGAAAATTCTGGAATAAATTTTTCCCTTCCTCTAAAATTATAGCGGACAAAGTGAACATTTATTTGGGCCTCTAATGCAATTTTGAAAAACGCATATTTTCCCTATTTCAAATAAAATAGCGATAAAACTCGGAATAAAATTCTTATTTCATTTTAATATTAAATCTCCAATATTTCTTTATTTTGGGAAAGTCATTTTATTCCCTCTCCTTTATTTTTATAAAAGAAATATTCGAAGAGAAGATAATTAAATCAAACGGATCCTCTTTTCAAAATTTGAGAAAACTCAAATATGAAAACAACGAAGTCCCCAACTCTCTCCGTGGGTCCTTGAGTTGCGTAGAATTTCTAGGATCAAGCCAAAATGCAATAAAATATGATATGCATTGATGATCTAATGTATAACATACCAAATTGGAAATTTGGGATGTTACAGTTTAGGGTTTTAGGATTTATGATTTACAGTTTATTTTTCCTTTTTGTTTTGTGTTTTCCATTTAATTGTGTTTCATTTCAAACATATTTTACGCTATTGCAGTCGTCAAGTGCCACTACTACTACATATTGTACACGTCATATACAATATAATTTCTCGTACGACCAATCATATATCATATATAGAATTTCTCGTACGACCATGCATACACACACACACACATATATATATATATAATTTGATACATACAATTTCCCCTACAATTTGCAAATCTTTACATGCAGGCATTAGGTGTAATGGTATTCTCGTTTGGGATCTATGACCCGGTCAAGCAAAAATTCCGCAATATCCTCTTGAGGTGCTCGTATGCGGTCCTCTGGTAGGAGCTTATCCCGCATCTCTTGCATCATTATTAGAAAGGGACGTTTACATTTGTGCCCCTAACTCGAACCCACTACTCAAATTTGCCCCTAGTTTTGAAGCATGCTCAAATTTGCCCCTCCGCCGTTAAGTCACTACTCAGAAATGCCCTTCCATATAGTACTGTAGCACTTTCCATCCAATACTGTAGCACTTTCCGTCTGCTACAGTACACATGGGCCTCTGACGGTCAAAGGCCTTTGACTGGACAGAAGGGCATTTCTGAGTATTGACTTAAGGCAGAGGGGCAAATTTGAGCATGCTTTGAAATTAGGGGCAAATCTGAGTAGGTGGTTCGAGTTAGGGGCAGAAATGCAAATGGCCCTATTAGAAAAGGAGATCAATATGAATATATTAGTTGCGTGGATATATATTAGATCATGATAAAAAGAATTGTGGATTGTATTTACGTACCAAAGGAGTTCTTCCAGTTTTGCTCATTTCTGTCATAAAGCGAATGTTCTCGCAAACATAGTATGCACATAAATTATTCCCCGCTGCCTGCCTCATGCACTTTACGAGAATAATATTCAATCAGATAATAATTAATCAAGCATGATAATGGTATTGAAACTAGAATTAAAGAGATGCACAGATGTAGCTAGTACTACTTAATTACCTTGGGTCGCACCAATTTCAGCTCTTGTTTCCATTGGCCTTGAACTTGTTTCATGAACTTTTGCCAAACCCTGCCTGCTGGCAAAGAAAATGAATAAAGAAGTTATTAATTAGTTGATATCAGGAAATGAACTAAAGAGGCCGACATAGTGTGATAATGACTGAAATTACCTGTTGAGCATACCCTTCACGATTGAGTATTCTTTAGGTTCTTTAAGTAGTGAGTCTAGTACGTGAACTTTTCCCTTGTCAACTTCAATGATTAAGATGATCTAGTGGAAATTGCATGCGCACATGTTTGTATAATTAAGCGGGCATATGCATAACTCATCAACTACACTTATATTAACAACTAGTAAGCAAAAGAAAATTTGTAGTACAAGACAGTAACACTCACCCAAAGTTTTAAGGAAGTGGTATTTATGGTAGCGTATTTAGTTGCTTCAAAAACTCTAGCTAGCTTCTCTTTGTGTCTTTTTTATAACGTGACCATGTCTCTTCATTAGTGGTATTTGGGTCAATCAACCCAATGCTATAGCGTCCATGTCTTTTCAATTCATAAATCTTCATTCTGCATAAAACCACAGAAAAGAATATAGTGAGGATAATTACAGGTAATGAACGAGCACAACTAGAGACTTAAATTACAGAAAATAAATCACTTACAGACAACAGCAACTGACGAGAGATTTGTCGAGTGCGTCTTGATTTAATAACTAAAACATTTCTTGAAAACCCACAAATCTTTTGCATGAAGTAGTGCTGATGTGGAGCATCCCCCACTCATCCCCATGGACTCTACTACAACTCGTCAAGCACCTAGAGGACCAATGACAAGAGCATGTGCACGCACCGTCGAAACCGAGGTCACTTCTTTCCTCTCTGAGTTTCCTCCGGATTCACTTGAGAATGTGATTCTACCTCAAAGAGACGCATTGTGTTTTATTAGGTACTTCGGAGATGATCACGAGGAAGCATGGAGGGATCACCAAGTTCACATGAAGATTCAAAGCACGCGCAAAGTCTCTCGGGAAGGAGAAGAAGGAAGAAGGAAACATGATGAGGGAGAAGCTCTATGCACCCCGGGTGCCAGGCCAGGAAGGCCCCGGGTGCCCGGCCCCTTGCTGGCGCTGGCGGTGGCCGCCCGGGTGCCCGGCCAAATGGCCTCGGGTGCCCGGCCCTGCTGCTGGGAGCAACCCAGCCCACCCGGGTGCCTGAGCCACCAACCCCGGGTGCCCCGCCCCCCTTCGCCGCCCGCCTAGTGCCACCCCAGGTGCCCGGCCTCCTCCCTACAACCACTAGCGTCCACCCCGGGTGCTCGGGCCTAGGACCCCCAGCTGCCCGGTCATCCTACAGCCGACGCTCCTGACCGGTCCGGGTGCCCGGCCGGTTTGCCCCCGGGTGCCCGGTCCACTCCGAGGGCCTGCGAGACTCTTTGGGTTTTTACCGATGTATCCTCCCTCCTCCTCTTATTTGGTCCCTAGACTATGTAAACACGTCCCCTAGCTCATTTAGAGGATAGCAAAGTATTTGATAGACAAAGAGAGAGGTTTGCTCATCTTCCTCCTCATGGAGATCATGACCTCCTAAGGGAGAAGATCCACTTGTGGATATCAAGGCCTCCTCTTGGAGAAGGATCCCCATCATAGGATTATCAAGACCTCTCTCCTCATAGGATTCAGATGAACTAGTACCTTGTGTCTTTCCTTTGTTGTCATTGAATCATGGTGATCTCTTGTGTGTTCTTGGATCTAGCATATGTGTGATTGGATCTAGTCAATTTGAGTGTTTTCGCTCTCTTGTGTTCTCCGTGTTCTTGGGGATTTCCCCTTCAATTCATGAATTTTCTAGCCTAATTTTGTGTGTTCTTTCCCAATTTCGAAAATTCCCCACCAAAAATAGCCCCAATTTTTTGTGATTTGTTGGTTTGATGAGATTTTGTTAGATTTGATCCATGGATTTGCTTGGTTTCAAGTGGATCTAGCATTTCCCCATCCGTCTCCACCTTTCCCTCCACGAAATCCACCAATTTCTTTCATTTTGCCACGAATTTCCGCCCAAATCTCACACCCCCGGGCACCCGGACCTCCAACCCTGGGCACCCGGACCCCCCCCCCGCCCACCTCTGCTGACCACCCCGGGTGCCCGCACCCCGAACCCCGGGCACCCGCACCCCCCGGCTGTTCGCCCCGGACCATCCCGGGTGCCCGCACCCCATACCCCGGGCCTCTTCTTCCGCCCAACTCCCCTGACCACCCCGGGCACCCGCTCCTCTCACCCCCGGGTGCCCGCACCCCCTCGAATCAGCCCACCAACATTCACCATTTTGGCCATAACTTTCATTCCCGGAGTTCGATTTTGATGTTCTTTAGCTCGTTGAGTAGCTATTGACATCCCCCATCCATCTAGATAGGTTCCAACACCATTTGACTCCATCTTTGCATAGGCCATCCACCATATCATTTGCAAAACCACCATCGCTTTCCGCAACTTACCCATTTTGCTCCTTTAGCATTTGTGGTTGCTTGAGTGGTGACTTGAGTCTCCTAAGGTGTTGCGGCTACTTTGGGACGGTTGCTTCATCATCAACCACCACCACCACTTCCGCATTGCTAACTCCGAAACCACCAACGCATTCCGCTACCACCATTTGACATTTTCCTCGAGATTTTGAGTTTGTGGTTCTTTTCCGTTTCCTAGGGTGTTTCGGCTAATTAGGAATGGTTCGACATCGACAACACCGCCGCTCACCTTCAACAAGGATTTGACATCGACCACTTCACCATTTTGATAAGCTAACTGTAAGCAAGAATGATATCCTCTATATCATCTTGGTATCGTGGTATCCCTTCATTGTACATTCTTGCCATTACATTGTTAACCCCTTAGCCCATTTTGTGTCACTTTCCTATCGGGACTAGCCATTTGAGTATTGCCGGCAACGTTACTTGTGCACATTAGTGATCCGTACCTCCCATTGAATACATACCATATCATATTGGTGTCATCTTAGTATCATCATATCATCCCTTGTGTCACAAGATTGTTCTTGCATATACACAATTGCTATCTTGGTTTGTGCATTTCACATAAGTGGCCATATCAAAAAAAAGCTTTTAAGCAAAAAGAGAGCAAAGAGCTTGTGAGCAAGAGCCTTAGCGTCATACCACATTGCACATAAGATTGTCATATTCGATCATCTTGGATCATCTTAAGAAGAACACCGGGAACATCATACACATAGCATACTTGGGATCGAAAGCTCATACATTTTGCATCTTATAGGTTGTGCACAAGTGTTGTATCCGCCTATTGAGCAATTGTGTTAGCGTCTCTCTTGAGTTGTGCAACACGAGCGTTTTCTGTGGATTCCACATTTTGTGCTCATTCCTCGGTTGCACGACCCCATTTATCTATCCGTGTGTGTGTTTCCGTGTGCCACATATTGCTATTGGTCTACTTGTTTCACTTGCAAATTTTTGAATCTTTTCCAACATTATTGACTCTTGCTAACATTTTGCATCAAATTTTTGTGCCACTATCCTCACCGAGCTCCACCATAAGCCTTACTTGTGTAGGTGTGAGAATTGACAAGATCCGGTACCAATTGTGCTATTTCCTTGTTACATTATTGAGTGGTCATTGATCCATCTGCAACATTGGATAAGGTACATTGGTCTAGTTCTTTCCTTTCTTCCACTTACATTTGCTCGAGTCTTGTGATGGATAGGCAAGGCATTTCATCTCTGGTCTTCCACGACAATGATGGCTCGAACAACTACATCACCAAAACGCCCATCTTTGGACTACAACGAGCAATGCAAGGGATTGAGCGACTCACCGCCGACATTTACCAAAGCGAAGCACGGACAAGGGACTACATCGACACCAAGTTGGACGCACAATTGGATGACATCTGTCACGTGTGGGCCAACTACAAGTCTTCTTCCTCTTCATCATCTTCAAGGCGGAGAAGTTCGAGTCGCAAGTATTCGGAATGGCCACAAGATGCAAGTACCATGCGATACCGTCAAGAAAACCTTCATGGGCACAAGAGAAGACCACGAGACGAGCACCGTCGACTACAACAATACCGTCACCACCGAGAGGAAGCTACGGCTACTACCACCACTTCGGCATCTTCGCCAAGTGTTATCAAGGCATCTTCGCCTTTGGATGTACGACATCTTCGCCTACCTCGGACGAGTACGCCGTGTTGCTATTGAATATACTCTTGATGATCTTAAGGACATCAGTCCCACTCTATGCCACACAAAATAAAATTGGAAGAAGATGCCAAACCAGTTAGAGACCCATCAACGACGTTTAAATCCTAAGATGAAAGAAGTGGTAAGAAAGGAAATACTAAAGCTCCTTGAGGCAGGTATAATTTATCCAGTTGCTGATAGTCAGTGGGTAAGTCATGTCCATTGTGTCCCTAAGAAGGGAGGTATTACTGTTGTTCCTAATGATAAAGATGAATTGATCCCGCAAAGAATTATTACAGGTTATAGGATGGTAATTGATTTCCGTAATTTAAATAAAGCTACTAAGAAAGATCATTACCCTTTACCTTTTTATTGATCAAATGCTAGAAAGACTATCCAAACATACACATTTCTGCTTTCTAGATCGTTATTCTGGTTTCTCTCAAATACCTGTGTCAGCGGAGGATCAATAAAAGACTACTTTTACTTGCCCTTTTGGTACTTTTGCTTATAAAGGTATGCCTTTTGGTTTAATTAATGCACCTTCTACCTTTCAAAGATGCATGATGGCTATATTCTCTGACTTTTGTGAAAAGATTTGTGAGGTATTCATGGATGATTTCTCCGTTTATGGATCCTCTTTTGATGATTGCTTGAGCAACCTTGATCAAGTTTTGCAGAGATGCGAAGACACTAGTCTCGTCTTGAATTGGGAAAAGTGCCACTTTATGGTTAATGAAGGCATTGTCTTGGGGCATAAAATTTCTGAAAGAGGTATTGAAGTTGATAAAGCTAAAGTTGATGCTATTGAAAAGATGTCGTGTCCCAAGGACATTAAAGGTATTAGAAGTTTCCTTGGTCATGCCGGTTTTTATAGGAGGTTCATTAAGCACTTTTCTAAAATCTCTAGGCCTCTGACTAATCTATTAAAAAAAGATATTCCCTTTGTCTTCGATGATGATTGTGTAGAAGCATTTGAAATACTTAAGAAAGCTTTGATTTATGCACCTATTGTTCAACCACCTGATTGGAATTTACCCTTTGAAATTATCTGTGATGCTAGCGATTATGCTGTAGGTGCTATTCTAGGGAAACGAGTTGATAAGATGTTAAATGTTATTCAATATGCTAGTAAAACTCTAGACACTGCCTAGAGAAATTATGCTACCACTGAAAAATAATTCTTAGCAGTTGTATTTGCTTGTGATAAGTTTAGACCTTATATTGTTGATTCTAAAGTAATTATTCACACTGATCATGCTGTTATTAAATATCTGATGGAAAATAAAGATGCTAAACCTAGACTTATTAGATGGGTTCTCTTGCTCGAAGAATTTGATTTGCATATTATTGATAGAAAGGGAACGGAGAACCCCGTTGCAGACAACTTGTCTAGGTTAGAGAATGTTCTTGATGACCCACTACCTATTGATGATAGCTTTCCTGATGAACAATTAGCTGTCATAAATGCTTCTCGTACTGCTCCATGGTATGCTGATTATGCTAATTACATTGTTGCTAAATTTATACCACCTAGTTTCACATACCAGCAAAAGAAAAAGTTCTTTTATGACTTGAGACATTACTTATGGGATGACCCACACCTTTATAAAGGAGTAGATGGTGTTATTAGACGTTGTGTACCTGAGCATGAACAGGAACAAATCCTATGCAAGTGTCACTCTGAGGCATATGGAGGACACCACGCTGGGATAGAACTGCACATAAGGTATTGCAATCCGGATTTTATTGGCCTACTCTCTTCAAAGATGCTCGTAAGTTTGTTTTCTTTTGTGACGAATGTCAGAGAATTGGTAATATTAGTAGACGTCAAGAAATGCCTATGAACTATTCTCTTGTTATTGAACCATGTGATGTTTGGGGCTTTGATTATATGGGACCGTTTCCTGCCTCTAATGGATATACACATATTTTAGTTGCTGTTGATTATGTTACTAAGTGGGTAGAAGCTATTCCAACTAGTAGTGCTGATCATAACACCTCTATTAAGATGCTTAAAGAAGTTATTTTTCCGAGGTTTGGAGACCCTAGATACTTAATGATTGATGGTGGTTCACATTTTATTCATGGTGTTTTTCGTAAAATGCTTGCTAAGTACGATGTTAACCATAGAATTGCATCTCCATACCACCCACACTCTAGTGGTCAAGTAGAATTGAGTAACAGAGAGATCAAATTAATTTTGCAAAAGACTATTAATAGATCTAGAAAGAATTGGTCCAAGAAACTTGATGATGCATTATGGGCTTATAGAACTGCATATAAGAATCCTATGTGTATGTTTCCATATAAAATGGTTTATGGAAAAGCATGTCACTTACCTCTCGAACTAGAGCATAAGGCATATTGGTCCATTAAAGAGCTCAATTATGATTTCAAACTTGCTGGTGAGAAGAGGTTATTTGACATTAGCTCACTTGATGAATGGAGAACCCAAGCATATGAGAATGCCAAGCTGTTTAAAGAGAAAGTTAAAAGATGGCATGACAAAAGGATACAAAGGCGTGAGTTTAATGTAGGTGATTATGTGTTGCTATTCAACTCTCATTTAAGATTTTTTGTAGGAAAACTTCTCTCTAAATGGGAAGGCCCTTACATTATCGAGGAGGTCTATTGTTCCGGTGCCATAAAAATCAACAACTTCGAAGGCACAAATCCGAAGGTGGTGAACGGTCAAAGAATCAAACATTATATCTCAGGTAATCCTATAAATGTTGAAACTAATATTATTGAAACCGTACCCCCGGAGGAATACATAAGAGACACTTTTCAGAATGTTTCAGACTCTGAAAAGGAATAGGTATGTGGTACGGTAAGTAAACCGACTTCAAAACAGTTCTAATAGCAAATTTTCTCTGTTTTGGAATATTTAAGAAAATAGGAAAATAAGAAGTAGTCCGGGAAGGACACAAGGCGTCCACGAGGGTGGAGGGCGCGCCCCCTCCCTCGTGGGCACCTCATGTGCTCTCCGGACTCCGTTTTCTTGCATGATACTTCTTTTGGTCAGTAAAATTTCATTATATAATCTCCAGGAGATTTTGACCATCGTATCACGCAAAAATCTTCTGTCTTTGTTTCGAGCTATTTTTCTGACAGATCTAGAGCATCATGACGGCACCCTCCTCCAACAGTGAAGACAAGGATGCTTGGCTATTGAAGATAGAGCTGAAGAGAGAAGAACCTAAGGAGATCAACAACGATGAAGGGATCAAGAAGGCCATGGAGGATCAAGCTCCGAAGGCAGAAGAAGAAAATATCCCTCAACCTCTTCCTAACCTCTTTACCCCAACTGAGATTGAAGCTTTCAAGATGATTGAGTTAGCTCTCATATAAAAAAAGTTTCTCACACAGGAAAATCTTTTTTTGAAGGATCATATCGTCGCACTTAAGGGCATTATCCGCCAACTGGAAGAGCTTCTACGCTCGATGTGCGACTATCCATCATCATCACCACCTTCTTCACCAGCAAAGGAGACATAATCACATAGGTATGGGCACTCCCCTTGGCAACTGCCAAGCTTGGGGGAGGTGCCCCAGTATCGTATCACCATCACACTCCTATCTTTACCGTTTTACTTAGTTCGATCCTTTTGGTAATATCTTGATCTAGTAGAATAAAGTTTTGGTATGAATTAGTTTTGAGTTTTGCTTTGTGATCCCTCTATGTAATCGAGTCTGTGAGCTATATATAATAAAGATTAGTGTTGAGTCAAGGGCTTTGCTATCTTGCTATGATCTTGAGAAAATAAAGAGAATAAAAAGAAATAAAAGAGTTCATATTGATCTTATGGATCGTAATGACTTCACACATAAAGAGTATGAGGCATAAAAGTTGTTGAGAGTTGGCAAACATAGTTTTGGTCATTGCTGCAATTAATAGGAAGTAATAAAGAAAGAGAGGTTCTCACATATAAATATACTATCTTGGACATCTTTCATGACTGTGAGCACTCATTAAAGTATGACATGCTAAAGAGTTGATGTTGGACAAGGAAGACAACATAATGGGTTATGTTTTCTCACATCACAGTTAAAGTATATTCTCATGGATCATCCAACATATTGAGCTTGCCTTTCCCCCTCATGCTAGCCAAATTCCTTGCACCAAGTAGAGATACTACTTGTGCTTCCAAATATCCATAAACCCAGTTTTTGCCATGAGAGTCCACCATACCTACCTATGGATTGAGTAAGATCCTTCAAGTAAGTTGTCATGTTGCAAGCAATAAAAATTGCTCTCTAAATATGTATGACTTATTAGTGTGGAGAAAATAAACTTTATATGATCGTGTGATATGGAAGTAATAAAAGCGACGGGCTACATAATAAAGGTTCATATCAAAAGTGGTAATATAAAGTGACATTATTTTGCATTAAGATTTCATGCATCCAACTCTAAAAGCACATGACAACCTCTGCTTCCCTCTGCGAAGGGCCTATCATTTACATTATGCAAGAGTCAAGGTGATCTTCACCTTTCCTTTTTTTCATTTATCCTTTGGCAAGGACCTTGTGTTGGAAAGATCCTGATATATTATATATCAAATTGGATGTAAGTTAGCATGAACTATTATTGTTGACATTACCCATGAGGTAAAACGCTGGGAGGCAACACTATAAGCCCCTATCTTTCTCTGTGTCTGATTAAAACTCCATAACCATAAGTATTGCGTGAGTTTTAGCAATTGTAGAATACTATATGATGGTTGAGTATGTGGACTTGCTGAAAAGCTCTATTATTGACTCTTTCTGAAGTTATGATAAATTGCAATTGCTTCAATGACTACGATTATCGTTTGTTAGTTCTCAATGAAGTTTCTAAATCATACTTGACATTGTGAACAGATTGTTAATTGAGCATAAGAAATCATATGACAAAATCTATATATGTTGCTGTTATAAGAATGATCATGATGCCCTCATGTCCGTATTTTCTTTTTATTGACACCTCTATCTCTAAACATGTGGACATATTTTTCAAAATCGGCTTCCGCTTGAGGACAAGCGCGGTCTAAGCTTGGGGGAGTTGATACGTCCATTTTGCATCATGCTTTTATATCGATATTTATTGCATTATGGGCTGTTATTACACGTTATGTCACAATACCTATGGCTATTCTCTCTTATTTTACAAGTTTTAACATGAAGAGGGAGAATGCCGGCAGCTAGGATTCTGGGCTGGAAAAGGAGCATAAATTGGAAACCTATTCTGCACAGCTCCAAAAGTCCTGAAACTCCATGAAAGTCATTTTTTGGGATTAATAAGAATTATTGAGTGAAAGAAGTACCAGAGGGGGGCCACACCCTGGCCACGAGGGTGGGGGTGCGCCCACCCCTGCCTCGTGGGCCCCCTGGCAGCCCTCCGGTGGCCATCTTATGCTATATGAAGTCTTTTACCCTGGAAAAAAAACTTAGAAGCAAGCTTATGGGACGAAACTCCACTGCCGCGAGGCGGAACCTTGGCGGAACCAATCTAGGGCTCCGCCAGAGCTGTTCTACCGAGGAGACTTCCCTCCGGGAGGGGGAAATCATCACCATCATCATCACCAACGATCCTCTCATCGGGAGGGTGTCAATCTCCATCAACATCATCACTAGCACCATCTCCTCTCAAACCCTAGTTCATCTCTTGTATCCAATCTCTGTACCAAAACTTCAGATTGGTACCCGTGGGTTGCTAGTAGTGTTGATTACTCCTTGTAGTTGATGATAATTGGTTTATCCGGTGCAAGATCATATGTTCAGATCCTTAATGCATATTAATATCCATCTGATTATGAACATGACTATGCATTATGAGTAGTTACGTTTGTTCCTGAGGACATGGGTGAAGTCTTGCTATTAGTAGTCATGTGAATTTGGTATTCGATCGATATTTTGATGAGATCTATGTTGTCTCTCCTCTAGTGGTGTTATGTGAACGTCGACTACATGACACTTCATCATTACTTGGGCCTAGGAAGGCATTGGGAAGTAACAAGTAGATGATGGGTTGCTAGAGTGACAGAAGCTTAAACCCTAGTTTATGCGTTGCTTTGTAAGGGGCTGATTTGGATCCATATGTTTCATGCTATGGTTAGGTTTACCTTAATACTTATTTTGTAGTTGCGGTTGCTTGCAATAGGGGTTAATCATAAGTGGGATGCTTGTCCAAGAAAGGGCAGTACCCAAGCACTGGCCCACCCACATATCAAATTATCAAAGTAACGAACGCGAATCATATGAGCGTGATGAAAACTAGCTTGATGATAATTCCCATGTGTCATCAGGAGTGGTTTTCTCATTATAAGAACTTGTCCAGGCTTGTCCTTTGCTACAAAAAGGACTGGGCCACCTTGCTGCACCTTATTTACTTTCATTGCTTGTTACCCGTTACAAATTATCTTATCACAAAACTATCTGTTACCTACAATTTCAGTGCTTGCAAACAATACCTTACTGAAAACCGCTTGTCATTTCCTTCTGCTCCTCATTAGGTTCGACACTCGTACTTATCGAAAGGACTACGGTAGATCCCCTACACTTGTGGGTCATCACATACCGACTAAGAATAAACCTAGACTATACAATGAAGAAATTATGGCATATTACATCCACTGGGCATCAAAGTTCGCCACCAGTGATAATAAAGCGCAATGAGACCGCGGATTACATACACTGGGCATCAATGTCAAGTGTATCAGCGCGTTATCATATATAGGACCTAGCACCAAATGAGAAGCCACAATAGAGGTAGAGCTTAAGTCGTTAGAAATCATAGAGGCCTCACATGTCCTATCAACTATCACACTCTCTCTATGTGGTGGCTCACTCACTCCCTCAAAATAGGTGCACTCAATGTCACATATGGTGGAGTCACTCATCTCACTCAAGTGGTGGGGGTTGTGGCTCTTCTCACATTGGAATTGTGGCAACTCGTCATATGTGGGGCTAGTGGTGAACTCGCTCTCACTCTCAATATGGTGGCACAAGTCACTCAAGTCATCATACGTCACCGTGGTCGAAGGGAAAATCCCATGCTTAACCATCTTGTCGTCGTCGCCATGGATGAAGGACGAAGATGGCACATCATCACTCTCCTCTATGACCGAAGGGAAAATCCAATGCTCGATCATCTCGTCATCGTCGCCGTGGATGAAGGATGAAGATGTCACATCATCACTCTCGCCTCCTAAGATGGAAGCATCATCCTTGCTCGCCACCGTGTCGCTCGCCTCGAAAGCTTGTTCCTTGAGGGTCTCCGTAGTCTTACTCGTCACCCCACCATCTTGAAAAAGAGTCGAAATAGACTCGGCATCATCAATGCCACAAAGAGGGATGGCGGTGAAGTCGAACTTGGGAGCATCATCTTGGAGCTCGTCTGGCTTGGACATCTTGGTGGTGCTATCCTCATGCTTGTCGTCTTGGAGCTTGGTCTTCGAGAAGTTTGCTTGGGGTGGAGAAGCCTTGGCCTTCATGAGTTCTTGTTCTGCCTTGAAAGCACCAATGTAGTTGTTGTCGAGGGACTTGTAGTTCTCGAGGAAGATAGTCTTGGAGATGTCGTTATTCAATCCCATCATGAAGTAGAACTTCATTGAAATGGGGTTGTTCACGCTGGCTCATCGCAAGGCATTCTTCATCTCCTTGAAGTACTCATCGATGGACTTGGATCCTTGGATGGTGTTCTCCAATTGGCATAGAAGTTATTCCGTGTAGGTTGGAAGCACGAACTCTCGCCACAAAGCTCTCTTCGTCTTAGGCCAACTCATGTCGTAGCTCTCCAAAGGTGTGAAGCCACCATGTCGAGGCGTAGTCGTGGAAGTTTCTTGTGGCGCACTTCACTTGATCTTCGGGAGGAACTTGATGTGGACTGAGGTAGTCGTCCATCAAGCGCTCCCACTCGAGATACTCCTCGGGTTCTTGAGTCCCATAGAAAGGAATCTTGTGGTCAGTGTCGAGGTCGCAGTAGCTCGTGGAAGTCGCGGACTTGAGCTTGGGGAGCTTCTCTTGAGGTGCTTGTGGGCGAAGATGCCGCATGTCCAGAGGCGAAAATGCATTGAAGTTGCTTGGCGAAGATGCCAAGGGAGATGGTGAAGTCATTGAGCGGTTGTTGGTGTTGATCTCTTGACCTTCACGTCCTTGTCGGTGTTGGTGTCGATGCTGATGTGATCTTGCCAGAGATGGTAGCTCGGAAGCATGTGCACTAGATCGTCTTCTCGATGAGGAAGGCTGCTTGTAGGCCTTGATAAGGGCTTCAATCTCCTCCCTTGAAGAGGAAAGGGTGATGCAGCAAAATAGAGTAAGTATTTCCCTCAGTTTTGAGAACCAAGGTATCAATCCAGTAGGAGACAACGCACAAGTCACCGAATACCTACACAAACAATCAACAACTTTCACCCAACACGATAAAGGGGTTGTCAATCCCTTCACGGTCACTTGCAAAAGTGAGATCTGATAGAGATTGAGAAACGGTAAAGTAAATATTTTTGATATTTTTGGTTTATATATTGGAAAGTAAATGATGCGGAGCATCCCTCGCTCATCCCCATGGACTCTACTACAACTCATCAAGTACCTCGAGGACCAATGACAAGACTCGTGCACGCACCGTCGAAACCGAGGTCAATTCTTTCCTCTTCGGGTTTCATTTGGATTCACATGAGAGTCGGATTCTACCTCAAATGGAAACTCTGTGCATTCTTAGGTACTTCGGTGATGATCGCGAGAAAGCATGGAAGGAACACCAAGTCCACCTAAAGGTTCAAGCACGCACGAGGTCTCTCGGGGAGGGAGAAGAGTGGAGTGGTCTAAACAAGGAAGACCGGAGGCCCCTGGACACTCCGGGTGCCCGGCCCCCTAGCAGCCGGCCTGCCCCTTCCTGGACGCCCCGGGTGGTCGGCCTGGTTGGCCTCGGGTGCCCAGACCTGCCGCTGGGCGCTACGGCCGCCGCCCCGGGTGACCGGCCCCCGCGTTGGGAGCTGCTGCCTCCACCCGGGTGCCCGGGCCGCTAGACCCGGGTGCCCGGGCCGCTAGCCCCGGGTGTCCGGCCCTTCCCCCACCTGGCTGGAGATGCCCTTCCCGGGTGCCCGGGCCGCCACCCCCGGGTGCCCGGCCTTCCCCTGGCAGCTGGCCCAGCCGGCACCGGGTGCTCGGCCCCAACAGCAACAAGGCCGAGGCTTCTCTGACCGGACCAGGTGCCCGGTTCTCCGCACCTCGGGTGCATGGACCTCTCTATATGCCTGCGTGCATTTTATGTGTTTTGACCCTTGTACACCCCTCTTGCCTCCATTTCGTCCCTAGCCTACATAAACACCTCCCCTAGATCATTAGAGGGATAGCAAAGTATATGCGATGATTTAGGGACCTTTGCTCCTTGTACCCACTCCTCTAGGAGATCAAGACCTCCTAGGAGAAGATCCCTAGTGGATATCAAGCCCGCATCTTGGGAAGGATCCCCATCATAGGATCATCAAGACCTCTCTCCTCATATGATCGGGATGAACTAGTGTCGGTGTCAAAACCAGCGGATCTCGGGTAGGGGGTCCCGAACTTTGCGTCTAAGGCTAATGGTAACAGGAGGCGGGGGACACAATGTTTTACCCAGGTTTGGGCCCTCTCTATGGAGGTAATACCCTACTTCCTGCTTGATTGATCTTGATGATATGAGTATTACAAGAGTTGATCTACCACGAGATCGTAGAGGCTAACCCTGGAAGCTAGCTTATGATTGGGATTGTTGTCGTCCTATGGACTAAACCCTCCGGTTTACATAGACACCGGAGGGGGCTAGGGTTACACAGAGTTGGTTACAGAGAAGGAAATCTATATATCCGAATTGCCAAGCTTGCCTTCCATGCAAAGGAGAGTCCCACCCGGACACGGGATGAAGTCTTCAATCTTGTATCTTCATAGTCCAACAGTCTGGCATAAGCATATAGTCTGGTTGTCCGAGGACCCCCTAATCCAGGACTCCCTCAATAGCCCCTGAACCAGGCTTCAATGATGATGAGTCCGGCGCGCAGATTGTCTTCGGCATTGCAAGGCAGGTTCCTTCTCCGTATACTCCAAAGAAGATCTTGAACACAAGAATCGTGTCCGGCTCTGCAAAACAAATTCCACATATCACCATAGAGAGCACAATATTCCACAAGTCTAATCTGCCGACAACTTTTTCATAGCGTGACATCACACCGCGACCCGGTCATTATTCGAACCGTTTTTCTCAACCTGCTACTGCACATCTTGCGAGGCGGTTTCATAGGCACATCTTGTCTAAGCAGAGATCGTGTCCCCTTGTCACGGGATTCTTATCAATACGGGTGTGGGTGACCCAACCGCGCCATTAACACGGCGCTTGGGGAATAAGCGAGTTTTCAGGGCAAGTGGGGAGGCGCATAGTTTCTACCGCCTTTATAAAGAGATAAGGATTCCCCTTTTTCACCCACGCCTTCTTCTTCCTCTGCTCATCCATTTTCAAGCTCCAGCGCCCAAGCTTTCACCTTCTCCGCAAAGTCATTCCGAGCATGTCCGGAGCGGGAAGCAAGTGGATGGCCTCCTCCGTTGCGGAGGAGGACATCATGAAGCTTCGGGAGGCCGGATACCTGTCTGCAAACATCGCGCATTGGCTTCCGGCCGAAGGGCAGATCATCCCTACCCTGAAACCCCAGGAAAGGGTAGTATTCCTCTCTCACTTCGTCCGCGGACTGGTATTCCCCCTCCATCCGTTCGTCTGCAGACTTATGTTCTACTATGGGCTGGACTTCCATGACTTGGCCCCCAACTTTATCCTCAACATCTTGGCGTTTATCGTCGTGTGCGAGGCTTTCCTCCGCATCACGCCCCACTTCAGCCTTTGGCTGAAGACCTTCAACGTGAAGCCAAAGGTGGTGGGCGGCCAGCAAGCGGAGTGCGGGGGCGCCATGGTGGGCAAGATGCCCAATGTCACCTGGCCCGAAGGCTCCTTTGTGGAGACCGTGAAGGTGTGGCAATCGGGGTGGTTCTACATCACCGAGCTGTGCGACACCAACTGGGCGGCGACCCCCATATTTTGATTCGGTGTCGCCATGCGGCTCACCTCCTGGAAAGAGAAGGGCTTAGCCTGGGGCTCGGCGGTGGAGCTGACCGAACTTCTGACCTGCGTCCAAAATATGATAGGCAAGAAAATCAAGCTTGCCAACATGGTCGAGGTCATGCTCCTTTGCCGGATTCTTCCGTGTCAGAGACGGGCTTACAATCTGTGGGAGTTCGACCAGGCCGAACACCAGACGTTGCGAGAGCTCTTCGGCACGACGCACGAAGATGTCTGGAAGGTGCTCTTCAAGGCCAACGAGGTCCCACCACCCATAACCAAAGATCGCGGACTCAGCGTGAAACTCCAAGCCCATCCGGTGAGTTTTTATATTTTGCAAGATGTGCCTTTGACCAGCACATCCGCGGGAGGAATCTAAGCCTCCATGCCGATTTAATCAAGACTGGGTAGCGATAGCGGAGCGGATTAACTGCCCGGCTCCGCTACCTGAAGATCAAGCATCGCCTCTCCTAACGAAGATGCTGTTTCCAGCGCCCTATGAGGTGCCGGAGAAGAAGGCCAAGAAGAAGGCCGCGGGGACCAGGAAAGGTCTCCGGCGCAAGGTTGCATTGGACGTGACGTACGAAGACACCGAAACGCACTCCTCCAACAAAGAGGAGGAGGAGGAAGAAGAACCCCCCCCCAACCGGGGGGAGAAAGAAGAGGAAGGTCGCCCCACAAGGGGAGGCCGAGGTCTCCAAGAAGGGAAAGACCTTCCTTCTGGACTACTCCACCGCATCCACCAACAGCGGCGAGGAGTGCGAGCCCAGGGACAAGCCCTTGGCTAAGTCGTAAGTATCCGGATACTATAATACTTCCGATATGTTTGCTTTATTGCTTCTTATCATGCCGAACATGCACATGCAATCCAACCAAATCCCACATCAAGGTATCCTCCTCTTCGGAGGGGTCTCCGGAACCGTCGGCGATGAACAACGATCCCCTTCTGACAACCTCCTCCCCCAGGCCCGTGGACAACACCGAGGTGTTGTCTCGAAGGATACCGGGCCTAGGGGAGACAGTTCCGGAGACACCCCCCGGCGAAATCCCAGTCCCCGGGCACATGGGGGGAAGACCCCCGTGAAATCCGATAATGGGGCCCGCAGCTAGTTTGGCCCCCAGCCGAATACGGCCCCGGAACCCCAAGTGGTTCCGAACTCAGGCAGGCAACCTCTCTCTAAGGAGGGCGAGCCACCTGTACCGATGACCTCTGTCCTTCCAGAGGCACCGGACAACTTGCTGGAAGCACTTCGCGGCGCTTCCATTGATGAAGAACACCGTACCATTATGAGTACGGTGATTGAGAAGGTCCGGTCCGCCAAAAGCGGATTGACCAAAGCCTGTGCTAGCCTCCTAACAGGCTTTGAGGTAAGTAATAAAATTGTGAGAGAATATCATGATATAGACAGTAGTCCCTGATGCTGTGTTTGGTGTTCCGAAAGAAAAAGCCGAACAGAGGATCAAATAACATTAGCAGGAGTCTAACAGAAGTTGTCTATGTGAATAAGCAGGCGTCACTGCTGGCCGTTGTCGCTCATACTGCGGAGGTCTCCGGACTAAAGCGGGACCTAGGGCGGACCGAGGGAGTGCTCGGCCTCGTGAAGAGGTAGCTCGAGGAAAGTCAAGGTACGCAATACCCCGTTTGTGTATTTATAAAGAAAAATGGTTGCTGCTGATAGAAACATCATGAATTTTGGTAGGGGCCACGACCGAAGTGGCATCCCTCAAAAAGGCGCTGGCCGAGGCCGAAGACAAAGCGGCCAAGGAGCGCATCGAGCATGAGAAGCAAGAGGCCCGGGTCAATGAGGTCCAACAAGAGCTCCAGGATTTTGTCTAGAAATATGAGTCCTTGGAGCGCAACTCTAAGACTCAAGAGTCCGAGCTTGCTAAGGCCCTCCAGAGCGCGCAAGACGCCAAAGCCGAATCCCAAAAGGCCCTCCAGGAGATTCATGCGGCCAAGAAGATTGCAGCAGGTAAGGCATTCATTATGCAAAGCAAGCATGTGAAGGAGACTTTCCTTTTACTTACCCGAATTTGGAGCTCTCCAAGAGCGTTCGCAGATCTATCGCACAGCATATCTAATACCGCGGAGTTCTACCGAGCCGAAGAAGGGAGCTCGACGGAGAAGTTGTTCTGGTCTCAGTATCTTGGGATAGAACGTCTGATTCCATTGAGCGACCAGCTGAGGCAACTGGTCGAGTTGCACAAGGCAAACGAACTGGCCATGAAGGATCTCGTAGTCCGGTTGTGGCCTGCCGAGCCTATGCCCAGCAGCTACTTCGGCCTCGTGAAGCGGCTTGTGAGTGCATGCCCGCGGCTTGTAGTCATAAAGCGGTCAATTTGCATTGAAGGTGCGTGCATGGCCTTCGCCCATGCGAAAGTGCACTGGGCGAAGATGGATGCTGAAAAGCTAATGACCGAGGGGCCACCAAAGGGTAAGGAGCACCGCCGGCCCAAAAATTACTATGATAGTGTCCTGAAGGGCTCCCGCCTTGTGGCGGAGCAATGTGCTAAGGATGTAATCTTTGAGTGAATGCACTCATTTTATCCTGTAATATGAAACAAGTTCATTTGTGCAATATAACGCTTGTTGATTTAAAATTTTACCTCCTGTGCGGCCGCTTACAAATTCTGAGAGTTGGCCAGTCGTCGGCTTCTGCCCCCATGTAACTACTACAGGGGTGTTCGGGATCAATCTAAACACTCTTTATCCAAATTTTTGGTCCTTTAAGGAGGTGTTTAGCGCAACTAACAAGGCAACCGGACTATACATCTTTATTACCCTCACTTAGCCATAGAAGTTCTATAATTTTAAATTTTGGCGTAGCCCCTAGTATTCGGAAGGCCGAACTTGGGGCGCTATACACGCCTAAATCGGACAAAGAAGGATTCCTCGCATGAAGCGGAAAAAAAATCTTTAAGGATTTGAAACCTCTCGAACAGCGACCAGCTCTCGCCGCATCATGACAGTCAGTTTTCGGCTTTCTCTACTGAGGTGCTTGTCCGGAAGAACCAGGACACAATTGCAGTAGTTCTCCCTTTACTACCCTAGTCGATATAGCGGAACGTTGGGTAGCAAGCACAGGAGCCGGGCAACCCAACTATTGACCCAAGACATGATTCGGAGCTGATGCATATAATGCTATAAGTTCGGGGTGCCGCACTTTCGAAAGTGTTCGGACTTTCTTGCCATGTTATGGGGTACACTGAAGCCCTGGCGAACTGAACGTACCAAAATGCATGGGTGCAATTTGTAATAAATAAACAGTCAAGGAAAAAGAAAAAGAAATGAAGTAATAAGCTGATGCTGTACATTATTTTCCATTGTTATTTGAGTGATACGTCAAGGCGTATGTATACAGGTAGTGCGATAAGCAAAATAGGACTATTTGACATGCCCTAACCAAGAGCGAGCTGCGTGTGGGTATGTAAAACAGGTATAGAGATCGTTATCAGAGACCACCTGGGGATTCCCTTGTACGTCAAAGCTCCTTGCTTCCTTGGTGTTTCCGTCTCGTGATGGGTCCGATAATCAGGTTTATCGGAAGGGCCTCCACAAGATAGGGACCTAAAAGAAAGAAAAAGATGAAAGTATGCGGATTCCGAGGTGGTTGAACCGCATTGTGAACCGCCGTCTAGCTGTGCCTCCATCGATGCCCATGGTATTTTGAGTGCGTAATTATGTACACGCGGCACGAATTTCACCGTTTGAATGGGGTAAGGATGGAGGCCGAACTGCTAGGCAAGCTCTGGACGGGCCGGACAATCCTATTGCAAATTACTCCGGACTCGCTTGACGGTGTCCGGAGGCTTTATAGCCGAATTGAAGGTCTGCCTAAGGAGGCTGCTCTGTACTTCTGCTTCAAGGGCCACAGTGTGCTCCTCCGTACGGAGAGAGCGCTCTGTATTTCCATTGACTGTTATAACACCGCGAGGTCCGGGCATCTTGAGCTTGAGGTAGGCGTAGTGTGGCACCGCATTGAATCGAGCAAATGCGGATCGTCCTAGCAGTGACCACTGCGGAAAGGGACGATATCAAAGATTAACTCCTCGCTTTGGAAGTTGTCCGGGGATCCGAAGACCACTTCCAGTGTGATTGAGCCTGTACAACAGGCCTCTACACCTGGTATGTCACCTTTGAAGGTGGTTTTGGTGGGTTTGATTCTTGAGGGATCGATACCCATTTTGCGCACTGTATCCTGATAGAGCAGGTTCAGGCTGCTGCCACCACCCATGAGGACTCGTGTGAGGTGGAATCCGTCAATGATGGGGTCAAGGACAAGTGCGGCTGAGCCGCCATGACGGATACTAGTCGGATGGTCCCTACGATCAAAGGTGATCGGACAGGAAGACCATGGGTTGAACTTTGGGGCGACTGGCTCCATCACGTAGACATCCCTTAGTGCACACTTCCGTTCTCACTTGGGAATATGGGTGGCGTATATCATATTTAGTGTTTTCACTTGAGGAGGAAATTTCTTCTGTCCTCCTGTGTTCGGTGCCCGGGGCTCCTCGTCATCATCACTATGCGCCCTTTTCCTTGTTTTCGGCATTCAACTTGCCGGCTTGTTTAAATACCCAACATTCTCTGTTGGTGTGGTTGGCTGGTTTAACGGGGGTGCCGTGGATTTGACATGAGCGATCGAGTATGCGGTCCAAACTGGACGGGCCCGGATTGTTTCTTTTAAATGGCTTTTTCCGTTGACCGGACTTTAGCCACTCAATCCGGCATTGACAGCCGTGTCTTTGGTGTTATCCCCATTATTGCGACACTTGTGTCTGTTGCGCCGGGGCTTGCCGTTGCTATCTCTGGCGTCTGAAGTGCCAGGATTTCTTGATGTGCTGTTACTGCGAGCCAACCAGCTGTCCTCTCCCGCACAAAAGCGGGTCATGAGCGTCGTAAGGGCTGCCATGGATTTCGGCTTCTCTTGGCCAAGGTGTCGGGAAAGCCACTCGTCACGAATGTTATGCTTAAAGGCCGCTAGGGCTTCGACATCTGGACAGTCGACGATTTGGTTCTTTTTAGTTAAGAACCGAGTCTAGAATTTCCTGGCTGACTGTCCGGGCTGTTGGGTTATGTGACTTAAGTCGCCAGCGTCTGGTGGTCACACATAAGTGCCCTGGAAGTTGTCGACAAATGCGTCTTCCAGGTTCTCCCAACTGCCAATGGAGTTTGCAGGCAGACTATTCAGCCAATGCCGAGCTGGTCCCTTGAGCTTTAGTGGGAGGTACTTGATGGCATGTAGATCATCACCGCAGGCCATGTGAATGTGGAGAAGGAAATCTTTGATCCATACCGCGGGGTCTGTTGTCCCATCATATGGTTCGATGTTCACGGGTTCAAACCCTTCTAGGAATTCGTGCTCCATTACTTCGTGAGTGAAGCATAGGGGGTGTGCGTCGCCTCTATGTTGGGATACATCACGACGCAGTTCAGATGAGTCTGGTCTGCTGTATTCGGCCTGGCCGGATTTGTATTTAGTATATCTGGCGTGGCGGTCGTCGTCACGCGTTGGGGGGCGCCCCCGTAATCCGTAGATCGATCTTGACTGTCCTGCTTTGTTTTCCAATTTGTCTTGCAGGTCCTGCGTGTAGACCTGGGCCTTTGTGTTTTTATTTGTTTGGCAACGGGGTGCGGGCAGGTGTTTGGGCTGATACGCCGCTTTGTCTCAGTCACAAGGTGGCCGGTCAGCCGCATCCTACGCTGGTAGTATGGGCTCTAGTGCCTCATCCTCGAATTGAGGTAACAACCTACGCCTCGGGTAACTTTTGGTTGGGTGCTCGAGTCTGTATTCCTCGGCTGCCAGGACCTCGGTCCATCTGTCAGTAAGTAGATCTTGATCGGCTTGAAGCTGCTGCTGTTTTTTCTTCAGGCTCTTTGCAGTGGCTATAAGCCGGCACTTGAAGCGCTCCTGCTCGACGCGATCCTCAGGCACGATAAATTCTTTGTCGCCGAGGCTCACCTCATCTTCGGAGAGAGGCATATAGTTGTCGTCCTCCGAGTCTTCATGTATTGCCTGTTCATCAGGGCTAACTTGCGCGTCCTCCCGTCTGGCCTGCTTGAGGCTTGGCTGAGCGGGATTGTTTTCGTCTTCGGCATCCTTCGGAGTGCTATTGTCTCTTGTGCCGGTATCGCTGTTTTTGCTATGGCAGGATTTAGAGCGGTGCCACTAACGTCGGCGCTTTGGTTGCTTCTCAAGAGGATCACCCTCCATTGCATCCTTTTGACCCTCGCCATTGTCTTTTTGGGTGTGTCCACCATATATATATATATCATATGATGAGGTGGCGGTCCAGCGCCCTATGGGCAGTGGTTCCTGTTCTTCTCCAGCATCGTCGTCCATACCGTCGATGTCTTTGGAGTCGAAATCAAGCATGTTGGTTAGTTCATCGACAGTGGCTATTAAGTGGGTGGTGGGTGGTGGGTGGGTAACAAATTCCTTCATCATCCGCTTCCCACTCAAGCCGGACATAGATCGGCCAAGAGTCTCCTGACAGGAGAGAGATTTTAATGAGTTTAGCACGTCGCCCAAGGGCGAGTGCTGAAAGATATCCATGGAGCTAAACTCCATGATCGGTGCTGAGTTAGACACGATGGGCATGGACGCACGCAGTTCGGAGCCTTCGGCCGGAGACGAGTCCGAGGGTCCAATGACACAGACCTCCTTAGAAACGAAATCTGTGTTCGGCTCTATCGCCGTTGAGTGTGCGGCCTCCGTGGTGGGGTCCATCCACCCGTCCTCGGATGGCACGATCTGCTCTGGATTTAGAGCCGGGGCAGCTGCAGGTGTGATCTCCTAAACATCGTCCGATGGCAGATCTAAGTCATGCTCATCATGACTGTTGGACACACCTATCATGGGCTTGAATCCGTCGAAGATCAAGTCTCCCCGGATGTCGGCAGTGTAATTCAGGGTTCCAAACCTGACCTGATGGCCAGGGGCATAGCTATCGATCTGCTCCAGCTGGCCAAGCGAATTGGCCCGCAGTGCAAAGCTGCCGAATACGAAGATCTATCCGGGGAGGAAAACCTCACCCTGGACCTTGTTGTTGTGGACGATTGAAGGAGACATCAAGCCTTATGATGACGACATAGTGGAACTCTCAATGAAAGCACCAATGTCGGTGTCAAAATCGGCGGATCTCGGGTACGGGGTCCCGAACTGTGCGTCTAAGGCTAATGGTAACAGGAGGCGGGGGACACAATGTTTAACTAGGTTCGGGCCATCTCTATGGAGGTAATACCCTACTTCCTGCTTCATTGATCTTGATGATATGAGTATTACAAGAGTTGATCTACCATGAGATCGTAGAGGCTAACCCTAGAAGCTAGCCTATGGTGATTGTTTTCGTCCTACGGACTAAACCCTCTGGTTTCTATAGACACCGCAGGGGGATAGGGTTACACAGAGTCGGTTACAGAGAAGGAAATCTATATATCCGAATTGCCAAGCTTGCCTTCCACGCAAAGGAGAGTCCCACCCGGACACGGGACGAAGTCTTCAATCTTGTATCTTCATAGTCCAACAGTCTGGCATAAGCATATAGTCCGGCTGTCCGAGGACCCCCTAATCCAGGACTCCCTCAACTAGTACCTTGTACCTTTCCTTTGTTGTTCTTGGATCATTGTGATCTCTTGTGTGTTCTTGGATCTAGCATATGTGTGATTGGATCTAGTCAATTTGAGTGTTTTCCCTCTCTTGTGTTCTTCGTGTTCTTGGGGATTTCCCATCCAATTATTGAAAGATCTCCACATAGGGTTCCACCCTACAACATCTTGGTATCATGAGCCATGGTTTCTCATGAAATTGGAGCCCCCTTCTTGTTCTCTAGCCTGATTTTGTTGTGTTCTTCCCCAATTTCGAAAATTCCCCACCAAAAATAGCCCCAATTTTTTTGTGATTTGTTGGTTTGATGAAGTTTTGTTGGACTTGATCCATGGATTTGCTTGGTTTCAAGTGGATCTAGCATTCCCCCCATCCATCTCCACCTTTGCCTCGACAAAATCCACCAATTTCTCCCATTTTTCCACGAATTTCCGCCCAAATCCGTGACCCCGGGCACCCGGACCCCCCGTGCATCGCCGCTGACCATCCCAGGTGCCCGCACCCCTTACCCCCGGGCACCCGGACCCCGGGCCACCTTCTTCGCCCAACCTCGCTGACCACCCCGGGTGCTCGCACCTTCCACCCCCGGGCACCCGCACCTCCCAGAATCGGCTCACCGACAAAAACCGTTTCGGCCATAACTTTTGCTCCCGGAGTCCGATTTTGACATTCTTTAGCTCATTGAGTAGCTATTGACATCCCCCATCCATATACATAGGTTCCAACAACATTTGACTCCATAATTTTTTGGAATTTTGGCATCTTTGCATAGGCCATCCACCATATCATCCGCCATACCACCGTCACTTTCCGCAACTTAACCCATTTTGCTCCATTTAGCATTTGTGGTTACTTGAGGGGTGACTTGAGTCTCCTAAGGTGTTTCGGCTACTTAGGGACGGCTGCTTCGTCATCAACCACCACCACCACTTCCAAATTGCTCACTCCGGAACCACAACGCATTCCGCTACCACCATTTGACATTTTTCCTTTAAGATTTTGAGTTTGCGGTTTTTCCGTTTCCTAGGGTGTTTCGGCTATCTAGAATGGTTCAACATCATCAACACCGCCTCTCGCCTTCGACAAGGATTCGACATCGACCACTTCACCATTTCGACACCGTAACCAAGAACGGTAACCTCTATATCATCTTGGTATCGTGGTATCCCTTCATTGTACATTCTTGCCATTACATTGTTAACCCCCTAGCCCATTTTGCCTCACTTGCCTATCAAGACTAGCCATTTGAGTATTGCCGGCAACATTACTTGTGCACATTAGTGATCCGTACCTTCCATTGCATACATACCATATCACATTGGTATCATCTTGGTATCATCATATCATCCCTTGTGTCAAAATATTGTTCCCGCGTATACACAATTTCTATCTTCGTTTGTGCATTTCGCATAAGTGGCCATATAAAAAAATCTTTTAAGCAAAAGGAAAAGAGAGCAAATAGCTTGTAAGCAAGAGCCATAGCATCATACCACATTGCACATAAGATTGTCATATCGGATCATCTTGGATCATATTGAGAAGAACACTGGGAACATCATACACATAGCATACTTGGGATAGAAGGCTCATACATTTCGCATCTTATAGCTTGTGCACAAGTGTCGTATCCGCCTATTGAGCAATTGTGCTAGCGTCTCTCTTGAGTTGTGCAACACGAGCATTTTCCGTGGATTCCACATTTTGTGCTCATTCCTTGGTTGCACGACCCCATTTATCTATCCGTGTGTGTGTGTTTCCGTGTGCCACATATCGCTATTGGTCTACTTGTTTCACTTGTGAATTTGTGAATCTTTTCCAACATTATTGACTCTTGCTAACATTTTGCATCAATTTTTTGTGCCACTATCCTCACCGAGCTCCACCATAAGCCTTACTTGTTGTAGCGACCAGACCTCAAACAGTCTGATCTTTGTGCATCAGTGTCATCCCTGGATCGGTAATGCTGACACACACAATACTTGAAGGATTTATTACAGAGTAGCAATCACACACTTATTACATCGAATGTCTCAAAATAGAACTTATTACAATAAATATGGCGTAAGGCCATCTAAATACGATAACAGCGGAAGGCTTGGAAGATAAAGTGAGTCCATCAACTCCAACGGCATCACTGAGTGAAAGATCATGACCTAAGGCACCTTCTCATCGTCTAAAAAGTCTGCAACATGAATGTTGCAGCCCGAAATGGGTCAACACATGGAATATGCTGGCAATGTAACACATAGAGTAATGAACAGAATAATGCTATCACTACATGCATATATGGCTGGTGGAAAGCTCTATGGTTACAGTTTTGCATAAAGCCAATTTTTCCCTACAATAAAGAAATAAGTTTTATTTAACTATCATGGTGGTTGATAAACATTGATAAGGTTCACCCAACTCAATCCTAATTAAGCATCATCATTAACCCAATCAAATTATATTAGGAGTGAAGAGATCCACATGATAATCCAAGAACTAGATACTCAAGACATCCATAACCGGGGACACGGCTAACCATGATTAGTTTATATAGTCTGCAGAGGTTTGCACACTTTTCCCCACAAGACTCGAATACATCCATGGTCGGAGAAACGAGACACAGTCTTTCTGAAACAATAACTCTTTACTTCGGGCGGACAGTTACACCTACTTTCCCCTACATCTGGTAGCCCACCACTGAAATAGGTCTTGCAACGTACTCAACTATTAGAACCCATAATAGCTTGTGGCTGCACACGGAAGTTTCTAGCATGAATAATCTTATGATCCCTTTGAGCCTGGGTGGCAGTCCATAGGAGAATCACACGGTACCCAGGGATTTCCAAAAAATACAGGCAACACTGGGTTCCCCAGGTGCCTCAGTCCACCCAGATGTGTATTAAAGTAGCCACCTTAATTTAACCATTAAATAACAATACTCACATCTGTCATGGATGCACTCACGCAATCCACGTCTACAAGCATAACATAGCAATATAAATAACATAGAAGTAACTCCCAAATGTTTGATAATAAACAGGACAATAGGTACTACCTCATCTACTTCCCAAAACCCACATATTAATCAGATCCTAACCATGCAATTGTTTGAGGATTGATCTAATGCAATAAAACTGGGTAGTAAAGAGGTATGATCAAAGCGTTACTTGCCTTGCTGATGATCCGTGAAACCTAGAGACTCGTAGTAGCATGCTTCGCACTCCGGGTACTCTATCGCAAACAAACAAACAAACAATAAGCACTCAATTAGAAGCACGGGTAAAACTCAAATAAGAGGTCTAACCAGAAAGTTCAACTTAAGAACTCCGGTTTGCAAAAAGAATCAAATCAAATGAAGCAACGAAACTCAAACTGCGAAAGAAACAAGCTTTGTTTACTAATCTGGACTTAAGTCAAATTTTATAGTAGCAAAAACTTGTTTGAGCTGGTTAAACAGAAAGAGGGTTTCAAGACGAAACTCTAGGCGCTTGAATCGCCTGATTCCAATAAACGAGCGAAAAGATAAACTAAAACGAAAATCAGGGCAGAAATCGCAATCGAAAATAATCGTGGAAAACCCTGGAAAAAGAAAAACTGACGAACAGGCTAACGAACGAACGTTCGCTATATGCGGCTAAATGGTGAAAATCATTCATTAAAATGAACAAACGAACGGGCGTTCGCTAAGTAACTAAACAAAAAAGACTGATATACAAAAAAAAGAAACCGGGGTTTCTAAAAAAACCGACGAAAACCCCAGCGGCGGCGGCTACCTCCGGCGGGTCTGGCGAGGCGGCGACGGCGGGTCCGGCGGGCGGCGAGGCTCCCGCGGGGCGGCGGTGGTCGGTGGCGGCTGCATCGGCGGCGAGAGGTGGCGGCATAGGCGGCAAGGGGCGGCGGCGTCGGCGGCAGCGGAAACCGGCGGGAGCCGCGGCGCGTGCGGATCTAGGCGGTGGCTAGGGTTAGGGTTTGGACGGCGGCGCGGGCTGGGGTGGGCTAGGGCGGCTTATAAGTGGGCCGGCTGGGGGAGTCCTGGCCGGTTACGGCTCAGGGTCGGTTCGTTTTTTTAAATAATTTCACGCAGAAAAACAAATAAAAGAAATACTAAACGGACTCCAAATATTCTTAAATAAAATTTTCCAGTCCTCCAAAAATATAGCGGACAAAGAGGACATTTGTTTGGGCCTAAAATGCAATTCTGAAAAACGCATATTTTCCTAATTCAAATAAAATAGCGATAAAACTCCAAAATAAAATCTTATTTGATTTTAATATTAAATCTCCGATATTTCTTTATTTTGGGAAAGTCATTTTATTCCCTCTCTTTTATTTTTATAAAAGAAATATTAGAAGAGAAAATAATTAAAATCAAACGATCCTATTTTCAAAATTTGAGAAAAACTCAAATATGAAATTAACGAAATCCCCAACTGTCTTCGTGGGTCCTTGGGTTGCGTAGAATTTCTAGGATCAAACCAAAATGCATTAAAATATTATATGCAATGATGATCTAATGTATAACATTCCAAATTGAAAATTTGGGATGTTACAAACCTACCTCCCTTAAGATGAATCTCGCCCTCGAGATTCGGGTTGGCTAGAAAATAGGTGAGGGTCATCCTTCCGTAGGTCTTCCTTTCGCTCCCAGGTGGCTTCATCTTTGGTATGGTGGCTCCACTGAACTTTGCAGAACTTAATAACCTTGCTGCGTGTGACTCGGCTGGCAAACTCGAGAATCTTCACTGGTTTCTCCTCGTAGGAAAAATCGCTATCCAACTGAATCGCTTCCAGTGGCACTCTATCTCTCAGAGGAATATCAGCCATCTCCGTGTGGCACTTCTTTAGCTGGGAAACGTGGAACACATCGTGTACTCCTGACAATCCTTCGGGCAATTCCAACTTGTAAGCAACTTCTCTCATACATTCCGAAACTTTGTATGGTCCCACAAAACGTGGTGCTAACTTTTCTATAACTCCAAAACACTTAACTCCTCGAAGTGGGGACACTGGAAGATAAACAATGTCTCCGACTTCGTAAACTGTCTCCTTGCGTTTAGAATCCGCAAAGCTCTTCTGCCAGGACTGGGCTACTTTGAGTCTATCGCGAATCAGCTTAACCTTCTCTTTGGACTCTTTAATCAAATCTGGTCCAAACAATTGACGGTCTCCAACTTCATCCCACAGCAACTGTGTCCTACACCTTCTTCCGTACAAAGCTTCGAAAGGGGCCATCTTCAAACTGGATTGATAACTGTCATTCTAAGAGAACTCTGCATATGGAAAATTGTCGTCCCAACTAGATCCATAATCTAGCACACAAGCTCTCAACATGTCCTCCAGAATCTGGTTGACTCTCTCAATTTGTCCATCTATCTGTGGATGAAAGGCTGTACTGAACTCTAGCCTGGTACCCAAAGTTTCGTGCAACTGATTCCAGAACTTTGAGGTAAACTGGGTTCCTCTATCTGATACATGTTGGGGAACGTAGTAATTTCATAAATTTCCTACGCACACACAAGATCATGGTGATGCATAGCAACGAGAGGGGAGAGTGTTGTCCACGTACCCTCGTAGACCGAAAGCGGAAGCGTTAGCGCAACGCGGTTGATGTAGTCGTACGTCTTCACGGCCCGACCGATCAAGCACCGAAAGCACAACACCTCCGAGTTCTTGCACACGTTCAGCTCGATGACGTCCCTCGAACTTCGATCGAGCCGAGTGTCGAGGGAGAGTTCCGTCAGCATGACGGCGTGGAGACGATGATGATGTTCTACCGTTGCAGGGCCTCACCTAAGCACCGCTACGATATTATCGAGGAGGACTGTGGTCGAGGGGGGCACCGCACACGGCTAAGAGATCAATGATCAATTGTTGTGTCTATGGGGTGCCCCTCCCCCGTATATAAAGGAGTGGAGGAGGGGGCCGGCCAAGGGGGGTGGCGCGCCCTAGGGGGGAGTCCAATTCCCACCGGGAGTAGGACTCCCCCCTTTCCTATTAGGAGAGGGAGAGGGAAGGAAGAGGAAGGAGGGAGGAAGGAAAGGGGGAGGGGCGGCCCCCCTCCCAATTCGGATTGGGCTTGGGTGGGGCCCTCCCTTGCTCCTTTCCCCTCCTTTCCACTAAGGCCCATTAAGGCCCATATACCTCCCTGGGGGTTCCGATAACCTCCCGGAGCTCCGGTATTGTCCCAATCTCACCCGGAACCTTTCCGGTGTCCAAATATAGTCGTCCAATATATCGATCTTCATATCTCGACCATTTCGAGACTCCTCGTCATGTCCGTGATCACATCCGGGACTCCGAAGAACCTTCAGTACATCAAAACACATAAACTCATAATATAACTGTCATCTAACTTTAAGCGTGCGGACCCTACGGGTTCGAGAACTATGTAGACATGACCGAGACACGTCTCCGGTCAATAACCAATATATAGGGGAACCTGGATTCTCATATTGGCTCCCAAATATTCTACGAAGATCTTTATCGGTCAAACCGCATAACAACATACATTGTTCCCTTTGTCATCGGTATGTTACTTGACCGAGATTCGATCATCGGTATCTCAATACCTAGCTCAATCTCGTTACCGGCAAGTCTCTTTACTCGTTACGTAATGCATCACGCCATAACTAACTCATTAGCTACATTGCTGTCACGCCCAATATGCGATACTATCCTAAAGAGACTCGAAGGTCTCACCAAGGATAGAACCGCATATTGATAAACTGACAAGTTGGTATCAGTGCCTCGAGCGACCATAGGATCCCCCTTGATTGATCGTGTAGTTTGGCCGTTGTTGAGTCTAAATAAAACTGTTTTCGAAGTTTAGTTATATAGGAGAGTAGGAATTCTTTTTACTCCTCAGCCTCTTCGTCGCTCTGGTGAGGAATCTTGACGTAGGTGTTTTGAGCTACTCCTCTTCCCTTTCAAACTTTCTTTAGGATCACGGAGTTGGTTTTTCGATCGTTGTTTCTCAGCTCTTTTTATCCGGTGCATTTCTCGTCAAGTTGATTTGAACCTCTCCATTTTTGCAAGTTCAATCCTCAGTTGTTTTCTTTTTTCCCACCTGCCCACCCCTTTTCCTCTTGGAGTCGGAGTCCGTAATCGAGTATCCATCCTACTCGTGCAAAGTCTTTGTTTTCTTTCCTCAATGATTTCAACCGGTGTTTTCTATTCAAGATATCCCTCGGTTCCCCTTCCAAGTTGCTTTTGTTTTTCCCTCCCTCCCACCCTCTTCTTCCCGGAGCTTGAATCTCTTTCGAGCATCAATTTCATTCGTACGGAGCCTCTTCAGTCTTCCCTCAATCATTTCAACCGGTAAATTCTCTTTTGTTTGACAGTCTTCATCTCTTTTCCAGTGGATTCAATTATAATTTTCGGTAGTGATTATATTCTTTTCCTCGGCTCAAGTGTTTTCCCTGCTCGTTCGCCTCTCGCCAGTTTATCCTTCCGGAGTGCTCAAGACATCTCAGGAGATTCGTCTGTGTTCCAATTAATTCAAGGTCGTCACCTCATTCAAATATGCCAATCACTCCGGTGCATCATCTACCTCTTCAACAATCCTTTTTCAACGGTGTTTTTTCTCTTTAGTAGGCCTAACCCACAGGTCTTTTCCTAGGATCTTACCCGACTCTTCTAATTCCCCCGGAGTTATTCTCAATTCTTTTCAAGTGTGACGTACGAATGGATCCCATTAGTCAGATGCCTTTCCAAGATCATTTTCAAATTCTTTTCATCGTTGGCTCAACCTCTTCCTTTTTCATTCTCCCGGAGTATCTCAGTAATTTTGGTGGTGTTTCTCGTCATCATTTGAAGACCGTAGAAGAGTTTTTCCTCTAAATCTTGTCCATTCTCTCGAAGTTTCGTGGTTCTAGCTTCATGTTATCCTCGAGAATTATTCTGTTTGTCAGAGATTCTTTTCTTACCCATCCGGAGTATTTCAGGAGTTGCTTTCCCGTTTCATTGATCCGGAGGCCTCCATTTCTGAATATTTCTTCGTTCCAAGTTTTCATCTTCGTTCGTTCCATAGTTGTACCGGTGCTTCGTTCAAGCTTTATTTACTCAGTTCGCGATCTCTTCGTTCCCGTGCATCTTGATTCACTCAAGTATCTTCGTTCATTTTCTAATTCTTCCCGGTGATTCATTCTCTTTCATCATTAAATTTTCGAATTCTTACGGTGCTTCATTCAAGATTCTTTTTCCTTAATTATCATATTAATTCATTAGTTTCTTTCCAATCCTACCGATGGTTCGTTGAAAACCTTCCTCAAGGTTGCGCCATATACCCCTCAATCCTTTTCCAACAAGAATAAGTAGTATGCAAGAATCCATTGCTTGTCATCAACTTAATTTAATGAAGGATAAGCATAGAATAAATCTTATTCTTATTTCATCAAGTTATCAAATCCCTTCCTTCGGAGTCTGTTCTTGATGAATAAATTCTAGTTCCAAGTGTTTTCATCTTTTCTTTTCTGGAGTTCAAATTTCCTCGGCCATTTCGTCGGAACCTCCATCTAAGTCACCGCAAGCTTTAATATTATTCTTTCATCCTTCAATTTTATCAAGTCATCCTTCTGTTATCGGAGTTCTTCGTGGCGACTCTTCATGAGTTAACTCATTCTTCAAGTGTTCATCAAGATTCTTGTAGGCGAAGCTCAATTATCTTTTCTTCTTGCGTCTCGAAGTGTAATTAATTCTCCGTATTCTTTTGAAGTGGAGTTTTGCATTTCTTCGTTCTTCTTAGTTATCCAATCATTTCCGTTTGTGTCCGGTTATCACCTTTTGAAGTCCACAACAAGCTTGTTCTTTCGTTGTTGATTTTCTCAACAACTCCATTCAAACCTTCCTTCTAAAGATGCTTGCAATTTCATTCATGGCACAAGTTGTCATTTTCTTCTCCGTTCTTTTCATTCAACTTTTTCAACTCTTTCTAGAGGTTTTGTGTCATGTCTTCATCAAGTATCATTCCATCCTCACAAGCTCGTGTTCTATTCCTCCATGTTTCAGCCGGAGTGCTGCCTAAATCCTTTCAGTCTTATTCGTTTCTTATCTCGTTCTAACCGGAGTGCTTTCATAGTCTATCTGATTCCGTGAGCTTGCGATTCTCGTCATTCTCGTCATTCCTCTCTTCTTCTCGACTGCTCTCGATTCTTTGCTTCTTCTCTTGAGTTCTTGTTTCACCTCATCCATTTTCCCTTTCGTCTCGGTCCTAAGATCTCGGGACGAGATCTCTTGTTAGTGGAGGAGAGTTGTAACGCCCCAGATTCGATGCGCCAGGTGTCTGCCAGTTATTTGTCGTCATTGCCATGTCATTTGCTAGCGTGTTGCATTTTATCATGTCATCATGTGCATCTCATTTTGCATACGTGTTCATCTCTTGCATCCGAGCATTTTCCCCGTTGTCCGTTTTGCAATCCAACACTCCTATGCCCTCCGGCGTTCCCCTTTCATCTCCTGTTGTGAGCGGGTGTTAAACATTCTCGGAATGGACCGAGATTTGCCAAGAGGCCTTGGTACACCACCTGTCAAGTTTCGTGCCATTTGGCGTCCGTTTGATACTCCAACGGTTAACCGGGGAACCGTAAAGGCCTCTTTTGTGTGCTTCCCAACACCCCTCCAAAGTGGCCCAATAACCCATCCAAACCGTCTCCATGCTCTCGGTCGTTCGATCATGATCGTGTGGGCGAAAACTGCACTCCATTTGGAGTCTCCTAGCTCCATATGCCTACTTAAACTCCCCCTCCCCCGAAATTCTTGCAGTCCAAACCCTAGCTCCTTCCACCTCGCGCCACCGGACAAAATCCCCGCCGCCGGACATGTCCGCTCCGCCGCCCATGCCCAATCCCCCGCCGCCACGTCAGTGCGCCGCCTTCTCTCTCCTCCCCGCGCCGCCGCGGAACTGCGGGCCCACGGCCAGCCCGCCCGGCCAGACCGCGCGCCCCGCGCCCCT
>NC_041381.1:279309155-279351992 GCF_002162155.2 Triticum dicoccoides
CGTCGCCTGTCGAGCTCGCCACCGAGCTCGTCGCCGGCCCGGATCCCGCCGCCGTTCGCCCGAGCCCCCGCCGGACCCGCTCCCGCGCGCCCCGAGCTCCTCCGGCCGCGCCCCGCGTCTCTGGCCGCCGTCTTCCTCCACTCCGGCGATACTCGGGCGAGATCCCGAAGGGTGGACAAGATCCACCACTCCCTCCAACCAAACGGCATCTCGCGTCCCCGGATCCCTCACCGTCCCGTCCCGCGTTGACTTTTCAGAGGGTAATTTTCGTCCAAGTCCCGAAATAGTTACATTCTGGTGCTAACTTTGACCTGCTGTTACTCCGTGTGTACTGCTCCGTTTTGCGTGCATGATATATCAAAATGTTCATCGTGAAATGCTCTTCATTTCATTACATTATGCCATGCCTGTTTGAATCCATCTTGATGCCCTGATCATCGTTGCAAGAGTGCCATATGATGTTAACTGCTGTCTGTTATCAGAACTTGATGATTTGTCTTTTTCATTGCATTTTGTGTGTGCACCCTATGAGCTTGATGTCTACATGAGTTCTGAGCTACATCATGCCATCTTTACTATGGTGCAATACATGTATTTTTGTGAGTCTTTTAGTGAGTGCATCAAGCTCGTGAAGTAGGGTACTTGTTGTTACTGTTTTGCTAGGCTGAATCTGTCATATCATGATGTTATGTAAACCTGCTGCTACAAGTCATTCTATGCATAATCTGGAGATGTTCACTAAGGATGTTTTGTTATACATATCATGCTATATCCATCCATGCGCCTGGCTGCATTTATGACTTGCTGTAGATTGTTCTTATCATGCTCCAAAATTGCTAAATAATGTTGTTGTCAGCCTGTTAACATTAAGTTCAGTTTTGCCATGTGTTTTGCTAGTGATCCATGCACCCTATGAACTTGCTCTTGCCATTTTTAGCTTCATAAACATGTATTCTTACTTCTGGTTACCTTTGTATTCCATATTTTTCTTTGTGGTGAGTTGTACAAGCTCACCAACATGCCTACTTATTGTTGTTCCTGCCATGTCTGAATCTGTCATATCATTTGCCATGTTTGCATGGATCCTACCATCTTTTCTGTTGATCTTTGGAATTAGTTCAGTAAGGGAGCTTTGTTCTTTGTCTTTAGTATTAGCTTGCCATGCCTTTGTTTGCCATGTTAAGTTCCTGTAACATGTTGTTTGATAGCTCTAAATATTGCAACCTGATGTTATTTCTATTAAGTCTGTAAACTATTATTATTTGCAATCTTGCCATGTCCTTTTGAGCATGAGCTAGTGATTTCTGGAGATAGCTCAGTGTTCATGCTTTGTCATGCTTTACCTGTAATTCATTCCCATGCCTTTTGTTCGTATGGTGAGGTGCTGTAGCATATTGTTTTGATGCTTGCTAGATGCCTAGTTGCTGTTTTGGACAGCTTGTCCTTTAAACTTGTATAGAGTGTATGTGTTGAACCGTTGCTCCGTTTTGAGTGTGCTCTATATGAAACTTGCTTGATTTTGCATGAAGTTTCATATTATCATGTTGCATCCATGTTTTGATAGTGTTTGCTTGATGTTTGTATGTATTTTGCATCAATGTCATGTTTAACTTGTTTTGCTCATATCTTCTAGGCCGTAGCTCCGAATTAAATGAACTTTATATGTAACTTGACTAGAATCTCGTGTAGATCATCTTGGTGCATCTTAACTTGCTGTTTAACAACTTGAACATAAGGCTTATTCAGTTCTGGACCAATTTCTAAATTTGCATATGAGGACTTACCGGAATTGTTATAGGTTGTTTCCGGCCTCATTTAAACTTGCTTTGATGTGTTGCTCTTGTATGCATCATCTGTTGCCATGAGTAGCCTCATCTAGCCTTGTCATGCATCATGCCATGTTTATGTGTGGTGTGTTTACCATGTTGTGTGCTTCTTCTCGATAGTTCCCGATTCGTTGCGATCGTGAGGATTCGTTCGTCTACGCTTGGTTCGTCTTCGTGGCTTCATCGTCTTCATGGCGGGATTTTAGGCAAGATGACCGTCACCTTGGATCTCACTACTATAATTGCTATGCTAGTTGCTTCGTTCTATCGCTTTGCTGCCCTTCCTATCATTTGCTCTTCAAGCCTCCCAAATTGCCATGTCAGCCTCTAACCTTTTTCACCCTTCCTAGCAAACCGTTGCTTGGCTATGTTACCGCTTTTGCTCAGCCCCTCTTATAGCATTGTTAGTTGCAGGTGAAGTTGAAGATTGCTCCATGGTGGACAGGATTATGTTGGGATATCACAATATCTCTTATATTATTAAAGCATCTATATACTTGGTAAAGGGTGGAAGGCTCGGCCTTATGCCTGGTGTTTTGTTCCACTCTTGCCTCCCTAGTTTCTGTCATATCGGTATTATGTTCCCGGATTTTGCGACCCTAACGCGGTTGGGTGATTTATGGGACCCCCTTGACAGTTCGCCTTGAATAAAACTCCTCCAGCAAGGCCCAACATTGGTTTTACCATTTGCCTAACACCTATACCTTTCCCTTGGGAGTAATTAACCCGAGGGTCATCTTTATTTTAGCCCCCCCGGGCCAATGCTTGTCTAAGTGTTGGTCCAAACTAGAGCACCGTGCGGGACCATCCCTTGGCAACTTGGGTTACATCGGTACCTGTACGCTTTGCTTATCCAATGTGTCCTGAGAACAAGATACGTGCGACTCCTATCGGGATTGTCGACACATCAGGCGGCTTTGCTGGTCTTGTTTTACCATTGTCGAAATGTCTTGTAAACCGGGATTCAGAGACTGATTGGGTCTTCCTGGGAGAAGGAATATCCTTCGTTGACCATGAGAGCTTGTGATGGACTAAGTTGGGACAACCCTACAGGGTATAAACTTTCGAGAGCCGTGCCCGCGGCTATGTGGCAGATGGGAATTTGTTAATGTTTGGTTGTAGATAACTTGACACCTGATTCGAATTAAAATGCATCAACCGCGTGTGTAGCCGTGATGGTCTCTTCTCGGCGAAGTCCGGGAAGTGAACACGGTTTTTGGGTTATGTTTGATGTAAGTAGGAGTTCAGGATCACCTCTTGATCATTGTTAGCTTCACGACTGTTCCTTTGCTTCTCTTCTCGCTCTTATATACATATGTTAGCCACCATATCATGCTTAGCCGCTGCTGCAACCTCACAACTTCACCCCTTCCTTTCCCATTAAGCTTTGCTAGTCTTGATACCCATGGTAATGGGATTGCTGAGTCCTCGTGGCTCACAGATTACTACAACAACAGTTGCAGGTACAGGTTTGCGATGTTCATGACACGAGAGCGATGTTTGATAGTTTTGGAGTTCTTCTTCTGCTTCTTCTTCGATCAGGGGACAGGTTCCAGGTCGGCAGCCTGGGCTAGCAGGGTGGATGTCATTTGAGTTTCTGTTTGTGTTTCATCCGTAGTCGGATGGTGCTCTTATGTAAGATGATGTTGTATTCGTGTGGCATTGTATGCCTTTTGTATGTATCCCCATCTATTATGTAATGTTGATGTAATGATATCCACCTTGCAAAAAGCGTATCAATATGCAGTTCTATCCTTGGTGAGACCTTCGAGTATCTTTAGGATAGTATCGCATATTGGGCGTGACAATTGCTTGCAAGGCTTATAGTGATGTGCATTAGCGAGAGGGCCCAGAGATACCTCTCTGACAATCGGAGTGACAAATCCTAATCTCGAAATACGTCAACTCAACAAGTACCTTTGGAGACACCTGTATAGCACCTTTATAATCACTCAGTTATGTTGTGACGTTTGGTAGCACACAAAGTGTTCCTCCGGTAAACGGGTGTTGCATAATCTCATAGTTATAGGAACATGTATAAGTCATGAAGAAAAGCAATAGCAACATACTAATCGATCAAGTACTAAGCTAACGGAATGGCTCAAGTCAATCACATCATTCTCATAATGATGTGATCCCGTTAATCAAATGACAACTCATGTCTATGGTTAGGAAACTTAACCATCTTTGATTAACGAGCTAGTCAAGTAGAGGCATACTAGTGACACTATGTTTGTCTATGTATTCACACATGTATTATGTTTCCGGTTAATACAATTTTAGCATGAATAATAAATTTTTATCATGAAATAAGGAAATAAATAATAACTTTATTATTGCCTATATGGCATATTTCCTTTAGTCTCCCACTTGCACTAGAGTCAATAATCTAGTTCACATCGCCATGTGATTTAACACCAATATTCATATCTGTATATTAACACCCATAGTTCACATCGTCATGTGACCAACACCCAAAGGGTTTACTAGAGTCAATAATCTAGTTCACATCGCTATGTGATTAACACCCAAAGAGTACTAAGGTGTCATCATGTTTTTCTCGTGAGAGAAGTTTAGTCAACGAGTCTGTCACATTCAGAGTCGTATGTATTTTGCAAAAATTCTATGTCTACAATGCTCTGTACGGAGCTACTCTAGCTAATTGCTCCCACTTCCAATATGTATCCAGATTGAGACTTAGAGTCATCTGGATCAGTGTCTAAACTTGCATCGACGTAACCCTTTACGATGAACCTCTTGTCACCTCCATAATCGAGAAACATATCCTTATTCCACTAAGGATAATTTTGACCAATGTCCAGTGATCTAGTCCTAGATCACTATTGTACTCCCTTGCCAAACCAGGGCAGAGTATACAATAGGTCTGGTCCATAGCATGGCATACTTTTATAGAACCTATGACTGAGGCATAGGGAATGACTTTCATTCTCTTTCTATTTTCTGCCGTGGTCGGATTTGAGTCTTACTCAATTTCACACCTTTGCAACACAGGCAAGAACTCTTTCTTTGATTGTTCCATTTTGAACTACTTGAAAATCTTGTCAAGGTATGTACTCATTGAAAATCTTATCAAGCGTCTTGATCTATCTCAATAGATCTTGATGCTCAATATGTAAGTAGCTTTACTGAGGTCTTTCTTTTAAAGAACTCCTTTCAAACACTTCTTTATGCTTTCCAAAAAAATTCTACAACATTTCTGATCAACAATATGTCACTCACATATACTTATCAAAAAGGCTGTAGTGCTCCCACTCACTTTATTGCAAATACATGCTTCATTGCAAGTCCATATAAAACAATATGCTTTGATCAACTTATCAAAGCGTATATTCCAACTCCGAGATGCTTGCACCAGTCCATAGATGGATCGATGGAGCTTGCACACTTTTTTAGCACCTTTAGGATTGACAAAACCTTTTGGTTGCATCATATACAACTCTTCTTTAAGAAAACCATTAAGGAATGCAATTTTGACATCCATTTGCCTGATTTCATAAAATGTGGCAATTGCTAACATGATTCAGATAGACTTAAGCATCGCTACAGTTGGGAAAATCTCATTGTAGTCAACACCTTGAACTTGTCGAAAACCTTTTTGCGACAAGTCGAGCTTTGTAGATAGTAACACTACTATTAACGTCCGTCTTCCTCTTGAAGATCCATTTATTTTCTATTGCTTGCTGATCATTGGGCAAGTCCACCAAAGTCCACACTTTGTTCTCATACATGGATCCTATCTCAGATTTCATGGCCTCCAGCCATTTCGCGGAATCTGGGCTCATCATCGCTTCCTCATAGTTTGTAGGTTTATCACGGTTTAGTAACATGACTTCCAGAACAAGATTATCATACCACTCTGGTGCGTACCATACTCTGGAAGACCTACGAGGTTCTGTAGTAACTTGCTCTGAAGTTTCATGATCATCATCAGTAGCTTCCTCACTAATTGGTGCAGGAATCACTGGAACTAATTTCTATGATGAACTACTTTCCAATTCGGGAGAAGGTACATTTACCTTATCAAGCTCTACTTTCCTCCCACTCACTTCTTTCGAGAGAAACTCCTTTTCTAGAAAGGATCCATCTTAGCAACGAATATCTTGCCTTCGGATCTGTGATAGAAGGTGTACCCAACAGTTTCCTTTGGGTATTCTATGAAGACACACTTCTCCGATTTGGGTTCGAGCTTATCAGGTTGAAAGTTTTTCACATAAGCATCACATCCCCAAACTTTAAAAATGACAACTTTGGTTTCTTGCCAAACCACAGTTCATAAGGCGTCGTCTCAATGGATTTTGATGGTGCCCTATTTAAAGTGAATGCAGCTGTCTTTAATGCATAACCCCAAAATGATAATGGTAAATCGGTAAGAGACATCATAGATCACACTATATCTAATAAAGTGTGGTTACGATGTTCGGACACACCATTACGCTGTGGTGTTCCAGGTGGCATGAGTTTGTGAAACTATTCCACATTGTTTTAATTGAAGACCAAACTCGTAACTCAAATATTCGTCTACGCGATCAGACCGCAGAAACTTTATTTTCTTGTTACGATGATTTTCCACTTCACTCTAAAATTCTTTGAACTTTTCAAATATTTCAGACTTATGTTTCATCAAGTAGATATACTCATATCTGCTCAAATCATCTGTGAAGGTCAGAAAATAATGATACCCGCCACGAGCATCAACACTCATTGGACCGCATACATCGGTATGTATTATTTCCAACAAGTCAGTAGCTTGTTCCATTGTTCCGAAGAACGGAGTTTTAGTCATCCTGCCCAAAAGGCACGGTTCGCAAGCATCAAATGATTCATAACCAAGTGATTCTAAAAATCCATCTTTATGGAGTTTCTTCATGCGCTTTACACCGATATGACCCAAACGGCAGTGCCACAAATATGTTGCACTATCATTATTAACGTTGCATCTTTTGGCATCAATATTATGAATATGTGTATCACTATGATCGAGATCCAACAAACTATTTTCATTGGGTGTATGACCATTGAAGGTTTTATTCATGTAAACAGAACAACAATTATTCCCTAACTTTAAATGAATAACCGTATTGCAATAAACATGATCAAATCATATTCATGCTCAACGCAAACGCCAAATAACATTTATTTAGGTTTAATACTAATCCCGAAAGTATAGGGAGTGTGTGATGATGATCATATCAATCTTGGAACTACTTCCAACACTCATCATCACTTCCCCTTCAACTAGTCTTTGTTTATTCTGTAGCTCCTATTTCGAGTTACTAATCTTAGCAACCAAACAAGTATCAAATACTCAGGGGCTACTATAAACACTAGTAAGGCACACATCAATAACCTGTATATCAAATATACCCTTGTTCACTTTGCCATCCTTCTTATCCACCAAATATTCAGGGCATTTCCGCTTCCAGAGACCATTTCCTTTGCAGTAGAAGCACTCAATTTTAGGCTTTGGTTCAGCTTTGGGCTTCTTCACGGGAGTGACAACTTGCTTGCCATTCTACTTGAAGTTTCCCTTCCTTTCCCTTTGCCCTTTTCATGAAACTAGTGGTCTTGTGAATCATCAAAACTTGATGCTCTTTCTTGATTTCTACCTTCGTCGATTTCAACATCATGAAGAGCTCGGGAATCGTTTTTGTTATCCCTTGATTCAACTCCTGGAATCACTCAGTTTTTTGGATTTCTATAGTTCATCACGAAGTTCTAGTAACTTGGTGATGGTGACTAGAGAACTCTGTCAATCACTATCTTATCTGGAAGATTAACTCCCACTTGATTCTGAGCACATGCTCACTAGCTGAGAAATTCTCCTCCATCTTTTAGCTATATAACTTGTTGGAGACTTCATATCTCTCATCTCGGGTATTTGCTTGTAATATTAACTTCAACTCCTGGAACATCTCATATGGTCCATGACATTCAAAACGTCTTTGAAGTCCCGATTCTAAGCCGTTAAGCATGGTGCACTAAACTATCAAGTAGTCATCATATTGAGCTAGCCAAACGTTCATAACGTCTGCATCTGCTCCTGCAATAGGTCTGTCACCTAGCGGTGCATCAAGGACATAATTCTTCTGTGCAGCAATGAGGACAATCCTCAGATCACGGATCCAATCCGCATCATTGCTACTAACATCTTTCAACACAGTTTTCTCTAGGAACATTTCAAAATAAACATATGAAAGCAACAACGCGAGCTATTGATCTACAACATAATTTGCAAAATACTACCAGGACTAAGTTCATGATAAATTTAAGTTCAATTAATCATATTACTTAAAAAATCCCACTTAGATAGACATCTCTCTAATCATCTAAGTGATCACGTGATCCAAATCAACTAAACCATAACCGATCATCATGTGAAATGGAGTAGTTTTCAATGGTGAACATCACTATGTTGATCATATCTACTATATGATTCACGCTCGACCTTTCGGTCTCAGTGTTCCGAGGCCATATCTACATATGCTAGGCATGTCAAGTTTAACCTGAGTATTTTGTGTGTGCAAAACTGGCTTGCACCCGTTGTAGATGGACCTAGAGCTTATCACACCCGATCATCATGTGGTGTCTGGGCACGACGAACTTTGGCAACGGTGCATACTCAGGGAGAACACTTTTATCTTGAAATTTAGTGAGAGATCATCTTATAATGCTACCGTCAATCAAAGCAAGATAAGATGCATAAAAGATAAACATCACATGCAATCAATATATGTGATATGATATCGCCATCATCATCTTGTGCTTGTGATCTCCATCTCCGAAGTACCGTCATGATAACCATCATCACCGGCGCGACACCTTGATCTCCATCGTAGCATCGTTTGTCGTCACACCAACTATTACTTCTACGACTATTGCTACCGCTTAGTGATAAAGTAAAGCAATTACAGGGCGATTGCATTGCATACAATAAAGCGACAACCATATGGCTCCTGCGAGTTGCCGATAACTCGGTTACAAAACATGATCATGTCATACAATAAAATACAGCATCATGCCTTGACCATATCACATCACAACATGCCCTGCAAAAACAAGTTAGACGTCCTCTATTTTGTTGTTGCAAGTTTTACGTGGCTGCTACAGGCTGAGCAAGAACCATTCTTACCTACGCATCAAAATCACAACGATAGTTCATCAAGTTACTGCTATTTTAACCTTCTCAAGGACCGGGCGTAGCCACACTCAGTTCAACTAAAGTTGGAGAAACTGACACCCGCTAGTCACCTGTGTGCAAAGCACGGCGGTAAAACCAGTCTCCCATAAGCGTACGCGTAATGTCGGTCCGGGCCGCTTCATCCAACAATACCGCCGAACCAAAGTATGACATGTTGGTAAGCAGTATGACTTGTATCGCCCACAACTCACTTGTGTTCTACTCGTGCATATAACATCTACGCATAAAACTAGGCTGGGATGCCACTGTTGGGGGACGTAGTAACTTCAAAAAATTTCCTACGCACACGCAAGATCATGGTGATGCATAGTAATGAGAGGGGAGAGTGTTGTCCATGTATCCTCGTAGACCGAAAGCGGAAGCGTTAGCACAACGCAGTTGATGTAGTCGTACGTCTTCACTGCCCGACCGATCAAGCACCGAAAGCACGGCACCTCCGAGTTCTTGCACACGTTCAGCTCGATGACGTCCCTCGAACTCCGATCGAGCCGAGTGTCGAGGGAGAGTTCCGTCAGCACGACGGCGTGGTGACGATGATGATGTTCTACCATCGCAGGGCTTCGCCTAACCACCGCTACAATATTATCGAGGAGGACTGTGGTGGAGGGGGGAACCGCACACGGCTAAGAGATCAATGATCAATTGTTGTGTCTATGGGGTGCCCCCTCCCCCGTATATAAAGGAGTGGAGGAGGATGTCGGTGTCAAAACCGCCGGATCTCGGGTAGGGGGTCCTGGTCTGTGCGTCTTAGGCTGATGGTAACAGGAAGCAAGGGACACAATGTTTACCCAGGTTTGGGCCCTCTCGATGGAGGTAAAACCCTACTTCCTGCTTGATTAATATTGATGATATGAGTAGTACAAGAGTATATCTACAACGAGATCATAGAGGCTAAACCCTAGGAGCTAGCCTATGATGATTATGATTGTGATCGTGATCGGCCTTCTAAGGACCAACCTCTCCGGTTTATATAGACACCGGAGAGGGCTATGGTTTACACGGAGTCGGTTACAAGGAAGGACACATCATATCCGGATCGCCAAGCTTGTCTTCCACGCAAAGGAGACTCCCATACGGACACGGGACGGAGTCTTGAGTCTTGTATCTTCATGCTCCAATAGTCCGGATGAAGTATATAGTCCGGTTGTCCGGATACCCCCTAATCTAGGACTCTCTCAGTAGCCCCTGAACCAGGCTTCAATGACGGTGAGTCCAGCACACAGTTTTGTTTTCAGCATTGCAAGGCGGGTTCCATCTCCGAATACTCCAAAGCACCTGTTACGACGAATAGTGTCCAGCTTCCCATCAATGTTGTACTCCTCAGCTTCTATGCCTTAATAATGACCATCTCCACGTGTCGAGCGAATGCGATGAGCCAAGGTATTTTTGCATTTGCCACCCCCGATCCTGCAGGTTAACCGTCTATTTGAAGAGACGGGGATTCTCAGATCCAAACCTCGCTCTCTCCCCTCCAGCAAGCATCCAACAGAGCACTCTGAAAAAACCATTCCAACATGGCCGGTCGTTGCAGCTCTTCTTCTCGCTCCCCTCGCTCCAAGCCGGGGGACTGGTGTCACACCCTAGCTAGTTCATGCATTAGAGTGTTGCATCATGTCTATCATTTCATCAGAAACTTGAAATGGGGATGCTAGAACCCGCAGCCCCCTCTGAAAACAACTAGGGTTTACTAAAAATAATTTCAATGAACCTGAAATGCCCTTCTAAAATGTCCATCATTTTTGTCCTGGTTCAGAACCTCTGCCAAAAGTGATGCACAGTTTTCTAGGTCATCCTAAGGTCTTTGAGTTAATTCATAATTATTTGAATTTAGGCATTTTAAATTTATAAAATATTTCAAATGCTCAAATATCTCCAAACTAAAATGTTTCATGTTGGAAATAATCCAACTATGGACCAGAAGCAGTTTGGTGATTTTAGGAGTTGCCTAGGTATTTTTAATAATTCAACAAAGTTGCAGAATAATAGAAAGAGAAAAAAACAGAAAGGAAAACTTACCTGGCGCCTGCAACCCGGCCCACCTGCCGGCCCAGCCCAGCGTCGCGCCAGCGAGCTGCTTGCCCGGCCAGGCAGGCAGGCAGGTGCTCGACGGCGAGCACCGCATGGGTGCCACGCACCTGCTCGCCGCCTCGCCGCTCCACTCGCCCGGCTAACGCCGTGGATCGACCCCTCTCTCTCCCCCGAACCCCCCATACGTCCCCTCTCCTCTCCAGCTCCTCCCCCTCGCGCTCCCCAGCCATGGCCGACGCCACCGCCGCCGCTCCATCGCCGTAGCCGCGCTCCCCGCCGCCCGTGCGTCGTCTCTTCATGTCCAGGAGCTCCGCCGCCGTCCACTTCGTCGAGCTACCCGAGCCCCGTGTGCTCGCAAGGCCCGAGTCCACCGCACCGACCTCGCCCGAGTCCGCCGTCGCCGGAGATCCCCTTCAACACCGTCGCCGCATCAGCTCGTCCCCGACCTCACCGGTGGCCTCTACGGGTGCTCTGTGAGCCTAGCTACCCCTCCTACTCTTCCTCTCTCGCCCCCGAGCCGTGTAGCCACCGCACGAAGATCACCCGCACGCACCGCCGCGGATCTCGTCGCCGACGTGCTCCCGGCCATCCTCCGGCCACCTCTCGGTGTCCAACGCACTCACCACGCTGCGTTGAGTCCAACCATGCACTCCCCGCACCTCACCGCACACCCTAGCCTCGAGTTCGTCCCCAACCGAACTCCGGTGGCCGCCTAGGTCGTCGCCGGCGCCAACTCCGGCCACCCCGACCCCAACTGACTCCACCAAGAGCCGCGGCTCGTCCTCAGCTCCACGTAGATGCCTTCCGCGCCCCATTTGGTGGCCGGAACGGCCAAAACCACTTCCGCCGTCGCGTCGGGCTCGTCGGCGGCTAAACGCCGGTGCAGCCGTTTTGACTTTGACCACGGGTGGGCCCTGGTTGACTCTGCTGAGTCAATGACAGGTGGGGCCCCCTTTTGCTAATTATCCAGATTAGTTTAAACTAAATTAGATTAGTTAATTAGCCACTGACACCCTAGACCCACGCGTCAGGTTTGACCTGGACCGGGTCTGTTGACTTGCTGAGGTCAGCATGACCTCATGCTGATGCAGTAAACCTTTTTCTGGAATTAAAATAAATCTAAAATGATTTATAAATTCCAGGAAATAACCCAAACTTCAAAAATTCATATAAATTCAACCGTAGCTCCAAATCAAACAAATTATATATGAAAAATGATCAGAAAAATCCAATCTATCCATCTGTACTAGTTTCATGCATGTTTAAACAAGCTAACTTGACGTTTAGTGCAGAACAAGATAAAACACTTTAAAGGGCCATTTATGAGTTTGAAATTTGAATCTTTGGTTCAAATTGATTCAAACCCATCTGGTTTTAGTTGCATTAGCCCAACACACTCATATTGCCATGTTTCATGCATGCATCATATTGTCGCACATTGTTTGGTGATAGTTGTGTATCGGTGTTCTTTGCGGCAGGTTCTGCCTCCGAGGAGTACCGTGATTAACCTAGCGAAGAACCGTATCCGTGCATCGATCCATCAGGCAAGCAACCAACCATTTGATCATATCGATACAATCCCATGTTCTCGCTCTTGCTCTCTTTTACTGCATTAAGACAACGCGTTTCAAACTGCTGTGTGCTACGGTAGTTGAACCCATTTCCTCTGCATGACCTATCATTGCCACAGTAATTAGATGAAACCCACTAGCATGTGTAGGAATTGATTGAGCCATATGTATGTGTTGTTCCTACCTTGCTATGCCTGCTATGCTTAGAGTCGTGTCAGGTCTGGTTCATCTGGGTGATGGGCTAGAGTGAAATGATCATGTCGGTAATGAGAGTGATGTGGTGAACACGATTGGTAAAGGTATCGATGAGAGGCCATGTAGGAGTACATGGTGGGTTGTTTCATTGAAGCCGACCTTAAGCACTGAGATCTGTATATGTGATTTAAGATACAGCTACTACCATGCATTGGGCCCTGAAATATGAACCCGCTTGACTTCTTATTCACCCTAGTCCTCTGTCCAGGAGTTGCAAGTAGTTTCTGGTGTTTGTAGCCTACTGGAGGCCGTGGACAGCGCTGACCGTAGGGGTGGGCTGTGATGCGGTAGGTACGTGGCCGGGAATACCGGGCACCCGTTAGGTGTCACGGAACCATGTACACATCGTTCGGGGCCGTATGGGAAACCTCGGCCGGACTCCCTGCGGATGGAACCTGGATAGGCGATAAACCTGGACTAGAGACTTAGGTGTTTAGGTAGGTCGTGGTCTACACCCACGCCGGCTTTCGCTTGAAGTCTGCCGAGCACATGTCGTGTGCAGACGCTAAGTGGTGGAAACATGTATGAAGAAGTACACCCCTGCAGGGTTAACATGATCTATTCAAATAGCCGCGTCCGCGGTAAAGGACTACTTGGTTACCTATACAGTTCATAGGCAAGTAAACTGGATACTACTAAAAGCCTCAAGATAAGCGTGAGTGCCGAGGATGGCCCTCCGTAGGAAGACGGAGGTGGATTCTCGGTAGTGTATTGAAGTGGTGAGTAGTGGACTCGTGTGCGCAAAACCATTTCAAGTTGGAGTCTCGTAGGATAGTTTAGCCAAGAGTCAAAGCTGGCTTGCTGCAATAACTCCATCAACCCTTCTTGATAATGTGCATGTATGTAGGATCTGACGTAAGTCTTGCTGGGTACCTTTGTACTCATGTTGCTATAATTTACATTTTTACAGAAGACGCTGCAACCCCTTCTGATGGGTTCTTCGTAGACGTTGACATCGACGAGTAGACTAAGGTCCAGGTGGTAATCCTGAGCTTGTGAAGGTCCACGTAGTATAGCTAGGCTTTCCAAGCCTCTTTTATTTTACTAGTTGTCTGTACTCAGACAAGTTACTTCCGCTGCTGGTTTGTATGACTGTATGATTTGAATGTGGGTCGTGTGACCCGTACTTGTATGTATGTTATGTATGGCTCTATGAGCCTTTAAATAAAGTACTTGTGTCGTAGAGTCATGTTGTGATGCCTTGTTGTATTTGCACATATCGAGCATATTGTGTGTATGATTGAAATGCTTGGTATGTGTGGGATCTGACTATCTAGTTGTTTATCTTTAGTAGCCTCTCTTACCGGGAAATGTCTCCTAGTCTTTCCATTGAGCCATGGTAGCTTGCTACTGCTCCGGAACACTTAGGCTGGTCGGCATGTGTCCTTCGTTCCTGTGCCTGTCCCTTCGGGGAAATGTCACGCATTGATTACCGGAGCCCTGCTAGCCCGCTATAGCCCGGTTTACCGGAGTCCTGCTAGCCTAGTGCTACAGCCCGAACCCACTTACTGATGACCGACACGTTCGATGCTGGGTCATGGATGCCTGTCCCTGTAAGTCTGTGCCACTTTGGGTTTACGACTAGTCATGTCAGCCCGGGCTCCTTATCATATGGATGCTAGCGACATGATCATATACGTGAGCCAAAAGGCGCAAACGGTCCCGGGCAAAGGTAAGGCGACACCCGTGGGAATACCGTGCGTGAGGCCGCAAAGTGATATGAGGTGTTACAAGCTAGATCGATGTGACATTGAGTCAGGGTCCTGACAGCGTTGGTATCAGAGCCGGACTGCCTGTAGGTTCTCCAAGCCAAACCGGTCGATGTTGAGTCTAGAAATGCTTTAATTATATGTAGGGGAATTGATTGTGGGATGGTACGTAAGGCTCTTTTTACTTCTTTACCTCATGGCATTCTGATCTGAGTCAGTCCATTCTTCTACCGGGGATTAAGGATTAGGATCTTCTCTTTCTATCAGGTTCACGTGTTACGAATCAGTAGTACCTTATAGGTTTGATGACTACAAGCCTAGTTCAGTTCTACTACCTTGTTATGCTGATAAGTTGAACCCAGAAGCTTGACATGATATTGTTGAGTGTCTATGCAATTTTTTCGATAAATGTCTCAAACCCTTCTTGAGCATTTACAGCCGTCATGCTGTCGAAATTTTGCTAGAAATTCTAATGCCTTTGCATTATGGTTGTGCTTTCAGATGGCCACTCGCGACCAAAATCAAGTGGTTCGCCTGACCCGATGCATTGGTGTGACCGGTCATACGTCTATGTTAGTCCGAGTGATGATCGAGACAGGTTACCGTTGGTATCCCGAATACACGGTCGAAGAGCAGTTCCGAGATTTTAACCAAAGCCAGTATCTTTGCACCGTCCGGATATTTCCCTCTTATCCTGGTTCTACCAAGGCTCTTCACTGTTCCTATGGGCTCGGTGTTACTATTGAGATGGCTGTGCAAGATGCGGCTTATTCTATGATGACCATCATGCGAGTCAGGTCTGGCCTACTTCGCAACACCGACTTCCGGTATATGCCGGCTTCACTTCCTGGAGCGCACGGATATCTCCGGGCTATCTATGCTGACCCCAGTCAGGAGGACTCACTAACTCGCACCACTGCTGAGTTGCTCGAGGATAAGGACCGAGAGAATCGGGCCTTGAGAATGGAGCTTTTCAACACCCGAGCTGATCATTGGGCCACCTTGACTCGGTTTGCACCGGCTGTGCAAGCTGGATGCATGGATATGAGAGATCTGTATCCTGTTAGGTCTGCCGGACATGATGGATTGGCGTGATGTGGGAGGCATCACCCCACCTCGTGGTCCTCGCAGGCCACCGTTTGTTGGTCCAAGACCTCACCCTAGCCCTTTTGGTCCACAGGCTCCTCAGGACCGTTTGTTTCCGGATGCTCACGTTGAACTTCCAGGCTATGGAGGAGACTTCTATGAGAACTACTACGGAGATGACTGAGATAGTAGTAGTTCCACTAGGTATTGTAATAGTTGTATTTCCACCGTCCTGCGTGACTTGTAGAATATGACTTAGCATGTAGTAATTCCGGGGGTGTAAAAAAAATAATGTATAGGAGCTTGGGATGCCTCTGATGAGATGTAATCCTCCTCTCACCGTAGTAGTACTTGTTGGTCTTGTACTAAACCTCGTATGGTGTGTATGACGATGGAATAAAAGAAGTAGTTTCTGTATCTACCATGTCATACGGATGATCATCTTGCATTCTGAGTTGTCCATTACATTCTACATTCTATGTCGGAATCTTGTCATTTTGGACTAAACCATTGTCTTGTTTTCCTAGGATGGTCAACACCCGCAACAACCCTGCTCCCCCAGAGCAGGCCGAAGGCAGCAGAGTTGGGGAAACAAATCTGCCTCACCCTCCCTCTCTGGCAGAAGTTATGCTAGAGGTTGAGAGAAACAAGCGGGAGACCAACCGTTTGTTGGAGCGTATTGAACAGAACACAGCACACGATCAGAGGACTAACTTGGTGTCACTTAGTGATTTCATCAAGTTACATCCACCCACGTTCCACCACTCCGTCGAGCCTCTCGACGCTGATGACTGGCTTCGCAGTATTTCTCACAAACTGCGTTCTGCACTAGTAGCTGAGGCTAACAAGGTCACCTTTGCTGCATATCATCTTGAAGGCCCCGCTAGCCTATGGTGGGAGAATTATGGAGCTATGCGCCCAGCGGACCATGTCACTACTTGGGCTGAATTCAGCGAGGCTTTCCGTGAACACCACATTCCGGAGGGTCTCATGGACCGTAAACGTGAGGAATTTTGCAGTTTCACTCAAGGTCGACTCTCTGTGGATGCTTACAGCAGGGAGTTCGGTAACCTCGCACGATATGCAACTGAGGAAGTTTCTACTGATGCCAAGAAGCAAGCAAGGTTCCGTAAGGGACTTAGTCCTGAGCTTCGCCGCGACCTCCGTCTGCATGAGTGCACATCTTTTCAGAAGCTTGTTAACAAGGCCATCAGTGCTGAGACTGGTCAGACTGATTATGAAGCAACACGCAAGCATGGCCGTGACTTGGGTTCCTCATTCGGTGCTGGTCCTCAGAAGCGCTGCGTGTGGGTGCCTAATACTGCCCTGCCACCCAGGTTCACACCGAGGCCATCCTTCCAGGCACCTCGCCCAGCTCAGCCATATGCACCAGCCAAGCCCTATGGTGGTCCAACCAACAATGCTCCCCCACGCACCAGTTCCGTGACTTGTTTCAAGTGTGGGGAATCAGGCCACTATATGCGCGAGTGTCCCCAAACCAACCCCAACCAGACAGCAAAAACTGTTGGCCGCGGCAAGCCGACAGGGAAAGTGCTCCACGCCAAGCCGGCCACCGCTGCACGTGGCCATGTCAACTGTATCTCTGCTGAGGAAGCTCAAGAGGATCCCAACGTCGTTCTCGGTACGCTCCTTGTTAATTGCCACTCGGCATCTGTTCTTTTCGATACAGGAGCATCTCATTCTTTCATATCCGAAAATTATGCTCGTTTGCATAACACCGCATTCTGTGACATGCCATCCACTATGGAAATTTCTACTCCTGGTTCTAGATGGCAAACCTCTAGAGTAAGCCATGGAAATGAAATTCAAGTCGACAGACTTGTTTTTCTCGCATCTTTGATAGCTCTCAAATCTTCGGATATTAATATCATCTTGGGTATGGATTGGATGTCAGCCCATCATGCCAAGATTGATTGCTTCTCTAGGAATGTTCAACTCACCCATCCTTCGGGGAAGATAGTCAATGTCTTGACCCGAGTAGCCAAGCGACAGCTATATTCTCTTAACGCCAGCCCGTTGCCAGACCTCGAAGACGTTCCGGTAGTCCGTGACTTTCCGGATGTCTTTCCAGAGGAATTGCCAGGTGTTCCACCTGACAGAGATGCCGAGTTCGTAATAGATCTCATTCCAGGAACTGCCCCGATTTCCAGAAGACCCTACAAGATGGCACCTTTTGAACTAGCTGAGCTTAAGAAACAACTCGATGAGTCCTTGAAAAAGGGTTTCATCTGACCTAGTTCATCTCCTTGGGCTTGCCCTGTCCTCTTCGTCAAGAAGAAGGATGGTATGGACCGGATGGTTGTAGATTATCGGCCTGTCAACTTGGTCACAATTAAGAACAAGTATCCGCTCCCCAGGATCAACGACCTGTATGATCAGCTCGCTGGATCCTCAGTCTTCTCTAAAATGGATTTGAGGTTGGGCTACCATCAAATCAAAATCAGGAACGGGGACATTCCGAAAACGGCCTTTGTTACTCGTTATGGCCAATACGAGTACACCGTCATGTCCTTCGGTTTAACCAACGCTCCAGCCACCTTCTCTCGGTTGATGAACTCTATCTTCATGGAGTATTTGGATAAATTCGTCATGGTTTACCTCGATGATATACTCATCTACTCCAAGAACGAGGAAGAACACGCCGAACACCTAAGGCTAGTGTTGAAGAAACTTCGAGAGCATCGCCTTTATGCTAAATTTTCTAAATGTGAATTCTGGTTGTCAGAAGTGACCTATCTTGGACATGTAATTTCTGGTAAAGGCATTGCCGTTAACCCTGAGCAAGTTCAAGCCGTCCTTAATTGGACTCCACCTGAATCGGTCAAGCAAGTTCGGAGTTTCCTTGGCCTAGCGAGCTATTGTCGTCGCTTTGTCAAGAACTTCTCCAAAGTTGCAAAACCTCTAACCGAACTCCTCAAGAAAGATAAAAAGTTCGAGTGGACTCCACAATGTGAGCACAGTTTTCAGGAACTGAAAAGACGCCAGACATCTGCTCCCGTATTGGTACCGCCAGATTTCTCTAAGGACTTTGTTATCTACTGCGACGCCTCGCGACAAGGACTAGGTTGTATTCTCATGCAAGATCGACACGTAATTGCTTATGCTTCACGGAAACTACACCCACATGAGGAAAACTACCCCACTCATGATCTAGAGCTTGCAGCCGTAGTCCATGCACTCAAAACATGCCGACATTACCTTCTCGGCAATCGTTGTGAAATCTACACTGATCACCAAAGTCTGAAGTACATATTCACCCAACCGGATTTAAATCTCAGGCAAAGACGTTGGGTTGAGTTGATCACAGATTTCGACTTAGGAATAACTTACACCCCAGGGAAAGCCAACGTCATGGCTGATGCGCTAAGTCGTAAATCTTATTGTAACAACCTGATGTTACAACAAAGTCAACCGCTTCTCCATGAGGAATTTCGGAAGCTTAACCTTCACATTGTTCCTCAAGGATTTCTTTCCACCTTGGTGGCGAAACCTACTCTTACGGATCAAATCATCGCTGCCCAAAAGCGAGGTAAGGGAATATCTAAGATCAAGGAGAACATTGCTAGCGGAGGTGCTAGATGTTTCTCCACAAATGATCATGGTGTTGTGTACTTTGAGAACCGTTTAGTGGTTCCCAAGAACCAGCATCTACGGCAGTTGATCCTTAAGGAGGCTCATGAATTTCCTCTCACCATTCATCCCGGTAGTACCAAGATGTATCAGGACCTACGCCAGAGGTTCTGGTGGACTAGGATGAAGAGAGAAATTGCTCAGTATATTGCTAATTGCGACGTCTGCCGTCGTGTAAAAGCAGAGCATCAACGGCCTGCTGGCACCCTTCAACCCCTAGCTATTCCTGAATGGAAATGGGATAAAATTGGTATGGACTTCATCACCGGTTTTCCCAGGACCAAGAGAGGGAATAATGCTATCTTCGTCGTTGTCGATCGTCTTTCCAAAGCAGCCCATTTCCTACCTGTTCGCGAGAGTATAACCGCTAGTCAATTGGCAGACTTATACATCTCCCGAATAGTGTCTCTCCATGGTGTTCCTTTGGAAATTAACTCGGATCGAGGAAGTCTTTTCACCTCTCGATTTTGGGAAAGTTTCCAAAATGCTATGGGAACCCGCCTTTCTTCTAGTACCACTTTCCACCCTCAATCAAGTGGTCAAGTGGAATGCGTCAACCAGATTCTAGAAGACATGCTTCGAGCTTCTGTTATCTCATTCAGAATGGAGTGGGAGAAATGCCTTCCATTTGCCAAATTTCCTTATAACAACAGCTATCAATCCAGCTTGGCCAAAGCCCCTTTTGAAGTTCTCTATGGACGAAGGTATCAAACGCCTCTTAACTGGTCAGAAACCGGGGAAAGACAATTCTTTGGCCCGGATATGATTCAGGAAGCAGAAGAGCAAGTTCGCATCGTTCATGAAAAGTTGAAAACAGCCCAATCTCGTCAAAAGAGTCAATATGACCGAAAACATAAGGCTATGACTTTTGAGGTTGACGAGAAGGCTTACCTTCGGGTTACTCCTCTGAAGGGAACCCATCGCTTTGGTATCAAGGGCAAATTGGCTCCTCGTTACATTGCACCCTTTCGCATTCTCGCAAAACGAGGAGAAGTTGCCTACCAATTGGAACTACCTCCGCATCTCTCTAGAGTCCACGATGTCTTCCACGTTTCCCAACTCAGGCGTTGCTTCTCGGATCCTATCCGTGGAGTGGACCACGAAATGCTTGATCTCCAAGATAATCTCACGTATTGAGAGTACCCCGTTCGTATCCTCGATCAAGCTGAGCGTACCACTCGACGTCATAATATCAAGTTTCTCAAGGTTCAATGGTCGCACCATTCTGAGAATGAAGCAACTTGGGAAAGGAAGGATCGTCTTCGACTCGAGTATCCCGCCTTCTTCCCGGAGGAACCCAAATCTCGGGACGAGATTCTTTTGAGTGGGGGTGAGTTGTCACACCCTAGCTAGTTCATGCATTAGAGTGTTGCATCATGTCTATCATTTCATCAGAAACTTGAAATGGGGATGCCAGAACCCCCAGCCCCCTCTGAAAACAACTAGGGTTTACTAAAAATAATTTCAATGAACCTGAAATGCCCTTCTAAAATGTCCATCATTTTTGTCCTGGTTCAGAACCTCTGCCAAAAGTGATGCACAGTTTTCTAGGTCATCCTAAGGTCTTTGAGTTAATTCATAATTATTTGAATTTAGGCATTTTAAATTTATAAAATATTTCAAATGCTCAAATATCTCCAAACTAAAATGTTTCATGTTGGAAATAATCCAACTATGGACCAGAAGCAGTTTGGTGATTTTAGGAGTTGCCTAGGTATTTTTAATAATTCAACAAAGTTGCAGAATAATAGAAAGAGAAAAAAACAGAAAGGAAAACTTACCTGGCGCCTGCAACCCGGCCCACCTGCCGGCCCAGCCCAGCGCCGCGCCAGCGAGCTGCTTGCCCGGCCAGGCAGGCAGGCAGGTGCTCGACGGCGAGCACCGCATGGGTGCCACGCACCTGCTCGCCGCCTTGCCGCTCCACTCGCTCGGCTAACACCGTGGATCGACCCCTCTCTCTCCCCCGAACCCCCCAGACGTCCCCTCTGCTCTCCAGCTCCTCCCCCTCACGCTCCCCAGCCATGGCCGACGCCACCGCCGCCGCTCCATCGCCGTAGCCGCGCTCCCCGCCGCCCGTGCATCGTCTCGTCATGTCCAGGAGCTCCGCCGCCGTCCACTTCGTCGAGCTACCCGAGCCCCGTGTGCTCACAAGGCCCGAGTCCACCGCACCGACCTCGCCCGAGTCCGCCGTCGCCGGAGATCCCCTTCAACGCCGTCACCGCATCAGCTCGTCCCTGACCTCGCCGGTGGCCTCTACGGGTGCTCTGTGAGCCTAGCTACCCCTCCTACTCTTCCTCTCTCGCCCCCGAGCCGTGTAGCCACCGCGCGAAGATCACCTGCACGCACCGCCGCGGATCTCGTCGCCGACGTGCTCCCGGCCATCCTCCGGCCACCTCTCGGTATCCAACGCACTCACCACGCTGCGTTGAGTCCAACCGTGCACTCCCCGCACCTCACCGCACACCCTAGCCTCGAGTTCATCCCCAACCGAACTCCGGTGGCCGCCTAGGTCGTCGTCGGCGCCAACTCCGGCCACCCCGACCCCAACTGACTCCACCAAGAGCCGCGGCTCGTCCTCAGCTCCACGTAGATGCCTTCCGCGCCCCATTTGGTGGCCGGAACGGCCAAAACCACTTCCGATGCCGCGTCGGGCTCGCCGGCGGCTAAACGCCGGTGCAGCCGTTTTGACTTTGACCACGGGTGGGCCCTAGTTGACTCTGCTAAGTCAATGACAGGTGGGGCCCCCTTTTGCTAATTATCCAGATTAGTTTAAACTAAATTAGATTAGTTAATTAGCCACTGACACCCTAGACCCACGCGTCAGGTTTGACCTGGACCGGGTCTGTTGACTTGCTGAGGTCAGCATGACCTCATGCTGACGCAGTAAACCTTTTTCTGGAATTAAAATAAATCTAAAATGATTTATAAATTCCAGGAAATAACCCAAACTTCAAAAATTCATATAAATTCAACCGTAGCTCCAAATCAAACAAATTATATATGAAAAATGATCAGAAAAATCCAATCTATCCATCTGTACTAGTTTCATGCATGTTTAAACAAGATAACTTGAGGTTTAGTGCAGAACAAGATAAAACACTTTAAAGGGCCATTTATGAGTTTGAAATTTGAATCTTTGGTTCAAATTGATTCAAACCCATCTGGTTTTAGTTGCATTAGCCCAACACACTCATATTGCCATGTTTCATGCATGCATCATATTGTCGCACATTGTTTGGTGATAGTTGTGTATCGGTGTTCTTTGCGGCAGGTTCTGCCTCCGAGGAGTACCGTGATTACCCTAGCGAAGAACCGTATCCGTGCATCGATCCATCAGGCAAGCAACCAACCATTTGATCATATCGATACAATCCCATGTTCTCGCTCTTGCTCTCTTTTACTGCATTAAGACAACGCGTTTCAAACTGCTGTGTGCTACGGTAGTTGAACCCATTTCCTCTGCATGACCTGTCATTGCCACAGTAATTAGATGAAACCCACTAGCATGTGTAGGAATTGATTGAGCCATATGTATGTGTTGTTCCTACCTTGCTATGCCTGCTATGCTTAGAGTCGTGTCAGGTCTGGTTTATCTGGGTGATGGGCTAGAGTGAAATGATCATGTCGGTAATGAGAGTGATGTGGTGAACACGATTGGTAAAGGTATCGATGAGAGGCCATGTAGGAGTACATGGTGGGTTGTTTCATTGAAGCCGACCTTAAGCACTGAGATCTGTATATGTGATTTAAGATACAGCTACTACCATGCATTGGGCCCTGAAATATGACCCCGCTCGTCTTCTTATTCACCCTAGTCCTCTGTCCAGGAGTTGCAAGTAGTTTCTGGTGTTTGTAGCCTACTAGAGGCCGTGGACAGCGCTGACCGTAGGGGTGGGCTGTGATGTGACAGGTACGTGGCCGGGAATACCGGGCACCCGTTAGGTGTCACGAAACCCTGTACACATCGTTCGGGGCCGTATGGGAAACCTCGGCCGGACTCCCTGCGGATGGAACCTGGATAGGCGATAAACCTGGACTAGAGACTTAGGTGTTTAGGTAGGTCGTGGTCTACACCCACGTCGGCTTTCGCTTGAAGTCTGCCGAGCACATGTCGTGTGCAGACGCTAAGTGGTGGAAACATGTATGAAGAAGTACACCCCTGCAGGGTTAACATGATCTATTCGAATAGCCGCGTCCGCGGTAAAGGACTACTTGGTTGCCTATACAGTTCATAGACAAGTAAACTGGATACTACTAAAAGCCTCAAGATAAGCGTGAGTGCCGAGGATGGCCCTCCGTAGGAAGACGGAGGTGGATTCTCGGTAGTGTATTGAAGTGGTGAGTAGTGGACTCGTGTGCGCAAAACCATTTCAAGTTGGAGTCTCGTAGGATAGTTTAGCCAAGAGTCAAAGCTGGCTTGCTGCAATAACTCCACCAACCCTTCTTGATAATGTGCATGTATGTAGGATCTGACGTAAGTCTTGCTGGGTACCTTTGTACTCATGTTGCTATAATTTACATTTTTACAGAAGACGCTGCAACCCCTTCTGATGGGTTCTTCGTAGACGTTGACATCGACGAGTAGACTAAGGTCCAGGTGGTAATCCTGAGCTTGTGAAGGTCCAGGTAGTATAGCTAGGCTTTCCAAGCCTCTTTTATTTTACTAGTTGTCTGTACTCAGACAAGTTACTTCCGCTGCTGGTTTGTATGACTGTATGATTTGAATGTGGGTCGTGTGACCCGTACTTGTATGTATGTTATGTATGGCTCTCTGAGCCTTTAAATAAAGTACTTGTGTCGTAGAGTCATGTTGTGATGCCTTGTTGTATTTGCACATATCGAACATATTGTGTGTATGATTGAAATGCTTGGTATGTGTGGAATCTGACTATCTAGTTGTTTATCTTTAGTAGCCTCTCTTACCGGGAAATGTCTCCTAGTCTTTCCATTGAGCCATGGTAGCTTGCTACTGCTCCGGAACACTTAGGCTGGCCGGCATGTGTCCTTCGTTCCTGTGCCTGTCCCTTCGGGGAAATGTCACACATTGATTACCGGAGCCCTGCTAGCCCGCTACAGCCCGGTTTACCGCAGTCCTGCTAGCCCAGTGCTACAGCCCGGACCCACTTGCTGATGACCGACACGTTCGATGCTGGGTCATGGATGCCTGTCCCTGTAAGTCTGTGCCACTTTGGGTTTACGACTAGTCATGTCAGCCCGGGCTCCTTATCATATGGATGCTAGCAACATCATCATATACGTGAGCCAAAAGGCGCAAACGGTCCCGGGCAAAGGTAAGGCGACACCCATGGGAATACCGTGCGTGAGGCCGCAAAGTGATATGAGGTGTTACAGGCTAGATCGATGTGACATTGAGTCGGGGTCCTGACAACTGGGAAGAGTGCTCAGTCCCTCATAGCCGTTTGATAGAGTTACAGACTTAAGGGTTTCTCCCACCGTCATTGATGGTCCCCGCCCGAGCCGGAATAGCCACCTATAATGGCAGGGAGCAAGCGGAGGGATCTCATAATCCATCTCCAGAGGAGTGAATATGCCTCATCCCGCATCTGCTAAGGGGCGTCAGGTTTCCTATCCACCCGTTTCTCCGCGGGCTCCTAGAGTTCTACAGCCTCCAGTTGCATAACTTCACCCCTGCCTCCGTGCTACACATAGCAGGATACGTTACCCTTTGTGAGCTATTTCTAGGTTGCGAGGCGCACTTCGGGTTATGGAAGAAGTTGTTCTGCCTCGTCCCTCGCAACCAGGGAGAATCCCTATGTCAAGTGGGCGGAGCCGAAGTATGGCGCATTGCCGAGACCGGATACCTATCCGGCACTCCCAAGAAGGCACCAGAGAACTGGCCTTCGGAATGGTTTTACGTTGACGACGTTCCCCTTCCGAATCCAGTCCGGACAGGTCTCCCTGAGTTCAACAACGCTCCACCGAAGGCGCGTCGAAGATGGCGCCCTCGGGGCCCCCAAGAGGAGGATACCAGAGAAATACATTTTCTGATGAGCTGGATAAAGTTACTTGCCAAATCCGGGCTGACGATAGTCGAGGTCATGGCAATATGCATAATACGGGGAGTGCAGCCGCTTCAATATCGGGGGAAGCCCATGTGGCACTACAATGGGGAAGACGATGCCACCCGCTGTGGCCATAAAGGTCCGGACTCTGCCAAGGCTCTGGCGAGGATATTGTCCAATTTATATAAAGGGGAAGAAGAAGAATTCCTTCACGTTAAACCGCGGGATGAGTTTTCTATGTACAACCCCCTAAGCTGAGTAAGTCGTCATTCTTTCCCCTGCTTCACTTATTATGGCATTCTTTGCCAAGATTATTTACCTCGATATTTCTGAGCAGGAACTAAGGAGGGTCGTAGAAGGAATCTCCAGCCCCTCCCCGCAGCCAGAGGACCCCGGAAGGGCCCTCGATCCAGGGCTCGAAGAAGATGCGGATATTACTGTGGAGTTCATCAACGGGATATTTTATCAGGCAAGCAGTGTTGGCGCCTCAGTGGCCATTACCGCCGACTATCCCGGACTGATGCCCATGTCGCATGTAAGCCAAGCCGAAAACCCTATCCTCCGAAGAGGATTCCTTTCTAATAACATGCCTTGCACCTGAAGTGTCGTGTTTTTGCAGAGACAATGATCGGAGTGCGGGGCCGAGCCCCTAGGGACCCGTCGGCAACGGGTGTCCGGATCGGGCAGGCTTAAGAGGAAGGCAGTTAGGGCCGAAACGCTGCTACAAAGGTAAGGTAAAAACCTATTCTGTGATTATAGTATTTGAAATGTGATAGCGCTCTTCGTGCCCTGGCAGCAAGAGGAGTAGCCGGACTATATCCGGGGATCCTTCCAATCATGCCTCCACCAGCCGGATTTTAGAGCCGGCTTCGTTAGAGGAGGCGGACGTGGGGCCGATGCCGCATTGTCCTCCGACAGAGGACACGGACATGCTCTTCGCCACAAATTCTGAAGTAGAGAGCGCCATGAACCACCGGCGCCGACGAGCCATACTTCGCCATAACATCTTTTCCGAAGAGGCATTTAATGCTTACAATTCGGGGGACGCATACATCCGAGCTGCTCAAGGTGGGCTCGACCGAGCAACAGACCAGTATACCAAAGATATACGGGTAAGAAAATTTGATAAGCATGTATAGCAGTAGCCCCTCAGACATGAAACGGTTGGAACAACTGTTTTAAGGATCAATTTATGCACAGGTCCTTGTAGATAAGAATGAGCAATTGTCTCGAGAGCTGGAGGAGTGCAAGGCCCAGCTGAGGGCCACGGTTGCCAAGTTAGAGGAATCCCGGAAGGCCTCATCTGGTAACATTTGTCTCAATTGTACGAAGATGCACCAGTTAGTAAGTGGCTGGTATGACAAGTCTAACAGAAAATTCTGCAGACAATCCCGAGGTGAATCCGAAGGGCGTAAGAGATGACGAGTCGCATCTCAAGAGGCAGCTAAAGGCTGGCGAGCGCATTCTTATGCAAGTTAGGCAAGAGAAGAACAATCTTCAAGATGCCAATGTCCGGTTGGACATGGAATTAAAGGACGTCCGCACTCAGCTAGCGGACTCCGTGAAGGAGAACAAAAGGCTTCGACGCGGCATTTATGGTAAGTGCTTAGACGAACTATAGTACAGCTCGGCAAGGAAGCATATTGAAAGAATTTTTTTGTAGGTATGCTAACGGGCCGCCCTGAAGAGGAGATGCCCGCGTTTGCAGGAGATTTATTGCAGGACCTCTCACAACTGCACAAGCGAGCTCGGTAGGTGATGCAGGGCGTTGCTGAAGCCTTGTGGCCATCAAGCTTCGTGCCAAAGGGCGTGGGAGAGCTTGTGGATATGCTTCAAGGAGCACGGCGGCGCTTCCGATTGTGGAAGATGTCAGCCTGCCGACAAGGTGCAAGATAAACCTGGGCTATGGTGAAGACGCGCTACACCAAGCTGGACCAGAACCATATGGCCGAAGTCGGACCGGCGGGGCTAGATGGGCAAGAAATTCCTATGAGTCTAGTGTATGAACAGGTAGCGTTAGCCGCAAAGTATTCCCAATAGGATTGTAAGCTAGATAACCTGTTGGATGGTATAGAGGAGGAATATAGTCAGTCCAAGTGACTGTGTAATTCAAAGGACATAAGTAGTCCCTAGCCGGATTAAAATCATTTGTCTTGGCGGACCTTTTCGCTTCATCCCTCGGATCCGATAGTCCGGGGTGTATCCGAATACCCACTCAGTTATGCAGAACCGGGGTATGCATGGAAACCAGGCGTAGGGGTCATAAGTGCTTGAACAGACAAGTACCCGACTAGTTATGTCATATTACATGGATAGTAAGAAACATCTTCCAGGGAGAATAGTTCCGTTAGGGGTTCCTTTCCCTGGGTATGCATGTGACGATGCACATGTCCGGACTGCGAAGAAGGACGCAGGATACAAAACTTCTGGGGATTTACGTTGTCATAAACGAATACATCTTTTGTTCACCGACCGAATATTCCCTTAAGGATGCTAGCTTTCGGCTTCACCCAGTCTGAGGTACACATCCGACTGAACTGGCAGTAACAATCACAGAGGTGCTCCCCTTATGCCCTAGCCAAATTAACAGGAACGTAGGGCATAAACATAAGAGCCAGGCAACCCAGCTTGGCCACATCTTAAGTCATATCGATGCATATAATGGTGAAGAAAAGGCACATATGGAAAAAGAACGCATATGTGATCGGAAAAAAGCCATTAAAGTAATTATGTTTAGCTTCCGTATAGGAAGCCCCTAGGTATTGCTTACACACATAGTGCGGCCGAAGTGATTCGGGCGTCCGTACTGTATTAAGTACTTTGTGTGAAGAGGAAAAAAGGTCGAGAAAGGAAAAGGGAGGGAACATAATTAAAGAGGAGGGGGTAAGGAGACGAACGTTGAGTTCGGCACTAGGCGTAGAATCTCCGAAGTCTGGCCGCGTTCCATGGGTTCGGCTCGAGTCTGTTATCGAATGCATTGCGTAAGCGGTACGCTCCTCCGGTGAGAACTTTATCAATGACGAAGGGGCCTTCCCACTTAGGTTTGAGCTTGTCCTTCTTCTTATCCGGTAGGCGTAGAACGAGTTCGCCAATATTATAAGTTTTGGCCCGCACTTCTCTGCTTTGGTACCGTCAAGTCTGCTGCTGGTAGAATGCGGAGCCGGCTTTTGCGACATCGCGCTCCTCCTCCAAGGCATCCATGTTATCCTGCCGATCTAACTCGGCTTCCTTCTCTTCGTACATGCATATGCGAGGCGAATCATGTATTATGTCGCAGGGTAGTACTGCTTCCACGCCGTACACCATAAAAAATAGTGTATATCTAGTGGTGCGATTCAGCTTGGTCTGCAGCCCCCAGAGTACGGAGTCGAGCTCTTTGACCCAGTGCGTGTCCGACTCTGTCAAGGATCGCACTAGTCTGGGTTTCATGCCGCTTATGATGAGACCGTTTGCCCGTTCAACCTGGCCGTTTGTTTGGGGATGGTAGACGGAAGCGTACTCGAGCTTAATGCCCATTTTGCCGCACCAAGTTTTCACTTCATCGGCTGTGAAGTTTGAGCCATTATGAGTGATGATGCTGTGGGGGATGCCGTATCGGTGTACGACCCCGGATATGAAGTCTATTACCGGTCCGGATTTGGCTGTTTTGACGGGTCTGGCTTCTATCCATTTGGTGAACTTGTCCACCATGACCAATAAGTATTTTTTCTTATGGCTTCCCCCTTTAAGAGGTCCGACCATACACAGCCCCCAGACCACGAAGGGCCAAGTTATGGGGATTGTTTGGAGAGCGGTAGGGGGCATATGACTCTGATTGGCAAAGAGCTGGCAACCGACCAGTGTTGGACAAGGTCCTGTGCATCTGCTTGGGCCGTCGGCCAATAGAAGCCTGCACGAAAGGCCTTGCTGACTAGTGCTCGAGCTGCAGGATGGTGCCGGCCCAGTCCGGCATGGATTTCAGCCAAGAGCTGCCGCCCTTCCTCTTCGGAGATGCACCTTTGGAGCACTCCGGTCGCACTTTTCTTATAGAGTTCCCCCTCATGGACTTTGTAAGCTTTAGAACGCCGAACGATGCAACGTGCTTCATTTTGGTCTTCGGAGAGCTCCTGCCTATTGAGGTAGGCCAAGAAAGGCTCAGTCCACGGGGCGATTATAGCCATGATTTCGTGGGCCGAAGATGTTATTTCGGTGGTGGAGCCTCCGATTATGTCTGATAGTTCGGAATCTGGGGGTGTATTCAGATCCGTGCTAGTATTGCTGGACTCCCCTTCCCATACTACGGATGGCTTGAACAACCTTTCCAGGAATATGTTAGGTGGGACAGGGTCGCGTTTAGCGCTGATGCGGGCGAGGACATCCGCCGCTTGATTGTTTTCTCGAGCCCCTCAAACCGAGCTGACATTTTGAGGACGTCATTATGGTAGGCCGCCATTTTCGGATCCTTGGCATCAAAGTCTCCGTTTATTTGTGATATTGCAAGGTTTGAATCCCCGCGCACTTCTAGGCGTTGAATGCCCATAGAGACTGCCATCCGAAGACCGTGCAACAGAGCTTCATATTCGGCTGCATTGTTGGAGTCTGTGTATAATATTTGGAGGACGTACTGGACCGTGTCTCCGGTGGGAGACGTCAGGACTACACCTGCTCCCAATCCGGCCAGCATTTTAGAGCCGTCGAAGTGCATGATCCAGTTAGAGTACGGGTCGTACTCTTTAGGGAGTTCGGCTTCTGTCCATTCGGTGACAAAGTCAGCCAGTACTTGCTACTTGATGGCCCGCCGTGGTTTGTATGTTATGTCGAACGGGAGGAGCTCGATGGACCATTTAGAAATCCGGCCCGTAGCGTCGCGGTTATTTATTATGTCATTGAGTGGTACTTCGGAGGCCACCATAATCGAACGCTCTTGAAAGTAGTGTATTAGCTTCTGGGATGCCATGAAGACCGCGTATGCTATTTTTGATAGTGTGGGTATCGGGATTTGCATGGGGTGAGGACCGTGGATACGTAATACACCGGCTTCTGGAGCGGGAATTTGTATTCGTCAACCTCTCGTTCGACGACGAGCACTGCGCTTACAACTTGGTGTGTTGCAGCTATGTACAGCAGCATAGGTTCGCCAATGTTTGGCGCTATTAGGACTGGATTACTGTCCAATAAGGTCTTTATTCGTCCAGTCTGGCCGCGGCTGCGTCTGTCCACACGAAGTGTTTGGTCCGCCGAAGAAGGCGGTAAAGAGGTAATGCCTTTTCTCCTAACCTGGAGATAAAGCGACTTAAGGCAGCCACGCATCCAGCTAGTTTCTGGATGTGCTTGAGGTCTGTTGGTATAGCCAACTGCGACAGAGCTCGGATTTTTGCCGGATTCGCTTCAATTCCTCTATTGGAAACAATGAAGCCCAGCAGTTTCCCAGAGGGGACACCAAAAACACATTTTTCCGGGTTCAGCTTGATGTCGTATGTTCAGAGGTTATCGAACGTAAGCCTCAAGTCGTCTATTAGGGTTTTGACGTGTCTTGTTTTTATGACCACGTCGTCCACGTATGCCTCCATTGTTTTGCCAATTTGCTTTTCCAAGCATGTTTGAATCATGCGTTGATAGGTTGCGCTAGCATTTTTAATCCCGAAAGGCATAGTGTTGAAGCAGAAAGGACCATATGGTGTTATGAAAGCTATTGCAGCTTGGTCGGACTCTGCCATCATTATTTGATGGTATCCGGAGTATGCGTCGAGGAAACACAGTGAGTCGTCTCCTGCTATGGCATCGATGATTTGGTCGATGCGAGGGAGTGGGAAGGGGTCCTTGGGGCAGGCCTTATTGAGGTCTTTGAAGTCGACACATAGGCGCCAGGATTTGTCCTTCTTTGGTACCATTACCAGATTTGCCAGCCAATCTGGATCCTTTATATCTCTGATGAATCCAGCCTCGAGTAGTTTGGCTAGCTCTTCCCCCATAGCTTGCCGTTTGGGCTCTGAGAATCGCCTTAGAGTCTGCTTGACATGTTTGTATCCTTTTACTATATTGAGGCTGTGTTCGGCCAGTCTGCGTGGGATGCCCGGCATGTCCGATGGGTGCCAGGCGAAAATGTCCCAATTCTCGCGTAAGAAGTCTCGCAGTGCGGCGTCCATTGTGGGGCTCAACTGTGTCCCGATGGAAGCTGTCTTCGCAGGGTCCGTTGGATGGACCTGAAAATTGACTATCTCGTCTGCGGGTTTGAATGAGGTGGACTTGGGTCGCTTGTCGAGTATCACGTCGTCCCTGTCCATGGTGGCACGCAGCGTTGCTACTTCTTTGGCTGCTAAGGCTTCGGATAATGCTTCTAGGGCTAGTGCTGCGGTTTTGTTTTCGGCGTGAAGTGCGACGTCCGGATCACTGGCTACAGTGATGATTCCATTGGGTCCGGGCATTTTAAGCTTCATGTACCTGTAATGGGGTATAGCTTGAAAGCTTGTAAACGCGTCCCGTCCTAAATGGGCGTGGTATCCGCTGCTGAAAAGTGCCACTTGGAATGTAATTTATTTGGACCTGTAATTCTCTGGGGTGCCGAATACACATCGAGTATGATTTTTCCCGCACACGCGCTTCCCGACTAGGGATAATTCCCCTGAAGGTTGTGCCGCTTTGTTCAATGCGACTTTTATCAATTTCCATCTTATTGAGTGTTTCTTCATAGATCAATTTCAATCCACTTCCGCCGTCCATGAGTACTTTAGTGAGCCGAAAGCCGTCCACGATTGGGCTAAGGACCAGAGCGGCTGGTGCCCGGACAGTCTGGAATCGAGGTTCATCACTGGCATTGAAAGTTATAGCAGTGTCGTTCCACGGGTTTATTTTTGCCACATGGCAGATTTCAGCGGAGCTTCAATGAGCTTGCTTGCGCCTATTGTTTGAGGCGAAAGTCTCGAAGATTGTTAGTACTGTATTGTGTTCGTTGGCGGGATGTTGTTCTGCTTTATGGCTTACAAGAAGATGCTCGCCACTTTTTGCAACCTGCCGGAGTATCCAACATGCCCTAAGGCTATGAGTTGGTGTTGTGTCCGGCGTACTATGGAGTTTACATGGCCCATTCAGCCATTCTTCCAATACGGTTCCAAGCCCTGGGTGGGCTTTGGTTTCTTGGGGATTGTATCGGCCGACTTACGATAGTTTGCCCATTTAGCTCGGACAAAGGTTTTGGTGAGAGCCGGACTATCCCAAAATTCTGTTTGGGTTTTCTAGGTGCTTTCCATCGCACAGTACTTTTGTACTATGGTTTCCAAGTCAGCAAAGTATACTATGTCAGGCGACTTCTAGCATTGACGATTCCTTTGTTCGTGCATTTTTTGCAAAAAAGTGAGACTACGTCCTCCTCACGACAGTCCTTGATCTTATTTAGCACAAGGAGGAATCTGGCCCAGTAGCGATGTACTTTCTCCTAGGGCTCTTGTCTGATGTGGGAGAGACGGTTTAAGTCCGGGTGGGTGGGCGTAACTGAATCCCGATTCTGATCCAATCTAGCGCCCAGGGGCATGGGAGCTTCCGAGTTTGACAGCTCAGGATCTGTCATGGATTTGTCACGGCAGATGTCCTAGCGAAAGGACTTAGTCATGGAGCCATCGCTACGGGTTTACTTGAGGGGGTTAAAGCGGACACAAAGACACGTGGGGTTTATACTAGTTCGGCCCCTTCGATGAAGGTAAAAGCCTACGTCTAGTTGTGATGGAATTAATGTGGTCTCGATGGCTAGGGAGCAAACAAGCTTTGCCTAGGCCCGAGTTGTCGTTCTCTCTTGAACCACCGCCGGGCCGTCCCCTTATATACACGGGGACGCCCGTCGGTGCATAGAGTCCCAGCCGGTTCATATTCGTATCCCGGTTGGTATCTCTCTATTCCTAACTTACAATACAAGTTATACATCAGGTCGGTTTTACAGCTACAGATTCTAAACCGACTATAGGCCTTGGGCCTTCACCTGCTTATACCACTATGACGTTAACCCGGCCCAAGCAGGCCGGTTTACGCCCAGTGGTAATATCCCCAACATTAGGCCCCAGATTGATTTGAACTGGTTCATGTCAATCATTCACGCCATCTTGCGTCTTGGATGTCTTCTGTTAATTGGCAAATCTTCATGTCGTCATCATTTTTGGTTGCTGTAAAGCGACATGACGTCATCAGTTTTGGCTACTATAAACCGGCATGACGTCATTATGAAATTCATAACGCCCTCTTAATGACAGCTCCTGGATTCACGAGTTTGACCTAGCTCAGCTGCCTTATAAATAAGACCGAAGGGTCATTTCCTTTCTCTTCCCCTTCGTCCCTTCTTCTTCTTCTTCCTCACGTCACCGGCTTTGGAGCTCCGCCACCACCGTCGACCTCTGCCTCGTCTCAGGCCGCTGCATCAACCTGTACGTACCAGAGTGTTGCGGCGTCTTTCCGCATCTTCTCCGTACCCGGTAAGTTCTCTATCCCTCTTAACCTAGATCTGTTCTTAGGGTTCCATGTTCCTGCTATGTTCATTGTGCGTTCCTAGCTGCTCTCTGATCTTGAATGCATCTGTGAACTCTTGCTGTGTTTAGTAGCGATCCCTTTAGCATCCGCTTGTCATTTCTCATCCAAGCTCATAGATCTCCCGCATCTAACCGCTCAATGGTTCACTTCTGCTTCCGTCTTAGTCTTCGAAACATTTCCTGTTTTTATGAGCTTGCTGTAGATCCGCGGCTGTAACATAATTTTGTGAAACTTGTTTCTGCATAACTAGTTATCCATAGTTTCGATTGCTTCCGATGCTTAGACCAGGCGGTTTAACTTCACCATAGAGAAAAAAATTGCTAGACCGGTATATATGTCATTAGCCCCCTGGTTGATCCACCAGAATCCATCTGATGCTACGTTGTAGAAAACTGGTTTATGGGTACTGCCTCCGGTTTACCGTAATTAGATCAACACTGTTTTATCCGGCATGTTCTTGAACCGGATCATTTATTTCTTGTAGATCTTGTCATGGCCAAACAAGTGTACGAGTGCAACTGGGTTCCCTCCCGTGTCACAGAATCACAGCTGAACGATCTAGTCCTGATTGGCGCTTTGGATAGCAAAGACACGATTCATTGGAGGGTTCCTGGAGATGAATGTCCTCCTACACCCCAGGAAGGAGAGGTCGTGGTCTTCACAGATCATATGGCCCGGGGCTTCAAACCGCCCGGCTCCAAATTTTATCGGGATGTGTTAGCCAACTTTCAACTCCGTCCACAGGATATCGGTCCCAACTCCGTCACCAATCTATGTCATTTTCAAGTGCTTTCTGAGGCATACCTTCAAGAGGAACCTTCCGTCGAGTTATTTAGAGATCTCTTTCATATGAACCGCCGTACTGAATTCACTGATGGCCCTAATACCGAACTGGGCGGTATGGCCATTCAGAAGAGGAAAGAAATTACCTACCCTCACGTCAAACTCCATACGCACCCCAAAGAATGGAACGTAACTTGGTTTTACTGCAAGGATACATCTCCTGACAACGAAAACCCCTTGTCTGGCTTCCGTCCAGAACGGCTCAGCAACACTCACCCTTTTCCACAGAGGCTAAGTGCCAAGGAGAGAATTAAATATGCTCCTCAACTATCCAAGCTCCGGGCCTTCATGGCCAATGGTTTAACAGGAATAGACCTTGCACGCTGCTGGATATCATGGAGCATTTTGCCTCTAAGCCGGCGCCCAAATTTGATGTGTGAGTATACTGATAGTGTCGATGACCCACTCCGACACACTAAAATCCAACTCCCTGAGGACGAAGTCACAGAATCTATGAAAAAGATGCTGAATGAATCGGAGCACCTCTGCGCTCAAACCGGGCTGCTTCCTTACTGCTCCACCAACAAACCGCCTGCGGTAATATTTCAATTGCTCTATTGTTGAACCGGTTTACTATTTTATATGTTTCAACGTTTTAATTGCTGCTGATCCAGGGTGATAATCCGTTCTGGAGCAAGAAACTTCCTCAAGACAAAACGGAGAAGGCAGGACGGCCAACCCGGCCCAAGACCAAGGTTGTCAAGAAACCAGCTCATAAGAGAAAAACCACCGCTTCATCTGACCCAGCCATTGATGATGATGTGGGTAATCCGGATCTTGAGGTAGAACTTGATTCACTTGGCTTACTTTTTACACGCCTTATTGATGATGATGTTTGTCAGGATGACGCTGAAGCCAGCAATGCGGTTTTTGTTGAGGTAACCATTCTCTCTTCTGATTCAGAAATCTTGCCTTTGCCAAAATTTCGCTGGGCAAACCGGAAAGTTAAATTTTCTCATCCTCTTGCTTATCTGGATTCCCAATTTCTTATGAAGACCCAGCAACACGAAGCTCGCCGCACAACCCGGCACAGTGGCCAGGTAGTTACCTCTGCCGGTTTACCAAACAGTCCGGTTCGAAAATGCCGCTCCGAGGTCTCCGACCTTTTTATTGATTTAAATCGTAAAGCGGGTTTCTTCCGTCAACCTCTTAATCCATCCGACTCCGATTATCAGGTCACTTCTCATTCCTCATCTGGTGAATCGTCAGCCACCCAGCTACCACCTTTGAAAACAGTTGCTGGGTAAGTTAAACCGAACATATGCTTCCAGTATGCTGCGCAATGGTTTACACTTTTCCTTAATTTTTATCTTTTCTTCCAGGGCTAAACTGAAACCAAGCAAGAAGGCCCGCCTGGATAAAGCGGCTGAAGAAAATGTAGCCCCAGAACATGACCAAGCACCGGATCGTGAAGTGTTTACTTCTGAAGATATCCCCAATGATCCTCCTCTGCAAGACAACATTATTGCTGAAGAAGGTCTTATTAATGCTCCAGCATCTGCTGATCTGCCTGCCAGCTCTGTCCAGATTGAGAAATCCCACACTCCTACTGACAAAACGGCCGCACCAACCCAAACCGGCGAGTCAAAAGATGATGATGTTGTGATTACCGGTGTAGGCCGCTCTGAACCTGGGAATCCTGCCACCCTTACCAGGCATACCATCAAAGAGGATTCTTCCTTTTTGAACAAAGGAAAATGGGATGTTGAATTAGAAACATATGCCGCTCTGAATGCTCAAGATCTTCACTCTGGCTATTTAAACCGGCTTTACACTAGTCGTGACTGCGAAGCTGGCCTGGTCAAAATGATGAGGGATAAATTTGAGGTAAATTCCTTCTTTCTTTTCTGCCCTTGCATTCATCCCGGTAGCCCCCAAGGGCCGGTTTGTGACCTTGGTCAAACCGGGACTTGATCCTGAATATGTAATTATTGAAATCCATCGGTATAACCCTCGAGGGCCGGTTTAGCATAAGCAAACCGGGGCTAAAGAATAAAAGCTGTCCTTAGAACATAATTTGATCAAATAGCCATTAGCCCCCAAGTGCCAAGTTGAATACTTGTATTGAGCTCGGGACTTTGTAATCGAACAATAAAAACTGAAGGTACATTAGCCCCCAAGTATCAGGCATATAACTTTCTTATGTGGTTGATACTTCAATTTCTTGGCTCGCCTGTGCAAAGCTTTAAAATGTCATCTGTATGCAGGCTGAGATTAAAATCAAGGAGGACCGGATTGCCGATTTGCAGGAGGCCCTGAAGACCCAGCAAGCTGAAACAGATAAGGCCAAGCAAGAATTAACCAGCGCTTTGAGCACTGCTGAACGGCTGAAACAAAATTTCAAGAAAGAGCGAGCTGACTGGGCCACAGAGAAGGCCGGTTTAACCAAAAGAGCAGAAAATGCTGAAGCGGCCCTTAAACCGGTGGTAGATGAACTGACGGCCATACAGCGGCAAATACACTCCATGACTGCTGCAATCTTTGGTAAGCTCCTTGTAACTTCTGTGATAAATTTGAATCTGCTGTATCGTAAGTCCGGTTTGAGACCATTCCAATCCTTTTGTAGGCACACGTATTGGGCACTTAGGAAATGATGTGCAGAAGAAATTGAAAGCTGCCTACACCTTGGTAGAACAATTGTACACTGGAGCCCAACGGATCATCAGCGCAGCTTCTCACAACAACCCGGCGCCTTGTTTAATCCAGGACACTCTTAGCAAGTTGTCAATGCTTCCAGCCCGGATTGAGGAGCTGAAAAAATCCGCTGCCCGAACCGGAGCCATCAATGCCTTAATCCGGGCAAAGGCATGGGTGCCCGACTTTGATCCTGTGGAAGCAGCTCAAGGCTATCCCAGTCTGAAAGAAGATGGCTCTGAGTTCAACGAAGAAGATTTAAGAGGCATAAACCGTGCAGTACGCCCTCTGGCTTGCCAGTTAGCTGAAGAGGCAGATTTAACGCATTATCAAGCACAATATAATAATCAAAACAAACGAGTGCCTGCCCCAACTGTTGAAGCGGAGAATCTGATTCCTCCAATCCGTAAGCACACTTACGCCCCTGATATCGAACCGTCTTCCCTGATCCATGAAGAAGCTGTTTTCCAAGCTTTAATGGGAATCGACTGGACCACTGTTGATTTCCAGCCAATGGGTAGAGACGAGGAAGCTGAAGCGGCGGAGGACGAGGAGCAGGCTTGAACCGGAAGCCGGTTTGCAGTGCTATTTGAAACATCCTGCTACAAAAACAATGATTTTGTTTGGGCACCATGCTGCCTTGTAATAGGATAGTTAAAACTTCTGCCTGGGATATGCCTTCGTGCATAAGTACTAAAGCTTTTGCTTGCAAAACTTTAATTCATATTTCCTGCAATCAGAAAATTTTGGACTTCGGTAGCGGTTATACCATTAGCCGGATTATGATCTTGATATGTGTATCAGAAATATAACAAACACATGATACATAAATACCTTCCATGTTTGGGTATAAAGCTGGCTTATCCAAGCCTGAAGCGGTGGTTTTATAAACCATTACCGTCAAAAAGGGAGAAAGTAGCCCCCGTACAAACCGTGCTGACTTAATACAAGCCCCCTGGTTATTCCATAATGTTAACAGGGAAAAGGTAAACCGGGAGACTCCTCCGGATTAGAAGGGGGATCAAAAATCATTGGCTGAACCGGAAAAAAATATGCTTGTCGACATAAAGAAATCCAACAAAAGCAAAAACGAACAAACCATGAAAACAAGATGGAAACGAAAGTAATGATAAAAACCATTCGCAAAAATATGCTATATTAAGCTGTTCATATGGCATTACCATGGTCAGACAGGATCAAGGCCCCCAATAGGGGTGACAATGATTCAAGTTAGCCAGGTCCCCAAATGACTCGTGGCATATATGCCAAATCAAGAGGCGTAGCAATGGCTCGGGCCCGACCATGCTCCCAAGTGATTTTGTGGCCTTAGGCCGACCAAGAGGCATTACTGGTTCAAACTTGACCCAGTCCCCAAATGATCTGGTGGCTGTCGCCTATCAAAGGGTATTCGTTGGTTCGGACACGACCAAAGCCCCCAGTGATATAAAAACAAATGTCAAGGGGTAAACCGGAGGCCGCTTTAGACAGAACCACTCCGTGTAACCTCGCATGATAAGAAAGACAGAGACCCCGCTTCAGCTGAGGCTCCGGTTTGATATATCAAAGATAATATATACATTGTCATGATATGTACATAGGTAGAGCCAATGGCTCAAGTATAGTAAGGCCGAAGATGAGCTATATGTCGTGGTTCTAAGTCTGACAGTAGAATAGGGGTAGGATAACGGAGCATGATCTATCGAGATGCATATGGGTGACACAGTGGTTTTAGCGAGTTCGGGCCTCTCACGATGGAGATAATGACCCTACGTCTCGTGCTCCGGAGAGGCTTTGTTTTTATCTGAGTATATATCCGGAGATTACAATGTGTGTGTAAGCGAGGAACGGATCCCCATGCCTGAGCTAAGTCCTGAGACTCATGGTGAAAAGAGAGAGAGGTGGAAGAAAAGAGCCCCCCAAGTCTAGTGGTGGGGGGTGGCTTATATAGAGTGCGCCACCTCCTCACCTCCTATGTTACAAAGTGGGGTATGAATGCTATAATGACAGCCCACTATTAAGCCTTCACTATTAGAAAGATGCCGACTTCTTTGCTGCCTGCTGGTCTTCGTATATCCGAGTGAGTCGTACGGTCGAGTGGTGAACTGTCATCCGAGTGGATGGTATGTTGCTTGGTCGAGTGGACAATGTGTCTGTACGAAATTGACTTGGACCCACATGTTGTGTGGACCCCACGCTTCATGATATTTCGACCCTTCGTGGGCCTACCTGTTATGTATATCCCCAACATTAGCCCCCGAATCGATTGCGATTTTGCAGAACGAGTTGGTGTAAGACACAGTTTGGTCCGAGTGTTTACAGAAATACTCGGTACATGTCGTCGCGCTTTCAGACAACCAAGGTTTGAACAAAATCTCAATGGATTCCGGTACCATGCTTCCCGACTGATCGAGGTATGTGTCTGTGAGGAGCAACTTGGTGACATTCGTTCATCTCTCGGGAGAGGTTTAACTCGTGATCTGAGCATGGGTGTGTCATTAAATCTGTGCGACCAGATTGACACATGGACTGTTCTCTTAGAGAGATGCCATTCTTATCCCGGAGGAACGTCAATACGAGTCGGTTTTAGATCCACACTTGTGAGTTTCACACTTTGAGTCCTAGAAGAAGGCTCAAAACAGGTCCACGGAGGAGCGTTAAACTCGCCTTATAGAATATTTTTTGGAGTGATTTGGAGCTGGGCCTGCATCGAGTAACTGATTACTCGGAATTTCTTCACGCCTGGAACGTGTCTTTTTTGTTGTTTGGCCGTCACTCGGGTTGGGCGGACCGTTCTGAGTGGATACCATTCCAGTGGGGGCACGCTAAGTGCACCCACTGGGTGTAGTCCCCGAGACTGCTGTCGACTGCGGGCAGTCGGCGGGAGTCTTAGAGCCTGTCTTTTTGTTGTTGTTTGGCCGTCACTCGGGTTGGGCGGACCGTTCCGAGTGGATACCATTCCAGTGGGGGCACGCTGGTGCACCCACTGGGTGTAGTCCCCGAGACTGCTGTCGACTGCGGGCAGTCGGCAGGAGTATGAGAGAACTAAAACTCTTCTTAGCTGGTATTGATCGAACTTGTTCTTCTCTGACTCGGAGGTCGAGTAATACTGGAGATGGGTTCGCATCGAGCAAAATGTTTCTTTCTGAGTCCTCTTCCAGTGGGGGCACGCTGAGTGCACCCACTGGGTGTAGTCCCCGAGCCTCTGTCGGACTAGATGAGTCTGGCAGAGGGTTTAAGTCTCTCGGTAAACCTCCATGCAGTTGGCATGGCAAATATCTTTGTCTAGAATTGAATCAATCGGATGGATGCGTAACGAGGTGGTTGTACGAACGATGAGTAAGGTCGCCTGTACGATTCAGCGATGGCGCTTCATTTTTACCCTTTTGCATGAAAAGGGGTATTTATCCAAGTGGACGTGCTTCACTTATAGATCTTCGGCGAACCGAGCATGTATGGTCAGAAGAATATCTTGATGTGATCAACAGGTTGACCAAATGGGCGTAACCACTGAGGGTGACATGGCCAACTGCCGCGCCTAGCCCCCGAGTGATGCTCGAAGGAGGTAAGCTTGCTACAGAGTGTGATATGAGGTTTGACCATATGAGTAACTTAGCCGTTCCCGTGCTGGGGGTGTAGAGGTAAAGACATGTCCAACTGATGGTGACGCGCGGGGCGGCCGAGGGGCGAGGACGTGTATAACCGAGTGGCGACGCGCGGGGCGGCCGAGTGGTGAAGACGTGCAAAACCGAGTGGCGCCGCGCGGGGCGGGCGAGTGGTGAAGACGTGCAGAACCAAGTGGCGATGCGCGGGGCGGCCGAGTGGTGAAGACGCACACAACCGAGTGGAGACGCGCGGGGCGGACGAGTGATGAAGACGTGCGCAACCGAGTGGCGACGCGCGGGGCGGCCGAGTGGTGAAGACGCGCACAACCGAGTGGAGACGCGCGGGCGGACGAGTGATGAAGACGTGCGCAACCGAGTGGCGACGCGCGGGGCGGCCGAGTGGTGAAGACGCGCACAACCGAGTGGCGACGCGCGGGGCGGCCGAGTGAAGGACTAAGTGTCCAGCTGAGTGGCAAAAATGGTCCTTGAAGGAGTTAGCCAGATGCTTTTGAAGCTGATGTAGCGACAAGGTCGGTGTAGTGTGGCTGTGGCGCAACAAGACCGGTGCGACAACTGAATTTGAGTAGGAACGAAGATGGCACACAGAGTGTCTGGGTGATTATGAAATTTGTCAAAGTGACGGATCGAATGTACTTGTTGAAGTGAAGGGTCTGATTGGTGATGAAGTACTCGACCACTTAGGAGAGTGTCATTCCAAATGAGATGCAGCCCCCGAGTGCGGCGTAGCCCCCGAGCATACTACAGGCTTCGACAACGGACATGCCGGAATATGAGAAATATAGTTTTGAATGGATGATTTGTAATTCATCGAGTCGGATTTGGGTAAAGATGAGGAGAAGCTTCCGAGTGATGCTCGGAAGAAGCAAGCTCGCAAAAGAGTGAAGTGTGAAGTTTAATTATGAAAGGGACTTATCTGTCTCATGCCCGACGAGGTCTATATCATTGATACGATGAAGAGAATTCCATAGAGGGGTTGGCCGGACGTGTTTGAAATCAACAGGGCGACAAAGTCAGTGTTGTGGTGCGCTAGGACCAGTATGGAGACCGAGTCCGAGCAGCGATGAAGTTGGCGCGTAGGGCCGTCGAGTGATCGCGGTAACTTGTGTAAAAAATGGCACAAGTCAACACAATAATTTCTTGAGGAAATTTGATGTGTGTTGAAATGATTTGTGTGAATAACACCCATAGACACCCGCTGGGAGTGCAAGGGGCTTGCTGGTTGACCATCAAAAGTTTAAAAGAGCGAAGGATTCGTTCGCACTTGTCGAAGCGAGAAATCCTACTGAACTTGTTGGAATATTGGCTAAAATAAATCGGAAGTGTAGTGTTTTGACTGAGTTGCAGCCCCGGAGGACCGATGCAAACTCGAAATGAAGAACGACACATGGTGTTCGTGAATGATATATGCGAAAAAAAGGAAGTTGGACTTCGGAGTCACATAACCAGTACTAAGCAAGTATGTGAAAATAAGCAGTCGAGCGTAGAGGTACACTCGGTGGTGTGGCCTCCGAGTGAACCTGATGTGTAAATTATGGAATACTCGGGAAGACGAAAATAACAGAATGTAAAATGACTTAGCTGTCTGAAGGCGCGCAGGGCGGTCGAGTGGTGATGAGGTGACCAACCGATTGGCGACGCGCGGGGCGGCCGAGTGCTGATGAGGTGATCAACCGATGGCGACGCGCGGGGCGGCCGAGTGGTTATGAGGTGACCAACCGATGGCGACGCGCGGGGCGGCCGAGTAGTTATGAGGTGACCAACCTGTGGCGACGCGCGGGGCGGCCGAGTGGTTATGAGGTGACCAACCTGTGGCGACGCGCGGGGCGGCCGAGTGGTTATGAGGTGACCAACCTGTGGCGACGCGCGGGGCCGCCGAGTG
>NC_041381.1:279353096-279503317 GCF_002162155.2 Triticum dicoccoides
CCAACCGAGTGGCGACGCGCGGAGCGGCCGAGTGGTTATGAGGTGACCAACCTGTGGCGACGCGCGGGGCGGCCGAGTGGTTATGAGGTGACCAACCTGTGGCGACGCGCGGGGCGGCCGAGTGGTGATGAGGTGACCAACCGAGTGGCGACGCGCGGAGCGGCCGAGTGGTGATGAAGTGACCAACCGAGTGGCGACGCGCGGAGCGGCCGAGTCATGCAAAGATGCGAGGAAGTGGACCGCGACGTGTCCATCATCGAAGGAGTTGATGAAGATGCGGCTGGACGTTGTTGGACGGCTGAACAAGTTCCAATTGATTCCATCCGAGTGAACCTTGGCCCTATAAGTCCGCGGTTGTATTTGTTGTCGATGGTGTTCTGGATGCATGTTAACCGGCCGAGTAAAAAGGTGAACCGGCCGAGTGAACCCATAGGCTTCATGGCTGAATGAGCGTCATTCAAGTGGATGTTTCGTCCGAGTGCTCCTGACCATCCGAGTGAACCACCTCTGGGGTGCGATCTAGCCAGTGTGGAGCTGGTTGGACAAACCAACGGGGAGTGCTGGGCTTACAGGCGTTGGTGAGGTTCGGCGTGGACGTGCCCACGAGCGCTGCTCCCTCCGCTGGAGGTGGGCGGCTGCTAGCGGCCAAGGACACCATGCAGTGGAGGCGACCAGGCGTGACGACGCTGGAGCTGGGCGCCGGGGGGCAGACGATGAGGTTGACTTGGTGCAGATCCCGGACAGACGTGGAACAATAAAACCCTGGTAACTACGCATTGAGGGAGTTGCCTGCGATCCAACACATTGATGGAGTCGTCCACGCCGAATGCATTGATGGATTTGCCCCAGGTCCAGAATCTGCATGCTATAACTCTTGCCAAATTGATGTAATGGCAGTTTCCTTCTCTTGACTGCGCACTAATTGTCATTGATTTGTCCATCAAAGTAATTTCCTTTCTTCTCCTTCCGTGCATGCAAGTGGGATATGCCATTAAAGGAGCCTGCATGCGGGCGTGACAAATGCAAGCCCAGCCTCCGAGTGATCAACGTCGGCGAGAGGAGGTGGCCCTGCATGGGGCCACCGTAGACGAGGCCGGAGACGACGTGGCGGACCGCGCCGGAGGGCGTTTGTACGAGCTCGCCGACGGCGTCGAAGACGAGGCCGGAGACGACGCGCGGCGGCCCGCGCCGGAGGGCGTTTGTACGAGCTCGCCGACGGCGTCGAAGACGAGGCCGGAGACGACGCGCGGCGGCCCGCGCCGGAGGGCGTTTGTACGAGCTCGCCGACAGCGTCATAGACGAGGACGGAGACGACGCGTGGCGAACCGCGCTGGAGGGCCTTTGTATGAGCTCGCCGACAGCGTCGTAGACGAGGACGGAGACGACGCGTGGCGAACCGCGCTGGAGGGCCTTTGTATGAGCTCGCCGACAGCGTCGTAGACGAGGCCGGAGAGGACGGGACGGACCGCTCGCCGGTTGTCGTTTGTGGTGCCTTCATTGTTCGAGGAGTCGGACGCCGGTCGGAACCACCGGGAAGGTCGAGGTTACTTCTGCGGCTGTGGCGGCCGAGTAGTGTGCGGGAGGAAGAAACTTGCACGCGCATGCGGGGGCGTGACCGACCTCCGGCCCTCATGCCGCGTCGGGTCTGCGGCGACACCGTCTCCGCCGCGGGAACTGTTGCCGAGCAGCTGAAGTCGGAAGGAGGCGCCATCGTGTGTCTGTGCAGTCAACGGTGGCCCTTCGCTGCGCCCCTGTGCAGGGCCAGTGAGTTACTACTCCATGCATGCGAAACTGAACGCGTTTACTCCACGCATGATGTGGGGTATAGCTAGTTGCTCCATGCATGCAAAAATGAAGGTAGTTAACTCTACGCATGACGTGGGGTATAGCTAGTTATTGTGCGTGTTAAACTGGAAACGTAAGGTATAATGCAGGGACCTGATCGCTCGGAGCGCCGTGCATTGGTAGCAGGCGGAGGTAATCGTCGCTGCGGCGTGCCTCCGTCTGCTGTGAAGACCATCGACGTGCAGCTGACCAGAGGACGAGGCCGTCGAGTGTGAGAGGTTCGAGGACGGCATCGAGGCCGGAGACGACGATCGGCGGACGGCGTCGGCATCAATGCGTGGAAGCGCGACGTCGGCGTCGTAAATGGAGTCGGAGACGACGGGTGGACGGCGCCGATGTTCTTGCGTGGTGGCGCGACGATGGCGTCGCAGACGAGACCGTAGATGGCGCCGCTTCATCGTCTCGGAGCAGAACCAGCGATCAGAATGGAGCGAGTTGTCTCTTTCGCCGCTTCTTCTCCTTCTGATTGATCACGCATGGGTGATGTCTGATCCTACAGGAGGAAAAGATCAACCCAGTGTTAGACAATTACTTCAAAGAAGGACTAGATAAAATGGATACTTCCCTAATCCTTTTCTTTGCATGCATGGCGTGATGGCCAGAATTCTAGCAACCAATCTCTCATGCGATCGTCGTCGATCTGCTGCCAAAAATTGATGAAGAAACCATTTGCACCATGGTTCGATAGACGCCATGCCCCACGGTGGGCGCCAACTGTCGTGGTTCTAAGTCTGACAATAGAATAGGGGTAGGATAACGGAGCATGATCTATCGAGATGCATATGGGTGACACAGTGGTTTTAGCGAGTTCGGGCCTCTCACGATGGAGATAACGACCCTACGTCTCGTGCTCCGGAGAGGCTTTGTTTTTATCTGAGTATATATCCGGAGATTACAATGTGTGTGTAAGCGAGGAACGGATCCCCATGCCTGAGCTAAGTCCTGAGACTCATGGTGAAAAGAGAGAGAGGTGGAAGAAAAGAGCCCCCCAAGTCTAGTGGTGGGGGGTGGCTTATATAGAGTGCGCCACCTCCTCACCTCCTATGTTACAAAGTGGGGTATGAATGCTATAATGACAGCCCACTATTAAGCCTTCACTATTAGAAAGATGCCAACTGCTTTGCTGCCTGCTGGTCTTCGTATATCCGAGTGAGTCGTACGGTCGAGTGGTGAACTGTCATCCGAGTGGATGGTATGTTGCTTGGTCGAGTGGACAGTGTGTCTGTACGAAATTAACCTGGACCCACATGTTGTGTGGACCCCACGCTTCATGATATTTCGACCCTTCGTGGGCCTACCTGTTATGTATATCCCCAACACTATATTCCACGGTCTGTTGGTCTCCTCTTCTGATGTACGTGAGTCTTGATTCTCTCGAATATCAATCAGATAATACGACCCGTTGTGCAGATTCTTGCTGACTACGAAAGGTCCCTCCCAAGGTGGGGATAACTTGTGCATATCCGTTTGATCTTGGATGAATCGAAGCACCAAATCTCCTTCTTGAAAAGTTCTGGTTCTAACCCGGCGACTGTGATAGCGACGAAGATCTTGCTGGTAAATCGCCGAACGGGCAGCCGCTATATCACGCTCTTCGTCCAATAGGTCCAAAGCATCTTGTCATGCTGTCTCATTGTCTGCCTCAACATAAGCTGCCACACGAGGCGAATCGTGCCGGATGTCACTAGGGAGAACTGCCTCTGCTCCATAGACCATGAAAAACGACGTATATCCTGTGGACCGGTTTGGCGTAGTATTGATACTCCATAATACAGATGGCAGCTCTTCAACCCAACATCCTGGTGTTCTTTGCAATGGGACCAAAAGCCGGGGTTTGATGCCTCGCAAGATTTCCTGATTAGCTCGTTCTGCCTGTCCATTGGACTGGGGGTGTGCTACTGACGACACATCAAGTCGGATGTGCTCATGTTCACAGAACTCCTTCATAGCACCCTTGGATAAATTGGTACCATTATCAGTAATGATACTGTGTGGAAAACCAAAACGGAAAATCACCTTCTTGATGAACTGTACCGCTGTTGCTGCATCACACTTGCTGACAGGCTCCGCTTCAACCCACTTGGTAAATTTATCAACTGCCACCAAAAGGTGAGTTTTCTTATCCTTGGATCTTTTAAAAGGTCCAACCATGTCTAGCCCCCAAGTTGCAAACGGCCATGTTATTGGGATCATCCTCAACTCCTGAGCCGGCACATGAGCACGCCTTGAAAATTTCTGACATCCATCACACCGTTTAACCAAGTCCTCCACGTCAGCATGAGCTGTCAACCAGTAGAACCCATGACGAAACGCCTTTGCAACCAGAGACTTTGAACCGGCGTGGTGCCCACAATCCCCTTCATGGATTTCTCTTAAGATTTCACAGCCTTCTTCAGGAGAGACACAACGTTGAAACGCCCCTGATACACTGCAATGATGTAATTCACCATTGACAATCGTCATAGACTTGGATCGCCGGACTATCTGCTTGGCCAGAATCTCATCCTCTGGCAACTCCCCCCTTGTCATGTACGCAAGATAAGGAACTGTCCAATCTGGAATAACACGCAGGGCTGCCACCAATTGGGACTCCGGATCAGGAATGGCCAAATCCGCTTCACCTGGGAGCTTGACTGACGGATTGTGCAACACATCCAAAAAGACGTTAGGCGGAACCGGTTTACGCTGAGAGCCCAACCGGCTTAAAGCATCCGCCGCTTCATTCTTCCGACGGTCCACATGATCCACTTGATAACCCTTGAAACAACCTGCAATATTATCCACTTCCCGACGATATGCAGCCATGAGCGGGTCTTTAGAATCCCAAGTGCCAGACACCTGTTGAGCAACTAGGTCCGAGTCACCAAAACACTTGACCCGGCTTAAATTCATCTCTTTAGCCATCCGCAGACCATGGAGCAAGGCTTCATACTCAGCTGCATTATTAGTACAAGGGAACATTAAGCGGAGAACATAACAAAACTTATCACCTCGCGGGGAAGTTAATACGACTCCAGCCCCCGAGCCTTCCAATTGCCTGGATCCGTCAAAATGAATAGTCCAATATGTGTGATCCGGCTTCTCCTCTGGTGCCTGTAATTCCGTCCAATCATTGATGAAATCAACAAGTGCTTGAGACTTCACGGCCGTCCGAGGCACGTACTTCAGACCGTGCGGCCCCAGCTCTATAGCCCACTTGGCAATTTGGCCAGTTGCCTCCCGATTCTGTATAATATCACCCAAGGGAGCTGAACTGACCACTGTGATGGGGTGCCCTTGAAAATACTGCTTCAATTTCCGACTGGCCATAAAAACACCATAGACCAGCTTCTGCCAATGCGGATACCTTTGCTTGGACTCAATCAGCACCTCACTGATATAATAAACCGGCCGCTGAACCGGATATTCCTTGCCTGCCTCTTTGCGCTCCACCACAATAGCCACACTAACTGCCCGAGCATTAGCCGCTACGTATAATAATAGTGGCTCCTTGTCGACCGGAGCTGCAAGAACAGGCGGATTGGCTAACTGCCGCTTCAAATCCTCAAATGCCTCGTCAGCAGCTGTACTCCAGACGAAATTGTCTGTCTTCCTCAGCAGCTGGTACAAAGGGATAGCCTTCTCCCCGAGGCGGCTGATAAACCGGCTCAGCGCAGCGATTCGGCCCGCCAAACGCTGAACATCGTTGATACACTCCGGTTTAGCTAGAGATGTAATAGCCGTAATCTTCTCCGGATTAGCCTCAATTCCTCTGTTAGACACCAAAAAACCCAGTAACTTGCCTGCTGGAACACCGAAAACACACTTGGCCGGATTAAGCATCATCCTGTAAGCTCGCAAGTTGTCAAAGGTCTCCTTCAAATCATCCACCAGTGTCTCCTTCTGCCTTGATTTTACTACAATATCATCTACATATGCGTGCACATTGCGGCCGATCTGCTCATGCAGGCAATTCTGTACACACCGTTGATAGGTGGCTTGGGCACTCTTGAGCCTGAAGGGCATAGATACATAACAGAATGCTCCAAAGGGAGTGATGAATGCTGTTTTCTCCTGGTCCTTAACCGCCATCTTGATCTGATGATATCTAGAGTATGCATACAAAAAACTCAAACGCTCACAACCCGCCGTGGCATCAATGATCTGATCAATACGGGGGAGGGCAAAAGGGTCTGCCGGACAGGCTTTGTTAAGATCTGTATAATCCACACACATACGCCAAGTGCCATTTTTCTTAAGAACCAGCACCGGATTAGCAAGCCACTCTGGATGGAACACCTCAATAATAAAACCAGCTGCTAAAAGCCTGGCCACTTCCTCTCCAATGGCTTTGCGTCTTTCTTCGTTAAACCAGCGGAGGAACTGTTTCATCGGTTTATACTTAGGATCCACATTAAGAGTGTGCTCAGCGAGTTCCCTCGGTACACCTGGCATGTTAGACGGCTTCCATGCAAAAATGTCCCGATTCTCACGGATGAACTCGATGAGCGCGCTTTCCTATTTGGGATCCAGGTTGGCACTGATAGTGAACTGCTTGGATGAATCGCCGGGCACGAAGTCAACAAGCTTGGTCTCAGCTGCCGATTTGAACTTCAGATCTGAATCATGCTCTATAGTTGGCTTCTTTAAAGGGGTCATATCCGCCGGATCGACATTGTCCTTATAATACTTCAACTCTTCCGTGGCACAGACCGACTCTACGTAAGCCGCATCACCCTCTTCACATTCCAAAGCGATCCTACGGTTCCCGTGAACCGTTATCGTCCCCTTGTAACCCGGCATCTTGAGCTGTAAGTAGATATAACAAGGCCGCGCCATGAATTTGGCATAAGCCGGTCGCCCAAACAAGGCGTGATACGGGCTTTGGATCTTCACCACTTCGAAGCTCAATTTTTCCGACCGGGAGTCGTGCTCGTCTCCAAAAGTCACATCTAGAGCTATTTTACCAACAGGATATGCAGATTTGCCTGGCACAACACCATGGAATACCGTATTTGATGGTCTGAGATCCTTGTCAGTTAGTCCCATGCGCCTGAATGTCTCATTATATAGTATGTTAATACTGCTTCCTCCATCCATGAGTACTTTGGTGAATTTATAACCCCCCACCTGAGGGTCCACCACTAATGCTAACTGACCCGGATTATCAACCCGGGGCGGGTGATCTTCTCTGCTCCACACGATGGGCTGCTCTGACCAGCGTAAGTAACGCGGTAAGGCCGGTTCAACAGAATTCACCGCTCGTTGGTGGAGTTTTTGGTCACGCTTATCCAAGCCCGTTGTGAAGACATGGTATTGCCCATTGCTCAACTGCTTCGGCTGGCTCTGATAGCCCGACTGCTGCTGCTGCTGCTGGCTCTGATAGCCTGACTACTGCTGCTGCTGCTGGTCGTTCTGATTATTCTGGTAGTTGTGACCGCCCTGATTACGTCCTGAACCAGAAACCCCATCGTGATCCGGCCCGCTGAAACTGGATCCTGAACCGCCACCTGATCCGTGATCATACCGGAAAGCATTAGAGTTCTTGAACTCCTGCATGATGTAGCAATCTTTCCAAAGATGGCTAGCCGGTGCCTCCTTCGTCCCGTGCTTTGGGCAAGGCTGATTCAACAAATAGTTCAAACGGCTTGCACTAGGATTGGGAGCCCCGTTATGATTTGCCGCTTTACCTCTGCGCCGCTGCCCCCTGTCCTGTGCGTTAGTGTTAGCCACAAAGTCCACGCTGACGTCCGCCTTGCGCTTGCCTCCGTTTCCATGACCCACTAGTTTATTCTGCTACTGTTTGGAGTTGCTATCCTTCTTTCCCTTCCCTGCTTCATTATCATTAAGCTCGGGATCCTTGGTACTGTCCGAATCGGCATACTTCACTAGGGCAGCCATGAGGGTTCCCATGTCATTACAGAGTCGCTTCATGCGTCCCAGTTTCAATTTTAGAGGCTCAAACCGGCAGTTGCCTTCCAGAGTTAAGACCGCAGAGTCAGCATTAATCCTGTCAGACGAGTGCAAAATTTCCGAAGCGCGACGCACCCAATGGGTCGTTGATTCTCCTTCTTCCTGGACACAAGCCGCCAGGTCTACTATGGACTTGGGCTGCTTACATGTATCCTTGAAATTCTGTATAAACCGGCTCCGCAACTGGGCCCAAGAGCTGATAGAATTGGGCGGTAGGCTGTTTAACCAAGTACGAGCCGTGCCTTCGAGCATCATGGTGAAATATTTGGCACATGCAGCCTCATCCACATCCAGCATTTCCATGTCCATCTCATAACTCTCTATCCATGCTTCAGGGGGTAAATCAGCGGTATAATTCGGCACCTTGCGTGGGCCCTTGAAATCCTTAGGCAGGCGCACACTACGCAAAGCAGGGATCAAGCAAGGCACTCCCAGAGCGGATGTGATTCCTGGTCCGGCAAAGTTGGCAGAACGAACCGGTGTAAGTTGGCCCGCATTATCCTGTGCTGCTAACTCGGCCTCCCTTTGTGCCCGGGCCCGGTTCACCGCATCCCGAGCATCGACAACACCACCTGCCGGGTCATCACCACGGGCCGCTTCACGGCCGTGCGCATTGCTTGATATGGCCGGTTCATCTATGCGCCTGCTGTAACTCTGGCTTGGACGGGGCGTAGAATGAATCCGATCACGGCTGTATGAGTATGCCTCCTGCTGCATCAGCGCGGTCCGGAGAAGCTCCTTAACCCGGCGCGTTTCTACTGCTTGCAGAGAATCCCCTTCGACCGGGATGGCCTCTAACCGTGCTGCGGCCGCAACAAGGTTGTCCATAGGATTCGAATAATGACCTGGGGACATCTGCACCGGTGGAGGCATCGCAATATTTTGTTGAGGGGGCTCCATCAGGCGAGGTTGGACCGTCGCTCCTGGCCCTGGCGCCTCAATCCGGTTTGTCTCCTGGTACCGCGGTGGATTACTGGGTCCAGCTCCCGGAGTGTGAAAGAGATTTCGGGGGTCAAACCCTAACGGCAGGCGTGATCTGTGCTTTCGCTTTAAAACCTCCTGTGATGCATTCTGGTCAAGCATGAGTTTATAGGCCTGTGCGTCCAAAGCGGCCCGCTCTGCGGCCATCCGGTCTTTTTCTGCTGCCAGATCCGCTTTGGCTTGCACGATCTGCTCTCTCACCTTCGCGATTTCTGCATTATGAGCATCTTGATCCGCCGGGTCATCCTCTGCCATAAGCGCGGCCAGTGCGTCAAACAGATCAGATAGAACTTGAACCGGCGGGCGCACAAGGCCTCCTGCCCCTGCTGTCGCTGCCGCTGCGGATCCGGAGAGCATTGCTGCGGCAGTCGAAGAATAATTCGCCGCCTGGGTGCCAGCCATGAATATTCCAACCCGGTTGATCTGGCCTGGGGGGTCCGGAATACTGTCGCCATCGGAACAACCCCTAACCTGATCGTCTTGCATCCGGTATAGCGACTCGGTCTCTCCGGTCGAGGACTCGTCGCCTGAATAGACGACGGTCTCGCTATCGTGCTCTGATTCGTCCTCGCGCTCTCCTCCATAGATGACTCCAACGAAGGCACGCTTCATGGCCGGTTTAACCTGAGTAAAGCTCGCACGCTGAGCCGTCTCGACGGGGTCGGTGTAGATGTCCGGCTCAGGCCCAGGCTCACCGATCTTGCCGATGAAGACGTGTACGCTGCCAAAGGGGACCCGGTAACCATACTCAATTGAATCGGCCTCAGGACCCCATCCTGCATCATCGATGTAGATCCTGCCCCGATGACTCTTGGTCATCCGGCCCACAACATAGCCTTCGACTCCTTTGAGCTTGCCCTCCAAGATCGTCAAACCATCGTGCGATAGCCCCACGGTGGGCGCCAACTGTCGTGGATTTGTCACGGCAGATGTCCTAGCGAAAGGACTTAGTCATGGAGCCATCGCTACAGGTTTACTTGAAGGGATTAAAGCGGACACAAAGACACGTGGGGTTTATACTAGTTGGGCCCCTTCGATGAGGGTAAAAGCCTACGTCTAGTTGTGATGGAATTAATGTGGTCTCGATGGCTAGGGAGCAAACAAGCTTCGCCTAGGCCCGAGTTGTCGTTCTCTCTTGAACCGCCGCCGGGTCGTCCCCTTATATACACGGGGACACCCGTCGGTCCATAGAGTCCCAGCCGGTTCATATTCGTATCCCGGTCGGTATCTCTCTATTCCTAACTTACAATACAAGTTATACATCAGGTCGGTTTTACAGCTACAGATTCTAAACCGACTATAGGCCTTGGGCCTTCACCTGCTTATACCACTATGACGTTAACCCGGCCCAAGCAGGCCGGTTTACGCCCAGTGGTAATATCCCCAACAGGATCCGAGGTGCTGCCCGATTTTTCCGGCCCAATACCTGATTCTAAGTCCGGGACCTGGGTCATGTCTTCCCTTGAGCGGGTGACCGGCTCAGGGAGCTCGATGATCCGGACATAATTCATTCTCAAAATAGAGGGGTAATCTGTGTGTGGTTCCTCCACTACCTCTATCTCATGGGTGGTCGGCGGGGATTTAATGTCCCTTTGGTCGGGTTTAAGCCCGATCTGGTCATAGTCTGCAGCGACTCCCAAAGCGGCGATGCGATCCAAGAGCTCATTAAGGGAGGAGAGATCTATCGGATCCATCTGTTCGGCGACTTCCGAACAGACGCGAAGGTTATGCGTGATGACCCGAGAGGTCATCGTCGGCGCGATAGCCGAAGGGGCGGCCATGATGAAGCCGCCAAGTCGGAGAGTTTTGCCTACAGCCAGCGCTCCCCCAGAGGTGATGTTGTCCTTGACAACAAGACGAGCCATCGAGCCTTGCGGCGACGACACCGAGGAACTCTCAATGAAAGCACCAATGTCGGTGTCAAAACCGGCGGATCTCGGGTAGGGGATCCTGATCTGTGCATCTTAGGCTGATGGTAACAGGAAGCAAGGGACACAATTTTTACCCAGGGTCGGGCCCTCTCGATGGAGGTAAAACCCTACTTCCTGCTTGATTAATATTGATGATATGAGTGGTACAAGAGTAGATCTACCACGAGATCATAGAGGCTAAACCCTAGGAGCTAGCCTATGATGATTATGATTGTGATCGTGATTGGCCTTCTAAGGACCAACCTCTCCAGTTTATATAGACACCGGAGAGGGCTAGGGTTTACACGGAGTCGGTTACAAGGAAGGACACATCATATCCGGATCGCCAAGCTTGTCTTCCACGCAAAGGAGAGTCCCATCCGGACACGGGACGGAGTCTTGAGTCTTGTATCTTCATGCTCCACTAGTCCGGATACCCCCTAATCCAGGACTCCCTCATAGGGTGCCGGCCAAGGGGGGTGGCGCGCCCTAGGGGGGGAGTCCAACTCCCACCGGGAGTAGGACTCCCCCCTTTCCTATTAGGAGAGGGAGAGGGAAGGAAGAGGAAGGAGGGAGGAAGGAAAGGGGGGGCGGCCCCCTCCCAGTTTGGATTGGGCTTGGGGGGGCCTCCCTTCCTCCTTTCCCCTCCTTTCCACTAAGGCCCATTAAGGCCCATATACCTCCCGGGGGGTTCCGATAACCTCCCGGAGCTCCGGTATTGTCCCAATCTCACCCGGAACCTTTCCGGTGTCCAAATATAGTCGTCCAATATATCGATCTTCATGTCTCGACCATTTCGAGACTCCTCATCATGTCTGTGATCACATCCGGGACTCCGAACAACCTTTGGTACATCAAAACACATAAACTCATAATATAACTGTCATCTAACTTTAAGCGTGCAGACCCTACGGGTTTGAGAACTATGTAGACATGACCGAGACACGTCTCCGGTCAATAACCAATATATAGGGGAACCTGGATTCTGATATTGGCTCCCACATATTCTACGAAGATCTTTATCGGTCAAACCGCATAACAACATACGTTGTTCCCTTTGTCATCGGTATGTTACTTGCCCGAGATTCGATCATTGGTATCTCAATACCTAGTTCAATCTCGTTACCGGCAAGTCTCTTTACTCGTTATGTAATGCATCATCCCGTAACTAACTCATTAGCTACATTGCTTGCAAGGCTTATAGTGATGTGCATTACCGAGAGGGCCCAGAGATACCTCTCCGACAATCGGAGTGACAAATCCTAATCTTGAAATACGTCAACTCAACAAGTACCTTTGGAGACACCTGTAGAGCACCTTTATAATCACTTAGTTATGTTCTGACGTTTGGTAGCACACAAAGTGGTCCTCTGGTAAACGGGAGTTGCATAATCTCATAGTTATAGGAACATGTATAAGTCATGAAGAAAGCAATAGCAACATACTAAACAGTCAAGTGCTAAGCTAATGGAATGGGTCAAGTCAATCACATCATTCTCCTAATGATGTGATCCCATTAATCAAATGACAACTCATGTCTATGGTTAGGAAACTTAGCCATCTTTGATTAACGAGCTATTCAAGTAGAGGCATACTAGTGACACTATGTTTGTCTATGTATTCACACATGTATTATGTTTCCAGTTAATACAATTTTAGCATGAATAATAAACATTTATCATGAAATAAGGAAATAAATAATAAGTTTATTATTGCCTCTAGGGCATATTTCCTTCACCACTGGTACTTCCTCATGTGCCTGGCAAAAGCCCAATCAAAAACTCAATGTCTCTATCCGATGGCATGCCTGGCAACTCTTTTGGAAATACATCGGGGAAATCCTTCACCACTGGTACTTCCTCCTGTACAACTCGTGTTAAGGAATTCACTTGAGTCCTCTTCGGCACATGCCGGGATACATACTTGATCCTTTTTCCTTCTGGGGTGGTGAGCAAAATCGACTTACTGGCGCAATCGATGTTTCCTCCATACATCGATAGCCAATCCATACCCATAATCACATCCGAACCTTGCGACTCCAAAATTATCAGGTCTGAGGGGAAAACATGCCTACCTATGGTCAATGGCATCTGAAATCATCCTTGGCTTGCCATATATTCCGCTCCTAGCGAGCTCACTAACATAGGTGTTCTAAGAACTTTGGTGGGCAGTTTATAGTTATCCACAAATCCCCTTGATATGTATGAATGTGATGCACCAGTATCAAAAAGAACGATTGCAGTAAATGACTTAACCAAAAACTTACCTAATACTGCATCTGGCTGGGCTTCAACCTCCTCCACGTTAACATGGTTCACCTGTCCCCTGTTGAAAGGGTTCGGCTTCTTCCCAGAGCTTCCATTGCCATTTCCATTCTTAGCTTCAGGACATTCATTGCCATAATGTTCAATCTTCTGGCACTTGTAGCAAGTAATGTGGCTCAGATCCTTCCTAGCTGGTGTTGCTGGATTGGAACGGTTCTGTCCATTGCTTCCTCCATTACCATTCCCATTCCTGGGGCCACTATGGTTGTGCGAACTTCCTCCATTGTGATTGTGACCTCCATGGTTATGCTGAAATGGTCCTCCCGAGTTCGGGGTAAAACAAGGCTTCTGCTGAGCTCCAGAATTGTACTTCCCTTGCCCATACTTCCTCTTGCGGTTGCCAATCTGCTGCTGCTTCCCTTCAATCATCAGAGCTCTATCTACCAACTCCTGGTAGTTGTTGAAGGTTGCCACCATCAACTGCATGCTCAACTCATCATTCAATCCTTCCAGAAACTTCTCCTGCTTAGCTGCATCCCTAGCAACATCATCTGGGGCATAACATGCTAACTTACTAAAATCATCCACATACTGGCCAACTGTACGTCCTCCTTGGCGCAAGTTGCGAAACTCACGCTTCTTCATGGCCATAGCTCCTGCTGAAACATGGGCAGTATGGAAAGCCTGCTGAAACTGGTCCCATGTGACAGTGTCGATGGGGTAAGTGGCTGTGAAATTCTCCCACCATGATGTTGCAGGTCCATCAAGCTGATGTGTGGAAAATCACACTCTCTCCGCATCTGTGCATCCTGAAGTGGTCAACTCCCTTCCAATCTTGTGGAGCCAATCATCTGCAACAATCGGCTCGGTGCTACTGGAGAACACCGGCGGATTCAGCCTCAAGAAACGGGCTAAGTGATCAACAAGTGGTGGTGGTGGGTTGTTGTTATTGTTGTTCCCCTGATTCTGATTCTGGACTAGTATCTGCATCAGTTCATTCTGCTACTGGATCAACTGAGTGAGCTCCGGTGGGAAAGCAAATCCATTGTCGCGTCTCAGAGGCATCTGAGGGTTTAGAAAGGTTGAGAAAATAGAATAGAATGAGGTCTAGAGAGAAAACACTACCCATATGCACATGAGACAAACACAATCATATCACTCCGATCAATTCAAACAAGGGCATACAACGGTCTAACTATCGTTACAAAAGTGCTTGGACTATACTATATACATGGGGGAATACTACTACTGTTATGGTGGTCGACTAGAAAAATTGATCGGTCGAAGACTCCATGATATCTGCTCCAGCTTCATCAACATAGTCATCATCACTATCATCAGGGTCCGAGTCGGTGTCGTCGATGATGATGTAGTTCTTCGGACAAATGGAATTGTCATCTTCTCCTCCTGGCGAGGGGTCTCCCATGAATACTCCTAGCTTCTTCTTTAGGTCGTCATTCTTCTCCACGAGTATCGTCATTTCCTCCTCATATCCATTGCGTGTAGTCTTGAGTTCTTCTTCCAGCTCCGTGATCCTGGTCATTGCCTTCTTCAGATCTATCATGCCTGCGCACATCTGGTTTTCCTGACGTCGAATGTGCTGGTTTAACTCCTGAATGAAAGCTGCAATAGATCTATCCTTCCTGGTGCTGATCATCTCCCATTGCTCATCTCGGCGTCCACAAATCTGGTAGATAGTATCCTTGAGATCCTTGTGGTAAACTTCTCCAATGCATCCCATGGTGATGTGGGCTGCCATGCTCTTTCCTAGACTCCGGGTTGGTGCATCAAAGGAAAACTCTATGGGCTCAGTGACTGGCATGAACGTCCTCCCTGGAACTTGAACTTGAATCATCCAACGCTCCTCTTATGGTAAAGTGGCGATGTAGGTTCCGGTGAAGCTTGGTACTCTGATGTTCAGGTATCTAGTAACTTCCTTCAAGTGGCGTCCAAAAGGTGTATCTTCATCTGGTTGTGTGAACTTGTTCCTTGCATCCGCCATGCTAAAGAGTAGAAAAGGGAGAGGAGTCAGAAATGAGAAGAAAGTAGTGATCTAGGGCTTTAGCTTAGTGGTCGTGTCCTACAGTCAGCATGTGCTCTGATACCATCTTGTAGCGACCAAACCTCAAACAGTCTGATCTCTGTGCATCAGTGTCATCCCTGGATCGGTAATGCTGACATACTTGAAGGATTTATAACAGAGTAGCAATCACACACTTATTACATCGAATGTCTCAAAAGAGAACTTATTACAATAAATATGGCCTAAGGCCATCTAAATACGATAACAACGGAATGCTTGGACGATAAAGTGAGTTCATCAACTCCAACAGCATCACTGAGTGAAAGATCACGACCTAAGGCACCTTACTCGTCGTCTAAAAAGTCTGCAACATGAACGTTGCAGCCCGAAACGGGTCAGAACATGGAATATGCTGGCAATGTAACACATAGAGTAATGAACAAAATAATGCTATCACTACATGCATATATGGCTGGTGGAAAGCTCTATGGTTACAGTTTTGCATAAAGCCAATTTTTCCCTACAACAAAGGAATAAGTTTTATTTAACTATCATGGTGGTTGTTAAACATTGAGAAGGTTCACCGAACTCAATCCCAATTAAGCATCATCATTAACCCAATCAAATTATATGAAGAGTGAGGAGATCCACATGATAATCCAAGAACTAGATACTCAAGACGTACATAGCCGGGGACACGGCTAACCATGATTAGTTTATACACTCTACAGAGGTTTGCGCACTTTTCCCCACAAGACTCGAATACATCCATGGTCGGAGAAACGAGACATAGTCTTTCTGAAACAATAACTCTTTACTCCGGGTGGACAGTTACACCTACTTTCCCCTACATCTGCTAGCCCACCACTGAAACAGGTCTTGCAACGTACTCAACTATGCTAGAGCCCATAATAGCTTTTGGCTGCTCACGGAAGTTTCTAGCTTGAATAATCTTATGATCCCTTTGAGTCTGGGTGGCAGTCCATAGGAGAATCACACGGTACCCCTGGATTTCCAAAAATACAGGAAACACTGGGTTCCCCAGGTGCCTCAATACACCCAGATGTGTATTAAAGTAGACACCTTAAGTTAACCATTAAATAACAATACTCACATTTGTCATGGATACACTCACCCAATCCACGTCTACAAACATAGCATAGCAATATAAACAATGTAGAAGTAACTCCCAAAGGTTTGATAATAAACAGGATAATAGGTACTACCTCATCTACTTCCCAAAACCCACATATTAATTAGATCCTAACCATGCAATTGTTTGAGGATTGATCTAACTCAATAAAACTGGGTAGTAAAGAGGTATGATCAAAGTGTTACTTGCCTTGCTGATGATCCGTGAAACCTAGAGACTCGTAGTAGCACGCTTCGCACTCCGGGTACTCTATCGCAAGCAAACAAACATACAATAAGCACTCAACTAGAAGGATGGGTAAAACTCAAATAAGAGATCTAACCAGAAAGTTCAACTTAAGAACTCTGGTTTGCAAAAAGAATCAAATCAAACAAAGCAACGAAACTCAAACTGCGAAAGAAACAAGCTTTGTTTACTAATCTGGACTTAAGTCAAATTTTACAGTAGCAAAAACTTGTTTGAGTTGGTTAAATGGAAAGAGGGTTTCGAGACGAAACTCTAGGCGCTTGAATCGTCTGATTCCGATAAACGAGTGAAAAGATAAACTAAAACGAAAATCAGGGCAGAAATCGCAATCGAAAATAATCACGGAAAACGCTGGAAAAAGAAAAACTGACAAACAGGCTAACGAACGAACATTCGCTGTCTGCGGCTAAATGGTGAAAAACGTTCGTTAAAATGAACAAACGAACAGGCGTTCGCTAAATAACTAAACCAAAAAAAATAAACCGATCTATAAAAAATAAATAAACCAGGGTTTCTAAAAAAACTGACGGTTTTCATATAGAATACCGCGGCGGCGGCGGCTACCTCGGGCGGGTCCGGCGAGCCAGCGGCGGTGGGTCCGGTGGGCGGCGAGGCGACGGTGGGGCTCCAGCGGGGCGGCAGTGGTCACTGGCGGCGGCAAGGGCCGGCGGCGTCGGCGGCGCGCGCGGATCGAGTCGGCGGCTAGGGTTAGGTTTTGGGCGGCGGCGCGGGCTGGGGTGGGCTGGGGCGGTTCGGGCGGCTTATAAGAGGGCCGGCTGGGGGAGTCCTGGCCAGTTACGGCCCAGAGTCGGTTATTTTTTTTAAATAATTTCGCGTAGAAAAACAATTAAAAGAAATACTAAACGGACTCCGAAAATTCTAAAATAAATTTTCGCTGTCCTCTAAAAATATAGGAAACAAAGAGAACATTTATTTGGGCCTATAATGCAGTTTTTAAAACACATATTTTTCCTAATTCAAAAAAAATAGCGATAAAACTCCGAAATAAATCTTATTTGATTTTAATATTAAATCTCCAATATTTCTTTATTTTGTGAAAGTCATTTTATTCCCTCTCTTTTATTTTGTAAAAGAAATATTAGAAGAGAAAATAATTAAAATCAAACGATCCTAATTTCAAAATTTGAGAAAAACTCAAATATGAAATTAACAAAATCCCCAGCTCTCTCCGTGGGTCCTTGAGTTGCGTAGAATTTCTAGGATCAAACCAAAATGCATTAAAATATAATATGCAATGATTATCTAATGTATAACATTCCAAATTGAAAATTTGGGATGTTACACTTGTGTAGGTGTGAGAATTGACAAGATCGGGTACCAATTGTGATATTTCCTTGTTACATTATTGAGTGATCATTGATCCATCTTCAACATTGGATAAGGTACATTGGTGTAGTTCTTTCCTTTCTTCCACTCACATTTTCTCGAGTCTTGTGATGGATAGGCAAGGCATTTCATCTCTGGTCTTCCACGACAACGATGGCACGAACAACTACATCACCAAAACGTCCACCTTTGGACTACAACGAGCAATGCAAGGCATTGAGCGACTCGCCATCGACATTCGCCAAAACGAAGCAAGGAAATGGGACTACATTGACACCAAGTTGGCCAAACAAATGGATCAAGTACGAGACATGGTGTCCAACTACAAGTCTTCTTCCCCTTCGTCATCTGCAAGGCGGCGACGCTCAAGTGGCCAATCTTCGAAACGTCATCGAGCTCAAGCACTACAACACCATCAAGATGAAGACGCTCGCGATGCCTACACCTACAAGTCCAAAAAAAGCTCTACATCAAGCTACGGACAAACTTCATGGGCATAAGAGAAGACCGTGAGATGAGTACCAACAAGACGGAGCTACGACTACTACCACCACTTCGGCATCTTCGCCAAGTGTTCTCAAGGCATCTTCGCCTTTGGATGTACGACATCTTCACCTACCTCCGACGAGTACACTATCGGTGTTCTGGGAACGGGGGTCCCCAGACCTGCCTACCTGCGGCCTGCGGCGTTCCTCAAGGGGTGGCCCTGTACGGCCCATCTTCATCAACTCAAGCTCAAGACCCTGGCGAGGGTCCAAGCCTCGCGGGGCGGACAACGCAAGGCTTCCTCAAGAACGGCCTCACCAGGCAGGCTCGCGAGGAGGAGGAGAGATCAAGGCAGGAGTACCTCGCGAGGTGCCCATGACGCAAGCCATGACGATCGAGACCAGGCAAGCGCCAGCCTGCGCTGTGTCCTCGTTTCCTCTTTGGTGCAAAGGGGGCAAGCGCAGGCGCGGAGTACCGAGGCATCAAGCAAAGGTTACCATTTCGGTGCAACGAGACCAAGACCAGCAGAGCGGCAGGACGGAGGTCACCGTGGAGCCCAAGACGGCGTCATCGCCGGTGCCTTTGGCAGTCAAAGACCAACTTTAGTCAGGATAACTTGTACTAGATGTTCCCCTTCAAAATGGCCGTTGTTGGCTCCCTTCCCGCTCAATATTTGGGAAGAGGACGAGGGCCTCTATAAATAGAGATAGCCACCACAGTAGAGGGAGAGAGCTCTCATCTGATCCAGAGACGATCGAACCCACCTAAGTAGAACACCGCACCAGCCCAAGAACACCTCTTGTGAGGCTGTTCTTCCTCTATACTGTTCATCATCAGCCCCTGAGGCAATCCACCACACCACAAACTAGAGTAGGGTATTACACCACAACGGTGGCCCAAACTAGTATAAACCTTACGTCCCTTGTGTTCATCGTGTAGCTTAGATTCACAGCGAGGCATTGGGACTTGGATTGGTAGGGGGAAGATCTTTGCATGCACCCCAGAGTTTGAACCTTAAGGGTTTTGCTGGAACCCGATATCCGACATTTGGCGCGCCAGGTAGGGGTGCGCCGGAGTATTTCTTCCGCCATTCCGCGTTCGATCGTTCGTCGCATCCATGGCTAACGCTCGCCGAGCTCGCACCGAGCGTTGGGCTGCTCTTGCCGCCCGCGTCGCCCAGACGGCTCCCATCGGTGGGCTTCCCCGTTGTTCTCCGTCGCCTGCCGTTAACGCTGCCACCGGCCCGGCGGGGAACGAGCAGCAGGCATCGTCGCTGCATCCCTCGGTGCGGCTGGAAGGCCGCACTGCCACTCCGTCGTTGACTCTAGCTGGCTCGTCGTCTCACGCTCGCCACACTCCCACGGACGCGCATGCCGCATTGCCCCTGGCATGCGAGCTCCTGCACTACCACCCCGTCGACGACCTCTATGAGGAGTGGCTCGCTCGCATCACCGAGCTCGTCATCATCGTAGGGGGCTCTCCTGCACTGTCCCTCTCGCTGCCTCGCCCTCCGTCTTGCGTGGGAGATGCAGCTCCAGAGGTGCCTCCGCCACCTCCTCCCGAAGAAGGTTCCCTGGCTCCAAGGCGCGCGGCCCCTGGATGAGACCCACCGCGTCCAGTGCCCGTGCGACAAGAAAGGAGCTGCCAAGAAATCCCTCGTCCCCAAGAAGGCACTCGCGTGCTCCCTGCTCTAGCACGTGAAGACCGCATCCCTGCGCCAGCATGTGAAGACCCCGCGCTGCCCCTAGCGGCGGTGCGCGGGAATCCCCAGGAGCAAGCCCCGCATCTACAAAGGGCTCCGGTGGCCACCGCAGGCTGCCGTGCCTTCATCACAGAGCTACGCAGTGTTGCCTGGCCGGGCAAGTTCAAGCCGGATTTGCCTCCTCGCTATGATGTCACTGCCCACCCCACGGAGTTCCTGCATCTCTACGAGCTGGGCATTGAAGCGGCCAATGGAGACAAAAAGGTCATGGTGAATTGGTTCCCCATGGCGCTCAAAGATGGTGCCCGCACCTGGCTCCTAAACCTGCCTCCCGGCATGATCTCCTCTTGGGACGAGATGCGCACCCGCTTCATCGCCATCTTCCAGGGCACTCGCGACCGTCCTCTAGTTGTGGGTGACCTGCGCCGCATCAAGCAGCAACCTGGAGAGACCCTGGAGAAGTACATCCAGTGCTTCAATAGCGCTCACCTCAAGATTCCCAAGGTGACCGAGGAGGCCATCATCTCAGCATTCTCTGATGGCGTCCGCGATGCCAAGATGAAGGAGGAGCTGGCAATCCACGAGGATCTATGCACATCTCTGGAGCTGTTCAACCTGGCGACCAAGTGCGCAAGGGCTGAGGAGGTGCGCCTCTCCCTTATCGAGCTTCCAGCTGCTGACCCTGAAGAGAAGAAAGCCAAGGACAAGGATGTGAAGCGCAAAGGAGCAGCCACGCTTGTAGCAGAGCCAGACACGAAGCGCGGCAGGGACCAACCGGAGTCGTCCAAGGGCAGCCGATACTGCGTATACCACGACCTCGACACCCACAACACCAACGAATTCCAAGAGCTCAGGGCCGTGCGAGAAGGACGTATCAGTCGACGCCCCAAGCACAACGATCGGGGCTACGGCCGAGGAAGAGGAAGAGGTGGAGGACGATGGGACGACTGAGGCCCTCGCCAAGGGTGGCATGAACGACCTCACGAGGACCGCTTGCAGGACTAGCCTCGCGAGGGGGCTTGGAGGGATCAGCCTCGCGAGGATCACCCGCAGGGCAACACAGGCCTTCCTCCTCTGCCATCACCACCAAGAAGGAATGACGACCATCATCAGGACGAGGGAGCTGGGGGCTTCCAGGAGCCACGTGCTATCGCTTGCATCTTGGTCGGTGCTCAGGCCCCAGCCTCTCGGCGCATCTTCAAGCAGTTTGCTCGCGAGGTGAACGCAGTCCTTCCCAAGCTCGAGGCCACGCGCCCCCTTAGGTGGTCCACGTGCGCCATCATGTTTTGCTCAGCAGACCAGCTCAAGTGTGCGGCTACAGCCGATGTCCTCCAAATGCTTTGTTCTCCAGTCATCAGCAATGTGCAAGTTACCAGGACACTCATTGATGGCGACGCAGGGCTCAAGGTTCTGTCCGTCGAGACATTCAACAATCTCCAAGTGCCATATGACCAGCTTCAACCGACCAAGCCTTTCTCAGTAGTCACTGACGGCTCCACCACCCCGATAGGGCAGGTCCGCCTCCCTGTCACCTTTGGACAGCGTAAGAACTACCGTACCGAGGTCATCGACTTCGACGTTGCCCACATTCGCCTTCCATACAATGCAATCCTCGGGTATCCAGCCCTGGCCAAGTTCATGGTGGTCACTGACCATGGTTACAATGTCCTCAATATGTCGGGAAGCGACGGAGTCATCACAATCCCCTGCGAAGAGAAGGATGTGGTGTGCTCGCTCGAACGTGCCTTCCAAGCTGCGTCAGTTGGGGACCCAGACAGCAAGGGGGGAACTCTCTCGAGGCAGTTCCAAAGAAGAAGAAGACATCACCCAGCTCAAGGCCTCAGGAGGCAGGCTCTCCGGAGGCGCCATGTCAGGATCTGCACCCGTGCAAGGGGCGCCTCCCTCCATCGCATCGGAAGGCGCGCCCGGCGCCCTCCTTGGGCAAGGCTCGGGAGCTCTCTCCTGGAGGGCCTCTGACTTTGCCAAGATCACGAGGGAGGCACTCGGGCACCACTTGGAGGCGTGCTTCGCGACACGTTTCCCTCGGGAAGGCATGAGGCAAGGAGGGCCCAACCCTCAGGAGTTCATCACCAAGGTCATCCAGGAGCTGCAGGAATCAAGAGTCATGTGAGGCGATTGCCGCCTACCCAGCGTAGCTCCCCATCCAGGCGAGGATGGCGGGATGCGCGTCTGCATCGACTACCTAGGGCTCAACCGAGTCACGTCTCAGGAGCGTTTCTGGCCTTCGCGCGTGGGATGTTGCGAGGGTCCCCCGCACAGCTACGTTTGCATGCCTTCTGGCCTACCGAACGCGGTTGCTGCTAACCAGCGCCTAATGCGGAGCATTCTGGAAGCTCAGGAGGCCAGGCACCACGCGTTCCTGGCGGAGATGGAGATGGACCTTGAGGAGCCGTCCAGACCCCCAGAGCCTCCCGGGGCTCAGGACTCCGGTGGCTCATGAGGATCGGCTTCTTCACCGCGCATCATCAGCTACTTCAACACCCACTCTACAATGGTATCAGGTGACATATTTCGAGTTCCATTTCAGCTGGGAGCGCCCCCAGGGCTGCATTATTCCCAGGTCGCGTGGGTCAGCCCCTGCGGCATGTATCTCTTTTGCTTATGTCCTTAGTTTACCTTGCTGGGAACGCCCCTCGGGCTGCATCATCCCCCAAGCCACTCGGGCGTGACCAAGTGGCGTGTATCTTTACTGCATCTATCTAAGTTGGTTTTCCTTCATGCTTAACCTGCCTGTGATAATCGCCTGCTCGATTGACATCTGCCCATGGAGTCGCTCACACTGGCATGGCGCTTGCGCATGGGTCCGTCCCTGCAACATCGACAAATCTGAGTGGTCGAGCTCTGGCCCGCGGCAGCCCCGCAAAGCGCTACCTCACCAGGCCCTCAGTGCCCTCATCACTCTCTCGGAGCAACCAATGGCTAGCCGACAATCGTAATGGCAATCCTTGCTTCTCGAGTGTTGGTTTATAGGGTCCACCTAAGGAATAATGTGGGGGGAGTGGCGAGCTCTCTCTCTCCCTCACCCATGCGATCCACTCGCACGTTAAAAGGGGGGCTCGTGAGCACCGCGACTCAGGAGCTCTTACTGGCTCTCCAGCCCTCACTCCCTGGCCTTGTCCACGGCATCACGACCTGGCATACCAGTGGTGGTTGAGCTCACTCGAGGGCCAGGACCTGAGGACGTAGAGCACGAAGGAGAGTGCGGGGAAGGGAGGAGAACCTCACGAAGGCCTGACCCACTGCATCCCAGCTGCTGATGCGCAGGTCCGCCACCTCGCGAAGGAACGGCTCCAAGCTTTCGAGATAAGTCTCGCTCCTGGAACAGCTAATCGATGCGACACCCCTCACTTAATACAGCTCTATGACGGTGACGTTGCCTTCCTTTCTCGCCTTTCGGCGGCTGCTTGAGCACTAAAGGGGGCCTCCTAAGCATCGAGCCTCAGGGGCTCTTACTGGACCTCGGGCCGCTCACCTCCTGGCATTGATCACGGCATTGCGACCTGGCATACCAGCGACGACTGAAGCCTGCCTAGGGACCGGGACCTATCAGCGTAGAGCACAGGTCGTCGCGTGGTTAGAAAGGGGCTACAAAGCTGCAACGGGACAGGCATTTCGCGCTACTTCATAATAAGGATGATATCAACAAAAGACATTGCAGCCACTTTACACGCCCTCGTGGAGTATTTCCTCGATTCCTCGCAGGGAACAAAAGACGCAGATCCAAAGGAGCCCTAACTACATGTGCCTCCATGGCCGACGCCATCATCAACAGTGGGCCACCAAGCGCCGGCGCCAACCCCATCCAGATCAGCCGCGTAGGTGGCCTGACGCAGCTGCCTTGCTCCGGGCGCGATGCGAGCTCAGGGGCTCGTAGCTGTCATCGCTCATCTCTGGTGTCACGAGAAACTCGGGAGAGTCACTGGACTCCCCAGCATCTCCGTTGCTGCCAGAGGAGCCGCTGAGTAAGCGGAGGGCAGGCCTAGCCCTTGCCATACCGATGTCCTGGCCGCCTCCTCTGGGGCAGCACTCCAGCCGGCATCCTTCCGTGTTGAAGACCTTGAAGAGCATCAGGGAGGCGTCATCGTATTCGAGATGAATCATGAGGTCACCTCCTGTTCGGCAGACCCGGGCGATCTCGCCCCAGCCCCGGGTCATGTGGAGCGACAACCTCAACCTCCGCTCCGGTCGCGGGGGTACCACAGTCGGCATGCTGCAGCCAGAGCTCAAGAGCCCCCCTCGGTGGCATCTCGAAGGCGAAGGAAGGAGGAAGGCGTATCCAAGAGTTTGGAGGCATGGCGGCATGAAGTACGAGCTCGCGAGAGGAGTCCGTGGCATGGACTCCTGGAGCGATGGTGCGCACCGCCACAACTCGTCGACGCCGCCGACGGCGCAGGTGACACCGCTCGGCGTGTTCCTCTCTAGGGCCCTCAGCCCGGGCGTACAGAGGTAGCAGAAACCCAAGGGGTGGCCGCTTGTACCAAGGCCTTGACGTCTCCGGCCAGGCAACCTCGTCACGGCGGCCGGGGACCGGCCGCTTCTTCGGCGGGAGCAGGTTGGGCCCCTCTCGGGGGGCCTTTCCTTTCTCCTCGGCTGAGAACCAGCGGATCGGTGCCATTGGCGTCAAGATGGAGAAGGAGCAAGGAAGGAGAAGCGAACGGAGCGAGAAGAGATGGACCACGGGGGCTCGCGCCTCACCGTACATATAGTCCAGAGAAGGCCAACCGTCGGCCTCCATGATCACATGTAATCATGACTCATTTTGCATGCAGGGACTCGTCAAATCGGGCGGTTGCCGAGGCAGCGTGGGGAAGCAGAGACGCCCACGTCCAATCAACCGCCATGCGGCGACCAAGGCCGCAGGCTGTTGGGGCCCGCGATGCTCTGCACTTGCCCTTTCGCTTTGCTGCTAAGCCAAGTCCGAGTGCATCTTGGGCCCGGGGGCTACTGTCGGCGTTCTGGGAACGGGGGTCCCCAGACCTGCCTGCCTGCGGCATGGCTCAAGGGGTGGCCCAGTACGGCCCATCTTCATCAACTCAAGCTCACAACCCTCGCGAGGGGCCAAGCCTCGCGGGGCGGAGGACGCAAGGCTTCCTCAGAAACGAACTCACCAGGCAGGCTCGCAAGGAGGTGGAGAGATCAAGGCAGGAGTACCTCGCGAGGTGCCCATGTCGCAAGCCATGACAATCGAGACTAGGCAGGCGCCAGCCTGCGCAGTGTCCTCGTTTCCTCTTTGGTGCAAAGGGGGCAAGCGCAGGCGCGTAGTACCGAGGCATCAAGCAAAGGTTACCATTTCGGTGCAACGAGACCAAGACCAGTAGAGCGGCAGGACGGAGGTTACCATGGAGCCCAAGACGGCGTCATCGCCAGTGCCTTTGGCGGTCGAAGACCAACTTTAGTCAGGATAACTTGTACTAGATGTCCCCCTTCAAAATGGCCGTTGTTGGCTCCCTTCCCGCTCAATATTTGGGAAGAGGACCAGGGCCTCTATAAATAGAGATAGCCACCACAGTAGAGGAAGAGAGTTCTCATCTGATCCAGAGACGATCGAACCCACCTAAGTAGAACACCTGACCAGCCCATGAACACCTCTCGCGAGGCTGTTCTTCCTCTGTAATGTTAATCATCAGCCCCTGAGGCAATCCACCACACCACAAACTAGAGTAGGGTATTACACCATAATGGTGGCCCGAACTAGTATAAACCTTGCGTCCCTTGTGTTCATCGTGTAGCTTAGATTCACAGCGAGGCGTTGGGACGTGGATCTGTAGGAGGAAGATCTTCGCGCGCACCCAAGAATTTGAACCTTAAGGGTTTTGCCGGAACCCGATATCCGACATACGCCTACATCGGCTTTCATCCACGACGACGGTGACAATATGGTTGAGCATGGGATTTTCCCTTCGACCACGACGACGGATGATGACTTGAGTGACTTGTGCCACCATATTGAGAGTGAGAGTGACTTCACCACTAGCCCCATATATGACGAGTTGCCCCAATTGCCACGTGAGGAGAGCCACCACCACCACCACTTGAGTGATTTGAGTGACTCCACCATATGTGACATTGAGTGCACCTACCTTGAGGGAGCGAGTGATCCACCACCACATACATAGAGTGAGGTAGTTGATAGGGCATGTGAGGCCACTATGATTTCTAACGACCTAACATCTACCTCTATTGTGTCTTCTCCTTTGGTGCTAGGTCCCATATATGATGACGCGCCGATTCGCAACGACTTCGTCCTTCCTATGGACAGTACGATGGCCATGGAGGAATATGATGCACCCCCCACATGGTTCCATTAAGATGAAGATGATGACCACCATTTGGTCTTTGCCACCCCACCTAGACCACTTGAGTGTAATGAACAAGGTAAAATAGGTGAAGGTGATGCTCTAGTCCCACTAGTGGGCATTCTTGACATTGATTGCTTGCATGATGTTGATCCACCTATTGTTATGCTTCATGCTAGTGCGATTTCCCCATGCGATGATTTACCCATTTATGATGAGTTTGATGATTGCCATGTGGAGTCTATTAGTTGTGATGCCATGTTACATAGGATTTCTTGTGATAATTCTCTCGGTCACATCTTGTTTGACAATCCGCTTGACTTGTCATATGCTATGCATAAGATCAACAATATGTCATATTTGAAATCTCATCGTGGTGACTATGCATATGCCATTAAAATTAACCCAATTTGCACATATGGCATAGATGACAAGCCCATGGTTATTGGCATTTGTTTTTCTTGTGATGATATTGATATGCTTCCTTTGCACCAGTTATCTCATATGCCATGCCATGACCATCTAGCTTCACATATGCATTGTTTTGGATATTGTCCATTTTCTCCATATGATGTTTACACTATTGCTCATGGGGCGACCCCCATAGTTTCCTCATACATATTAGGAGATTTTGATTCATCCTATCCATTGCATGATCCCATTACTTGTGTGGACCATATGCTCCCCATGAATAAACATGCTAGTGATGTGCCGTATACTTGCATTATCAATTTGTGTACCCAGCGTGTCATACATAACACCTATTCTCTCACGATGGATGACATGTTCTTATACCATCCATCAAATTTCTTTGGGTGATGCTTATCTGGTGCTAACTCACACATGCACATACACATCATCATGGATGATGTGTACATTTACCACGAACACAATTTCTTTGGTTTGTGTCTCTTTTGTGTAGGTACACATGAATACTTGTCACCCTCACAATCCCATGAGTTGACAAAGCGAGCTCTAGAGAGCAACGATGACTTGGGATCACATGGACTGCCTTTCCCACCGCTCTCTTTGCGCAAAGACTTCGCGCATTTCTTCTACATGGCTCTCACATGGTTATGGGTTATTGTCCATTACATATTATATGCCCATCTTGCCATGTTCAGTTTGCATGATATGCTCATTCCTATGCCTTTACCATGCATTTGTGAAACATGCTTTGCATTACACATGATGATTGACTCTACTACTTGTATGTGTATTTGCAAGCTTGGTGGAGATATTGCTTGTTATTGCCATGTTTGCTATGTGCTCCATTCCTACGATGATACTATGATCTTGCTTTGTGCTCGTGCTTGCGATATGTCATGTGCATTGCCTATATCACTTATTTGCTCACATGACATGATTGCCATGATTTCCTCTAGTGTGTTGCATCTTTGCTCCACTAGTTTGCATGACTTGATTTCTATGCTTTCCCATGTTGCATCCAATTATTGGATTGCCTGCTCCTATCATATGTTTGGTTGCAACAATGTCATTACTTCACATATGCCATGTCCCATTACTTGTCACATGATTGATTTGATTGCCTCACACATGATGAACAATTGCTCTTTCTATTGTGTTGAGTGCCACACTATCTTTACACACCATATGCACATTATGCTTGGATTGTCTTGCACTTCACCCATGTGTTTAGATATTGCCTTTCATTTGGTGTTGTGAATGACTCTTATGCCTACCATAGACCGTTCATTGAGAGTCTTATACATGCTTGCTATGATCTTGAGGATGATGCTTGTTCTCTTGTCAACCGTTTTAGCATCTTTACCTCACATTTACATGTTTGTTTCCATGATGTCCTTGATTGTGCTCAATTTATGTGCTTACATGACATGTCACAATCCCTTGTTACACCACATGCTATACTTGATGAGGACACTTGTTTGGTGAATCACCTCTTGAATGCTTGGTTTAGCACTTATCCTAACCACATTTGTTTTTCCAAGTGTTTGTTATCTTTTCTACTTTTGCAGGAATCACAAGACGGTGCGACATTGGAGAGCGCCCATTTAGAGCTTCAACATGATGAGTACTTGGTGGTTGTCAACTTCTACACGGCGACACCCTCTCTTCCCCATGGTGATGAAGATCATGATCCGTGGACAGATCTCTCCCAAGGGGGGGGGGAGATGATGCAGAGCATCCCTCGCTCATCCCCATGTACTCTACTACACTCATCAAGCACCTCGAGGACCAATGACAAGACTCGTGCACGCAATGCTGAAACCAAGGTCAATTCTTTCCTCTTCAGGTTTCGTTTGGATTCACGCGAGTCGGATTCTACCTCAAATGGAAACGTTGTGCATTCTTAGGTACTTCGGAGATGATCGCGAGGAAGCATGGAAGGAACACCAAGTCCACCCGAAGGTTCAAGCATGCACGAGGTCTCTCGAGGAGGGAGAAGAGTGGAGTGGTCCAGACAAGGAAGACCGGAGGACCCTACACACTCTGGGTGCCCGGCCCCTTAGCAGCCGGCTGGCCCCCTTCCTGGATGCCCCGGGTGCCCGGCCCCGCCGCTGGGCGCTACAGCCGCTGCCCCGGGTGCCCGTCCCCTACGCTGGGAGCTGCTGCCTCCGCCCGGGTGCCAGGGTCGATACCCCCGGGTGCCTGGACCTTCCCCCACTTGGTGCTGGAGATGCCCTTCCCGGGTGCCCGGGCTGCCACCCCTGAGTGCCCGGCCTTCCCCTGACAGCTGGCCCAGCCGGCATCGGGTGCCCGGCCCCAACAGCAACAAGGCCGAGGCCTCTCTGACTGGACCGGGTGCGCGGTCCTCCGCACCCCGGGTTCCCGGACCTCTCCGTATGCCTGCATGCATTTTATAGGTTTTGACCCTTGTACCCCTCTCTTGCCCCCATTTCGTCCCTAGCCTATATAAACACCTCCCCTAGCTCATTTGAGGGATAGCAAAGTATATGAGATGATTTAGAGAGCTTTGCTCCTTGTACCCACTCCTCTAGGAGATCAAGACCTCCCAAGAGAAGATCCCTAGTGGATATCAAGCCCCCATCTTGGGAAGGATCCCCATCATAGGATCATCAAGACCTCTCTCCTCATAGGATTGGGATGAACTAGTACCTTGTATCTTTCCTTTGTTGTTGTTGGATCATTGTGACCTCTTGTGTGTTCTTGGATCTAGCATATGTGTGATTGGATCTAGTCAATTTGAGTGTTTTCCCTCTCTTGTGTTCTTCGTGTTCTTGGGGATTTCCCCTCCAATTCGTGAAAGATCTCCACATAGGGTTCCACCCTACAACAGTAAAGATTGCAAAGTAATGATCGGAAACTAGCAAGATGTAAACAAGATTAAATAATACGGAAAAGAGACCCGGGGTCCATAGGTTTCACTAGTGGCTTCTCTCAAGATAGCAAATATTACGGTGGGTGAACAAATTACTGCCGGGCAATTGATAGAAAAGTGCATAGTTATGATGATATCTAAGGCAATGATCATGAACATAGGCATCACGTCCGTGTCAAGTACACCGACTCCTGCCTACATATACTACTATTACTCCACACATCGACCGCTATCCAACATGCATCTAGAGTATTAAGTTCATAAAGAATGGAGTAACACATTAAGAAAAAGGACATGATGTAGAGGAATTAACTCAAGCAATATGATGAAAACCCCATCTTGTTATCCTCGATGGCAAAAATACAATATGTGCCCTTGCTGTGCCTACTGTCATTGGGAAAGGACACCGCAAGATTGAACCCAAAGCTAAGCACTTCTCCCATTGCAAGAAAGATCAATCTAGTAGGCCAAACTAAACCGATAATTCAAAGAGACTTGCAAAGATATCAAATCATGCATATAAGAATTCAGAGAAGAATCAAATAATATTCATAGATAATCTTGATCATAAATCCACAATTCATCGGATCTCGGCAAACACACCGCAAAAGAGTATTAATCTCCAAGAACATCTAGGAGAACATGGTATTGAGAATAAAAGAGAGAGAAGAAGCCAACTAGCTAATAACTATGGACCCGAAGGTCTATGGTAAACTACTCATGCTTCATCGGAGAGGTAATGGTGTTGATGTAGAAGCCCTCCCTGATCGAATCCCCCTCTGGCAGGACGCCGGAAAAGGTCCCTAGATGGGATCTCACGGGTATAGAATGTTGCGGCGGTGGGAAAGTGGTTTCGTGGCTCCCCTGGATGTTTTTCAGGGTATAAGAGTATATATAGGCGAAGGAACTAGGTCAGGGGAGCTACAAGGGGCCCACGAGGGTGGGGGCGCCTGGGCGGGCCCTCCTGCCTCGTGGCCGCCTTGTTGCGTCTCTGACTTCATCTCTAAGTCTGGTTTGCTTTCGGTCCAAGAAAGATCATTGCGAAGGTTTCATTCCGTTTGGTATTCCTTTTCTGCAAAACTCTAAAATAGGAAAAAAAACAGAAACTGGCACTGGGCCATCGGTTAATAGGTTAGTCCCAAAAATAATATAAAATAGCACATTAATTCCCATTAAACATCCAAAACAGATAATATAATAGCATGGAACAATAAAAAATTGTAGATACATTGGAGACGTATCAAGCATCCCCAAGCTTAATTCATGCTCGTCGTCGAGTAGGTAAATGATAAAAAAGAATTTTTGATGTGGAATGCTACCTAACATATTTATCCAATTAATTTACTTTATTGTGGCATGAATGTTCAGATCTGAAAGATTCAAGACAAAAGTTTAATATTGACATAAAAAATAATAATACTTCAAGCATACTAACAAAGCAATCATGTATTCTCAAAATAACATGGCCAAAGAAAGCCATCCCTACAGAATCATATAGTCTGGCTATGCTCTATCTTCATCAAACAAAATATTTAAATCATGCACAACCCCGATGACAAGCCAAGCAATTGTTTCATACTTTTGATGTTCTCAAATTTTTTCAATCTTGACGCAATACATGAGCGTGAGCCATGGACATAGCACTATAGGTGGAATAGAAGGGTGGTTGTGGAGAAGACAAAAAGGAGAAGATAGTCTCACATCAACTAGGCGTAACAACGGGCTATGGAGATGTCAATCAATAGATATCAATGTGAGTGAGTAGGGATTGCCATGCAATGGATGCACTAGAGCTATAAGTGTATGAAAGCTAAAAAGAAACCAAGTGGGTGTGCATCCAACTTGCTTGCTCACGAAGACCTAGGGCATTTTGAGGAAGCCCATCATTGGAATATACAAGCCAAGTTCTATAATGAAAATCCCCACTAGTATATGAAAGTGACAAAATAGGAGACTCTCTATCATGAAGATCATGGTGCTACTTTGAAGAACAAGTGTGGAAAAAGGATAGTAACATTGCCCCTTCTCTCTTTTTCTCTCGTTTTTTATATTTGCGCCTTCTCCCTTTTTTATGGCCTCCTTTTTTTTGTCCAGAGTGTCATCCCGACTTGTGGAGGAATCATATCTCCATCATCCTTTCCTCACATGGGACAATGTTATAATAATGAAGATCATCACACTTCTATTTACTTACAACTCAAAAATTACAACTCAATGCTTAGAACAAAATATGACTCTATATGAATGCCTCCGGTGGAGTACCGGGATGTCCAATGATTCAAGAGTTACATGTATGAAAAAATTGTGAACGGTGGCTTTGCCACAAATACGATGTCAACTACATGATCATGCAAAGCAATATGATAATGATGGAGCGTGTCATAATAAATGGAACGCTGGAAAGTTGTATCGCAATATATCTCGGAATGGCTATGGAAATGCCATAATAGGTAGGTATGGTGGCTGTTTTGAGGAAGGTATATGGTGGGAACATGGTATCAGTGAAAATTGCACGACACAAGAGAGGCTAGCAATGGTGGAAGGGTGAGAGTGTGTATAATCCATGGACTCAACATTAGTCATAAAGAACTCACATACTTATTGCAAAAATCTATTAGTTATCGAAACAAAGTACTACGCGCATGCTCCTAGGGGGGTAGATTGGTAGGAAAAGACCATCGCTCCTCCCCGACCGCCACTCATAAGGAAGACAATCAATAAATAAATCATGCTCCAACTTCATCACATAACGGTTCACCATACGTGCATGCTACGGGAATCACAAACTTTAACACAAGTATCTCTCAAATTCACAACTACTATACTAGCATGACTTTAATATCACCATCTTGATATCTCAAAACAATCATAAAGAATCAAACTTCTCATAGTATTCATGCACTTTATATGAAAGTTTTTATTATACCCATCTTGGATGACCATCATATTAGGACTAATTTTATAACCAAAGCAAATTACCATGCTGTCATAAAATAATCTCAAAATAATATAAGTGAAGCATGAGAGTTCAACAATTTCTATAAAATAAAACAACCGCCGTGCTCTAAAAATATATAAGTGAAGCACTAGAGCAATATTGTCTAGCTCAAAAGATATAAGTGATGCACATAGAGTATTCTAATAAATCACGATTCATGCGTGCCTATCCGAAAAGGTGTGTACATCAAGGATTATTGTGGCAAACTAAAAAGCAAAGACTCAAATCATACAAGACGCTCCAAGCAAAACACATATCATGTGGTGAATAAAAATACAGCCTCAAGTAAAGTTATCGATAGACGAAGACGAAAGAGGGGATGCCTTCCGGGGCATCCCCAAGCTTAGGCTTTTGCTTGTCCTTGAATTTTATCTTGGAATGACTTGGGCATCCCCAATCTTAGGCCCTTGCGTCCATCAAATCCATACACAAAACTTGAAAACTTCATAACACAAAACTCGACAGAAAATCTCATGAGCTCCGTTAGTATAAGAAAATAAATCACCACTTTAAGTTACTGTTGTGAACTCATTCTTTATTTATATTGGTGTAATATATACTGTATTCCAACTTCTCCATGGTTCATACCCCCCGATACTACTCATAGATTCATCAAAATAAGCAAACAACACGCAAAAAATAGAATCTATCAAAAACAGAATAGTTTGTAGTAATATGTAACTCTCAAACACTTATGTCACTCTAAACATCCTGACAAATTAGGAAAACCTGAGTAATGTATGTACACATCCAGATAAAAAAGAATCAGATCAAAATCTCGTTTTGGTGAAGTTTTAAAACTAATTTACTAAGCGTAAAAGTTTCTGATTTTGAGCAGGATCAACACAACTATCACCGTAAGCTATCCTAAAGGTTTAACTTGGCACAAACACTAACTAAAACATAAAACCACATCTAACCAGAGGCTAGATGAATTATTTATTACTAAATAGGAGCAAAAAGTAAAGAACAAAAATAAAATAGGGTTGCCTCCCAACAAGCGCTATCGTCTAACGCCCCTAGCTAGGCATAAAAACACGAATAGATCAAGGTATTGCCATCTTTGGTATGCAATCCATAAGTGGCTCTCATAATAGATTCATAAGGCAATTTAATTTTCTTCCTAGGATAGTATTCCATGCCTTTCCTTAACGGAAATTGGAATCTAAATTTCCTTCTTTCATATCAATAATTGCACCAATCATTCTAAGGAAAGGTCTACCAAGAATAATAGGACATGTAGGATTGCGATCTATATCAAGAACCATCAAATCTATAGGCACATAATTCCTATTTGAGACAATAATAACATCATTAATTCTTCCCATATGTTTCTTAATAGTGTAATCCGCAAGATGCAAATTTAAAGAACAATCATCAAATTCACAGAAACCTAACACATCACACAAGGTTTTTGGAATCGTGGAAACACTAGCACCCAAATCACACAAAGCATAGCATTCATAATCTTTAATCTTAATCTTAATAGTAGGTTCCCACTCATCATAAAGTTTTCTAGGGATAGAAACTTATAGTTCAAACTTTTCTTCAAAAGATTGTATCATAACATCAACGATATGTTTAGTAAAAGCTTTGTTTTGATTATAAGTATGAGGGAAATTTAACATAGATTGCAACAAGGAAATACAATCTATTAAAGGACAATTATCATAAGTAAATTTCTTGAAATCCAAAATAGTGTGTTCATTTCTACTTAAAGTTTTGACCTCTTCAATCCCATTTTTATCAATTTTTGCATCTAGATCTAAAAACTACAACTCATTGGAACGCCTTTTAACTAAAGTTGACTCATCTCCAGTCCCATCTTTATCAAGATTCATATTGGAAACAAAGATTTAATAGGAGTTACATCAATCACTTTTATTCTTCATCATTATTATCATGAAAACTAGAACAACACACTTTTACAAACCAATCTTTTTTTGCACGCATCTTAGCGGTTCTTTCTTTGCACTCATCAATCGAAATACTCATGGCCTTAAGAGACTCATTGATATCATGCTTAGGTGGGATAGATCTAAGTTTCAAAGAATCAACATTGAAATTCTTTTGCAAACTCATAAATTCTTTAACACTATTCTCAAAATTAGAGGGCAACTAATTAAAATTTCCATAAGAGTTGTTGTAGGAATTACCATAATTATTAGAGGAATTACTGGGAAACGGCCTAGGATAAAAATTGCCTCTATACGCATTGTTACCAAAATTATTCCTACCAACAAAATTCACATCCATAGATTCATTATTATTCTCTATCAAAGTGGACAAAGGCATATCATTGGGATCAGAAGAAACACTTTTATTAGCAAACAATTTCATAAGTTCATCCATCTTTCCACTCAAAACATTAATGTCTTCAATCGCATGAACTTTTTTACTAGTGTATCTTTCGGTGTGCCATTGAGAATAATTAACCATAATATTATGTAGGAGCTTAGTAGCCTCTCCTAAAGTGATTCCATAAAAGTTCCTCCCGCGGCCGAATCTAAAAGATTTCTAGAAGCAAAATTCAATCCGGCATAAAAGTTTTGTATAATCATCCACAAATTCAAACCATGTGTAGGGCAATTACGTATCATCAATTTCATCTTCTCCCAAGATTGTGCAACATGCTCATGATCAAGTTGCTTAAAATTCATAATATCGTTCCTAAGGGAGATGATCTTAGCGGGAGGAAAATACTTAGAGATAAAAGCATCTTTACACTTTTTCTTCTTTTGCATATCGCACAAATCAATGAAATTGTTTAGATGGGATGCGGCATCTTCACTAGGGAATGCCAGAAAATTGATCTTTCATGACAAGATTCAACAAAGCGGCATTAATTTCAAAAGATTCAGCATTAGTAGTAGGAGCAATCAGAGCGTTAATAAAATCATTGTTGTTGGTATTGGAAAAGTCACACAATTTAGTATTATCTTGAGCCATCGTGACAAAGCAATCAATCCAACACACAAGCACACTAGAAGCAAGCAAAAAGAGACGAACAGAAGAGGGGCGAAGAAAAAGGCAAAGGTTTTCGAAAATCCTTTTAGAAGTGGGGGAGAGGAAAACAAGAGGCGAATGGCGAATAATGTAATGCAAGGGAGAAGAGTTTATGATGGGTACTTGGTATGGCTTAACTTGGCGTAGATCTCCCTGGCAACGGCGCCAGAAAAGAGTCTTGATGACCCACAAGTATAGGGGATCTATCATAGTCCTTTCGATAAGTAAGAGTGTCAAACCCAACGAGGAGCAGAAAGAAATGACAAGCGGTTTTCAGTAAGGTATTCTCCGCAAGCACTGAAATCATCAGTAACAGATAGTTTTGTGATATGATAATTCATAACGGCTAACAAGTAACAAAGTAACTAAGGTTTAGCAAGGTGGCCTAATCCTTTTTGTAGCAAAGTACAAGCCTGGACAAACTCTTATATAAAGCAAAGCGTTCTCGAGGACACATGGGAATTACTGTCAAGCTAGTTTTCATCACGCTCATATGATTCGCGTTCGTTACTTTGATAATTTGATATGTGGGTGGACCGGTGCTTGGGTACTGCCCTCCCTTGGACAAGCAACCAACTTATGATTAACCCCTCTCGCAAGCATCCGGAAATATGAAAGAAGAATTAAGGTAAACCTAACCATAGCATGAAACATATGGATCTAAATTAGCCCCTTACGAAGCAGCGCATAAACTAGGGTTTAAGCTTCTGTCACTCTAGCAACCCATCATCTACTTATTACTTTCCAATGCCTTCCCCTAGGCCCAAATCATGGTGAAATGTCATTTAGTTGATGTTCACATAACACTACTAGAGGAAAGACAACATACATCTCATCAAAATATTAAACGAATAGCAAATTCACATGACTACTTATAACAAGACTTCTCCCATGTCCTCAGGAAAATACATGACTACTCACAAATCATATTCATGTTCATAATCAGAGGGGTATTAATATGCATTAAGGATCTGAACATATGGTCTTCCACCGAATAAACCAACTAGCATCAACTACAAGGAGTAATCAACACTACTAGCAACCCACAGGTACTAATATGAGGTCTTGAGACAAAAATCGGATACAAGAGATGAACTAGGGTTTGAGAGGAGATGGTGCTGGTGAAGATGTTGATGGAGATTGACCCCCTCTCGATGAGAGATCAATGGTGATGATGATGGCGACGATTTCCCCCTCCCGGAGGGACGTTTCCCCGGCAGAACAGCTCCGCTGGAGCCCTAGATTGGTTCAGCCAAGGTTCCGCCTCGAGACGGCGGCGCTTTGTCCCGAAAGCTTCCTTGTGATTTTTTTCCAAGGCAAAGGACACCATATAGTAGAAGATGAGCATCGGGGGCCTACCAGGTGGCCCACGAGGTAGGGGGCGCGCCCAGGGGGTAGGGTGCGCCCTCCACCCTCGTGGATGGTGGGTGGCCCCCTCTGGTGCTTTGTTCACCCAATATTTTTAATATATTCCAAAACTGACTTTGTGGAGTTTCTGGACTTTTGGAGTTGTGCAGAATAGGTCTATAATATTTGATCCTTTTCCAGCCCAGAACTCCAGCTGCCAGCATTCTCCCTCTTCGTGTAAACCTTATAAAATAAGAGAGAAAAGGCGTAAGTATTGTGACATAATGTGTAGTAACAGCCCATAATGCAATAAATATCGATATAAAATCATGATGCAAAACGGATGTATCAGCGTTCAAGTTGTTCGTGGCATCGAACTTGTCATTGTCGTTGTAGATGGAAGGAGGTGTGCTTTGCCTATCCATCACAAGACTCGAGTAGAGGTGAGTAGGAAATGAGATAAACAATACCAAGTTACCTTTTCCCAAAGTTGGGGATGTATCCCGTTTCACTCAATGTGAAATGAAAGAATAGTGGAATTGGTACCGGACTTGTTCACTCACACCTATCAAGTAAAGCTTATGGAGTAGATTGGTTAGGATAGTGGCACAAAAATTTGATGCAAAATGTTAGCAAGAATCAATAATGTTGAAAGAGATTCACAAATTCGCAAGTGAAACAAGTAGAGCAATAGCAATGAATGGCACACGGAAATGCACACACGGATAGATAAATGGGGTCGTGCAACCAAGGAATGAGCACAAAATGTGGAATCCACAGAAAACGCTCATGTTGCAAAACTCAAGAGAGACGCTAGCACGATTGCTCTATAGACGTATACGACACTTGTGCACAACCTATAAGATGCAAAATGGATAAACTTCCTATCCCAAGTATGCTATGTATGTAGGTTCCCAGTGTTCTTCTCAAGATGATCCAAGATGATCGGATATGACAATCTTATGTGCAATGTGGTAGGATGCTATGGCTATTGCTTATAAGCTCTTTGCTCACTCTTTTTCTTTGCTTAAAAGCTTATTCTTTTTTTTGTATGGCCACTTTTGCACAATGCACAAACCAAGATAACAATTGTGTATATGCGGGAACAATCTTGTGACACAAGATATGATATGATAGCAAGATGATACCAATATGATATGGTATGTATGCAATGGAAGGTATATCGATGATCACTAATGTGCACAAGTAACGTTCACGGAAATACTCAAATGGCTAGTCTCGATAGGCAAGTGACGCAAAATGGGCTAGGGGTTATCAATGCAATGGAAAGGGGAATAGACACTGGTGTCGTCGAGGTTACCGTCCCTTGCTTATGGTTGATGGTGTCAAAATGGTGAAGTGGTCAATGTCAATGACGACCTCGTGGAAATGATGAGTGGCGGTGTTCTCAATGTTGACCCGTTCCTAGTTAGCCGGAACACCCTAGGAAACGGAAAAAGCGCGAACTCAAAATCTCAAATGTCAAATGTCAAATGGTGGTAGCGGGAAAGCGGTGGTGGTTTGCACTCGGCAAAGCGGAGGTGGGATGATGGGCTATGCAAGTCGGAGTTGAAGTCGCCATACCTAAGTAGCCGAAACACCTTAGGAGACACAAGCCACAACACAAACAAGCTCAAACAAAATTGGGTTAGGTTGGGTTGGTGGAAATGTATGGCGGGCAAGGTTATGCGGAAGTGGTGGTGGTGGTTGATGAAGAAGCAACCGTCCCTAAGTAGTCGAACACCTTAGGAGACTCGAATCACTACTGAAGCAACCACTAATGCTAAATGGATCAAAATGGGTTAGGTTGCAGAAGGCTATGGTGGTTATGCGGATGATATGGTGGAGGGCCTAGGCAAAGATGCCAAAGTTCCAAAAATTTGATGGAGTCAAATGATGTTGGAGGTATTTTTGTGGGATGGGGATGTCAATAGCTTCAAAACGAGCTAAAACACGTCAAAATTGGACTCCAGATGAATTAGTTATGACCAAAAAAAATTAGCCGAGTCAGTTTCAGGTTTAACCGAACATCCAGGAGAAGGTCCAGCTCATCCAGGCTAAATATTGGGTTGTCTCCCAACAAGCGCTTTTCTTTAATGCCTTTCTAGCTAGGCATGATGATTTCAATGATTCTCACATAAAAGATAAGAATTGAAACATAAGAGAGCATCATGAAGAATATTACTAACACATTTAGGTTTAACCCACTTCCTATGCATAGGGATTTTGTGAGCAAACAACTTATGGGAACAATAATCAACTAGCATAGGAAGGCAAAACAAGCATAACTTCAAGATTTTAAGCACATAGAGAGGAAACTTGGTATTATTGCAATTCCTACAAGCAGATGTTCCTCCCTCATAATAATTTTCAGTAGCATCATGAATGAATTCAACCATATAACCAGCACATAAAGCATTCTTTTCATGATCTACAAACATAGAATTTTTATTACTCTCCACATAAGCAAAATTCTTCTCATGAATAGTAGTGGGAGCAAACTCAACAAAATAACTATCATGTAAAGCATAATCCAATTGAAAAGTAAAATCATGATGACAAGTTTCATGGTTATCATTATTCCTAATAGCATACAAGTCATCACAATAATCATCATAGATAGCAACTTTGTTCTCATAATCAATTGGAACCTCTTCTGAAATAGTGGATTCATCACTAAATAAAGTCATGACCTCTCCAAATCCACTTTCATAATTATCACAATAATATTAAACATCCTCCAAAATAGTGGGATCATTACTTCCTAAAGTTGACACTCTTCCAAACCCACTTTCATCAATATAATCATCATAAATAGGAGGCATGCTTTCATCATAATAAATTTGCTCATCAAAACTTGGGGACAAAAAATATCATCTTCATCAAACATAGCTTCCACAAGCTTGTGGCTTTGCATATCATTAGCATCATGGATATTCAAGGAATTCATACTAACAACATTGGAATCATGCTCATCATTCAAAGATTTAGTGCCAAACATTTTATAGACTTCTTTTATAGCACTTGAGCACAATTTTCCTTTCCATCATTCTCATGAAAGATATTAAAAAGATGAAGTGTATGAGGCAAACTCAATTCCATTTTTTTGTAGTTTTCTTTTATAAACTAAACTAGTGATAAGACAAGAAACAAAAAGATTCGATTACAAGATATAAAGATATACCTTCAATCACTCACCACCCTGGCAACGGCGCCACAAAAGAGGTTGATGTCTACTACACAACCTTCTTCTTGTAGACGTTGTTGGGCCTCCAAGTGCAGAGGTTTGTAGGACAGTAGCAAATTTCCCTCAAGTGGATGACCTAAGGTTTATCAATCCGTGGGAGGCGTAGGATGAAGATGGTCTCTCTCAAACAACCCTGCAACCAAATAACAAAGAGTCTCTTGTTTCCCCAACACACCAATACAATGGTAAATTGTATAGGTGCACTAGTTCGGCGAAGAGATGGTGATACAAGTGCAATATGGATGGTAGATATACTCCAAAGTCACTAATAGCGGAGAACAAACGAAGAGATTATGGTAGGGTATGAAACCACCTCAAAGTTATCCTTTCTATTCTATCTATTCAAGAGTCCGTAGTAAAATAACATGAAGCTATTCTTTCCGTTTGATCTATCATAGAGTTCGTACTAGAATAACACCTTAAGACACAAATCAACCAAAACCCTAATGTCACCTAGATACTCCAATGTCACCTCAAGTATCCGTGGGCATGTGATGACCCACAAGTATAGGGGATCTATTGTAGTCCTTTCGATAAGTAAGAGTGTCGAACCCAATGAGGAGCAGAAGGAAATGACAAGCGGTTTTCAGTAAGGTATTCTCTGCAAGCACTGAAATTGTAGGTAACAGATAGTTTTGTGATAAGATATTTGTAACGGGTAACAAGCAATGAAAGTAAATAGGGTGCAGCAAGGTGGCCCAATCCTTTTTGTAGCAAAGGACAAGCCTGGACAATTTCTTATAATGAGAAAAGCGCTCCCGAGGACACATGGGAATTATCGTCAAGCTAGTTTTCATCACGCTCATATGATTCGTGTTCGGTACTTTGATAATTTGATATGTGGGTGGACCGGTGCTTGGGTACTGCCCTTTCTTGGAAAAGCATCCCAGTTATGATTAACCCCTATTGCAACCATCCGCAACTACAAAAAGAAGTATTAAGGTAAACCTAACCATAGCATGAAACTAGTGGATCCAAATCAGCCCCTTACGAAGCAACGCATAAACTAGGGTTTAAGCTTCTCTCACTCTAGCAACCCATCATCTACTTATTACTTCCCAATGCCTTCCTCTAGGCCCAAACAATGGTGAAGTGTCATGTAGTCGACGTTCACATAACACCACTAGAGGAGAGACAACATACATCTCATCAAAATATCGAATGAATACCAAATTCACATGACTACTAATAGCAAGACATCACCCATGTCCTCAGGAACAAACGTAACTACTCACAAAGCATATTTATGTTCATGATCAGAGGAGTATTAATATGCATTAAGGACCTGAACATATGATCTTCCACCAAGTAAACCAATTAGCAAAGGAGTAATCAGCACTACTAGCAATCCACAGGTACCAATTTGTGGTTTTGATACAAGATTGGATACAAGAGATGAACTAGGGTTTTGAGAGGAGATGGTGCTGGTGAAGATGTTGATGGAGATTGACCCCCTCCCGATGAGAGGATCGTTGGTGATGACGATGGTGATGATTTCCCCCTCCCGGAGGGAAGTTTCCCCGGCAGAACAGCTCCGTCGGAGCCCTAGATTGGTTCCGCCAAGGTTCCGCCTCGTGGCGGCGGAGTTTTGTCCCGTAAGCTTGCTTCTGATTTTTTTTTCAGGGTAAAAGCCTTCATATAGCAGAAGATGGGCACCGGAGGGCCAACAGGGGGCCCAGGAGACAAGGGGCGCGCCCAATAGGGTGTGGGCCCCCTCTGGTATTTTCTTCGCTCAAAAATTCTTATTAATTCCAAAAAAGACTTCCATGCAGTTTCAGAATTTTTTGAGTTGTGCAGAATAGGTTTCCAATATTTGCTCCTTTTCCAGCCAGAATCCCGGCTGCCGGCATCTCCCTCTTCATGATAAACCTTGTAAAATAAGAGAGAATAGCCATAAGTATTGTGACATAACGTGTAATAACAGCCCATAATGCAATAAATATTGATATAAAAGCATGATGCAAAATGGACGTATCAACTCCCCCAAGCTTAGACCTTGCTTGTCCTCAAGCGGAAGCCGAAATCGAAAAATATGTCCACATGTTTAGAGATAGAGGTGTCAATAAAAATAAAATACAGACATGAGGGCATCATGATCATTCTTATAATAGCAACATATAAGGATTTTGTCATATGATTTCTTATCCTCAAGTAACAATCTATTCACAATGTCAAGTATGATTCAGAAACTTCATTGAGAACTAGCAAACTATAATCTCAGTCATTGAAGCAATTGCAATTTATCATAACATCAGAAAGAGTCAAGAATAGAGCTTTTCAGCAAGTCCACATACTCAACTATCATATAGACTTCTACAATTGCTAACAATCATGAAGTACTTATGGTTATGGAGTTTTAATCGGACACTAAGAAAGATAGGGGCTTATTGTGTTGCCTCCCAACGTATTCACCTTTGGGTGATGTCAACAATAATAGTTCATGCTAACTTACATCCAATAGGATATATGTACCAGGATCTTTCCAACACGAGGTGCTTGCCAAAGGATAAAATAGAAAAGGGAAAGGTGAAGATCACCTTGACTCATGCATAATGTAAAAGACATAAAGTAAAAGATAGGCCCTTCGCAGAGGGAAGCATAGGTTGTCATGTGCTTTTAGGGTTGGATGCACAAAATCTTAATGCAAAAGAACGTCACTTTATATTGCCACTTGTGATATGAACCTTTTATTATGCAGTGCGTCACTTTTATTACTTTCATATCACACGATCGTATAAAGCTTATTTTCTCCGCACTAATAAGTCATACATATTTAGAGAGCAATTTTTATTGCTTGCAACATGAAAACTTACTTGAAGGATCTTACTCAATCCATAGGTAGGTATGGTGGACTCTTATGGCAACACTGGGTTTGAGGATATTTGGAAGCACAAGTAGTATCTCTACTTGGTGCAAGGAATTTGGCTAGCATGAGGGGGAAAGGCAAGATCAACATGTTAGAATGATCCATGACAATATACTTTAACTGAGATGTGAGAAAACATAAACCATTACATTGTCTTCCTTGTCCAACATCAACTCTTTAGCATGTCATACTTAATGAGTGCTCACAATCATAAAAGATGTCCAAGATAGTATATTTATATGTGAAAACCTCTCTTTCTTTATCACTTCCTATTAATTGCAACGATGACCAAAACTAGGTTTGTCAACTCTCAACAACTTTTAAGCCTCACACTCTTTATATGTGAAGTCATTACTATCCATAAGATCAATATGAACTCTTTTATTCTTTATATTCTTTCTATTTTCTCAAGATCATAGCAAGATAGAAAAGCCCTTGACTCAACACTAATCTTTATTATATAGCTCACGGACTCGATTACATAGAGGAATCACAAAGAAAAACTCAAAACTAAATCACACCAAAACTTTATTCTACTGGATCAAGATATTACTAAAAGGATCGAATTAAGTAAAACAGTAAAGATATGAGTGTGATGGTGATACGATACTGGGGCACCTCCCCCAAGCTTGGCAGTTTCCCAGGGGAGTGCCCATACCCATGTGATTATGTCTCCTTCTTCAGAGTTGGTGTTGTGATCTTCTTGGCGATAATGCCCCTCAGGATACGATTCTCCTCCTCGAGCTTATTGACTTGTTGTTTGAGGTCCATATTTTCCTTGTGGAGCTTGCCCGTGACAGCTAAGGCTCCTTTTACCCAAGGTTGTTGCATAGCTTCTGGAGAACAAGTGACACTCTTTTTCATATTTTCATAAGAAAGAAATTTAACATTGGAAGGGATGACCGAATTTGGAATTGTTGAGCTCTATAGTTCCCCCATCATGAATCCTGCTTGGAAGCAAGAGGTAACTTCTTGATCCTCCTCCATGGAAACTATCCTTTTCAAGTCGGCCTCCATCTCATCCTCCGTTGATGGTCCAAAGTGATAAGCATTTCTATTTGCTCCTAGACCTGGTGTCGGGTGAGATACCTGACTTTCCCCGACTGACTCTTGAGAGGACATCTTGCTCTAAATCTGCAACAAAAACAGCTCGAAACAAAATCAGAGGATTTTTGCGTGATACGGTAGTCAAAACCTTCGGGAGATTATATAATGATTTTTTACCGACCGAAAGAAGTAACATGCAAGAAAACGGAGTCCGGGAGGCACACGAGGTGCCCACGAGACAGGGGGCATGCCTAGTATGGGTGGGCGCACCATCCACCCTTGTGGAGGCCTCGTGTCCTTCTCGGATTACTTCTTGCTTTCCAAAATCCTTAAATATTCCAAAACGGAGAAGAATTGCTATTAGAATTGTTTTGGAGTTGGTTTACTTACCGTACCACATACCTATTCCTTTTCGGAGTCTGAAACATTCTAGAAAGTGTCCCTTATGTATTCCTCCGGGGTTACAGTTTCAATAATATTAGTTTCAAAGTTTATAGGATTACCTGAGATATAATGTTTGATTCTTTGACCGTTCACCACCCTCGGACTTGTGCCTTCGAAGTTGTTGATTTTTATGGCACCAGAACGATAGACCTCCTCGATAACGTAAGGACCTTCCCACTTAGAGAGAAGTTTTCCTGCAAAAAATCTTAAACGAGAGTTGAATAGCAGCACATAATCACCTACGTTAAATTCTCGGTTTTGTATTCTTTTGTCATGCCATCTTTTAACTTCTTCTTTAAACAGCCTGGCATTCTCATATGCTTGGGTTCTCCATTCATCAAGTGAGCTAATAACAAATAACCTCTTCTTACCAGCAAGTTTGAAGTCATAGTTGAGCTCTTTAATAGCCCAATATGCTTTAGGTTCAAGTTCGAGAGGCACGTGACATGCTTTCCCATATACCATCTTATACGGAGACATACCCATAGGATTTTTATATGCATTTCTATAGGCCCATAATGCATCATCAAGTTTCTTGGACCAATTCTTTCTAGATCTATTAACAATATTTTGCAAAACTAATTTGAGCTCTCTATTGCTCAATTCTAATTGACCACCAGACTGTGGGTGATAAGGAGATGCAATTCTATGATCAACATCATACTTAGCAAGCATTTTACGAAAAGCACTGAATAAAATGTGAACGACCATCAGTCATGAGATATCTAAGGACTCCAAACCTCGAAAAAATAACTTCCTTAAGCATCTTAATAGAGGTGTTATGATCAGCACTACTAGTTGGAATAGCTTCTACCCACTTAGTAACGTAATCAACAGCAACTAAAATATGTGTATATCCATTAGAGGCAGGAAAAGGTCCCATATAATCAAAGCCCCAAACATCAAATGGTTCAATAACAAGATAATAATTCATAGGCATTTCTTGACGTCTATTGATATTACCAATTCTTTGACATTCATCATAAGACAAGACAAACTTACGAGCATCTTTGAAGAGAGTAGGCCAATAAAAACCGGATTGCAATACCTTATGTGCAGTTCTATCTCCAGTGTGGTGTCGTCCATATGGTTCAGAGTGACACTTGCATAGGATCTGTTCCTATTCATGCTCAGGTACACAACATCTAATAACACCATCTACTCCTTCTTTATAAAGGTGTGGGTCATCCCAGAAATAATGTCTTAAATTATAAAAGAACTTTATTCTTTTGCTGGTATGTGAAACTAGGTGGTATAAATTTAGCAACAATGTAAGTAGCATAATCAGCATACCATGGAGCAGTACGGGAAGCATTAATGACCGCTAATTGTTCATCAGGAAAGCTATCATCAATAGGTAGTGGGTCATCAAGAACATTCTCTAACCTAGACAAGTTTTCTACGACGGGGTTCTCAGCTCCCTTTCTATCAACAATATGCAAATCAAATTCTTGGAGCAAGAGAACCCATCTAATAAGTCTAGGTTTAGCATCTTTCTTTTCCATAAGATATTTAATAGCAGCATGGTCAGTGTGAATAGTAACTTTAGAATCAACAATATAAGGTCTGAACTTATCACAAGCAAACACAACTGCTAAGAATTCTTTTTCAGTAGTAGCATAATTTCTCTGGGAAGTATCAAGAGTTTTACTAGCATACGGGATAACATTTAATTTCTTATCAACTCTTTGCCCTAGAACAGCACCTACAACATAATCACTAGCATCACACATAATTTCAAAGGGTAAATTCCAATTAGGTGGCTGAACAATAGGTGTAGTGACCAAAGCTTTCTTAAGTATTTCAAATGCTTCTACACAATCATCATCAAAGACAAAAGGAATATCTTTTTGCAATAAATTAGTCGGAGGCCTAGAGATCTTAGAAAAGTCCTTAATGAACCTCCTATAAAAACCGGCATGACCAAGGAAACTTCTTATACCTTTTATGTCCTTGGGACATGGCATCTTTTCAATAGCATCAACTTTGGGTTTATCAACTTCAATACCTCTTTCACAAATTTTATGCCCCAAGACAATGCCTTCATTAACCATAAAGTGACACTTTTCCCAATTCAGGACGAAACTAGTGTCTTCACATCTCTGCAAAACTCGATCAAGGTTTCTCAAGCAATCATCAAAAGAGGATCCATAAACGGAGAAATCATCCATGAATACCTCACAAATCTTTTCACAAAAGTCAGAGAATATAGCCATCATGCATCTTTGAAAGGTAGCAGGTGCATTACATAAACCAAAAGGCATACTTCTATAAGCAAAAGTACCGAAAGGGCAAGTAAAAGTAGTTTTTGATTGATCCTCCGCTGACACAAGTATTTGAGAGAAACCAGAATAACCATCTAGAAAGCAGAAATGTGTATGTTTGGATAGTCTTTCTAGCATTTGATCAATAAAAGATAAAGGGTAATGATCTTTTTAGTAGCTTTATTTAATTTACGGAAATCAATTACCAACCTATAACCTGTAATAATTCTTTTCGGAATCAATTCATCTTTATCATTAGGAACAATAGTAATACCTCCCTCTTTAGGAACGCAATGGACAGGACTTACCCAATCACTATCAACAGCGGGATAAACTATACCTTCCTCAAGGAGCTTTAGTATCTCCTTTCTTACCACTTCTTTCATCTTAGGATTTAACCGTCGTTGAGGATCTCTAACTGGTTTGGCATCTTTCTCCAATTTTATTTTGTGTTGGCATAGAGTGGGACTAATGTCCTTAAGATCATCCAGAGTATATTCAATAGCAGCACGGTGCTTCTTCAGAGTTTTCAATAATCTTTCCTCTTCTTGCTCTGAAAGGTTAGCACTAATAATAACAGGATATATCTTCTTTTCATCAAGATAAGCATATTTAAGATTATCAGGTAATGGTTTGAGCTCAAACACGGGATCACCCTTGGGTGGAGGGGGATCCCTTAGGATTTCAACAGGTAAGTTGTGTTTCAGAATAGGACCCTATTGAAGGAATACTTCATCTATTTCCCTTCTTTCATTCATAAACATATGATTTTCATGGTCTAGCAAATATTGTTCTAACGGATTAGTAGGAGGTACGGCAATGGAAGCAAGACCAATAATTTCATCCTTACTAGGAAATTCTTTATCACGGGGTTATCTTTGAAATTTAGCAAAATTAAACTCATGAAACATATCCCCTAAGCCAATTGTAACAACATCCTTTTTGCAATCAATCTTAGTATTAACAGTATTCAAGAAGGGTCTACCAAATATAATGGGACAAAAGTCGTCTTTAGGGGAACCAAGAACAAGAAAATCAGCAGGATATTTGACTTCCCCAAACAAGACTTCAACATCTCTAACAATCCCAAATGGCTTAATAGTATCTCTATTGGCAAGCTTAATTGTAACATCAATATCTTCTAACTTAGTGGGTGCAATATCATGCATAATTTCTTCATATAAGGAAAAAGGTATTGCACTAGCACTAGCACCCATATCACATAAGCCATGATAACAATGATCTCCTATTTTAACAGAAATAACAGGCATGCCTACAACAGGTCTATGTATCTTAGCATCTGGTTTAGGAATATTAGCAGTTTCACCACAGAAGTAAATAACATGCCCATCTATATTATCATACAAGAGATCTTTAACCATATCAATACTAGATTCAACTTTAATTTGCTCAGGGGGTGTATATGTTCTAGTATTACTCTAACGAACAAGAGTTGAAGCTTTAGCATGATCCTTTATCCTAACAGGAAAAGGTGGTTTCTCAACATAAGTAGTAGGAACAATAGGATCATTATAAGTGATAGTCTTTTCTTCAACTGTAACAGGTGCAACTACTTTTACTTCAATGGGAGGATTATATTTAAACCACTTCTCCTTAGGGAGATCAACGCGAGCAGCAAAATATTCATAGAAAGAAGCTACTATCTCAGAGTCAAGTCCATATTTAGCGCTAAATCCACGAAAAGCATCGGTATCCATAAAAGATTTAACACAATCAAACTTAGGTGTCATGCCTGACTCCTTACCATCGTCGGAACCCCAATCATCAGAGTTGCATTTAATTCTTTCCAATAAGTCCCACTTGAATTCAATAGTCTTCGGCATATAAGAACCAACATAGGAAGTATCAAGCATGGTGCGATCATTGAGAGAAAGCCGAGCATAAATTTTTTGAATAATCATTTCTCTTGTAAGCTCATGATTGGGGCATGAATATAACATTGACTTAAGCCTCCCCCAAGCTTGAGCGATGCTTTCTACTTCGCGAGGCCAGAAATTATGTATGTAATTACGATCATGATGAACAAGATGCATAGGATAGAACTTCTGGTGAAATTCCAACTTCAATCGTTTATAGTTCCAAGATCCTGTATCATCACATAGCCTATACCATCTCAATGCATCCCCCTTAAAAGATAAAGGGAAGACCTTCCTTTTGACAACATCATTGGGAATACATGTAAGCTTAAATAATCCACAAACTTCATCCACAAAGATAAGGTGTAAATCGGGATGCAATGTTCCATCTCCTGCAAAAGGATTAGCTAGCAGTTCCTCTATCATACCCGAAGGAATCTCAAAGTAAACATTTTCAGTAGGTTCAGTAGGTTTAGGAGCAACTCTTTGCTCTACTGTTCGGGGCGAATATGCCCCGAACAAGCCCCCCAAAGGATTAGTTTCCATAGTAACAAGTGACAGAAAATTTCAGCACACTATATAAATGTTTCCTTACCAAGTTCCACTCACCAAAGGCGCTTCACTCCCCGGCAACGGTGCTAGAAAAGAGTCTTGATGACCCACAAGTATAGGGGATCTATCATAGTCCTTTCGATAAGTAAGAGTGTCGAACCCAATGAGGAGTAGAAGGAAATGACAAGCGGTTTTTGTAAGGTATTCTCTGCAAGCACTGAAATTGTAGGTAACAGATAGTTTTGTGATAAGATAATTTGTAACGGGTAACAAGCAATGAAAGTAAATAAGGTGCAGCAAGGTGGCCCAATCCTTTTTGTAGCAAAGGACAAGCCTGGACAATTTCTTATAATGAGAAAAGCGCTCCCGAGGACACATGGGAATTATCGTCAAGCTTGTTTTCATCACGCTCATATGATTCACGTTCGGTACTTTGATAATTTGATATGTGGGTGGACCGGTGCTTGGGTACTGCCCTTTCTTGGAAAAGCATCCCACTTATGATTAACCCCTATTGCAACCATCCGCAACTACAAAAAGAAGTATTAAGGTAAACCTAACCATAGCATGAAACTAGTGGATCCAAATCAGCCCCTTACGAAGCAACGCATAAACTAGGGTTTAAGCTTCTGTCACTCTAGCAACCCATCATCTACTTATTACTTCCCAATGCCTTCCTATAGGCCCAAAAATGGTGAAGTGTCATGTAGTCGACGTTCACATAACACCACTACAGGAGAGACAACATACATCTCATCAAAATATCGAACGAATACCAAATTCACATGACTACTAATAGCAAGACTTCACCCATGTCCTCAGGAACAAACGTAACTAGTCACAAAGCATATTCATGTTCATGATCATAGGAGTATTAATATGCATTAAGGATCTGAATATATGATCTTCCACCAAGTAAACCAATTAGCATCAACTACAAGGAGTAATCAACACTACTAGAAACCCACAGGTACCAATTTGTGGTTTTGATACAAGATTGGATACAAGAGATGAACTAGGGTTTTGAGAGGAGATGGTGCTGGTGAAGATGTTGATGGAGATTGACCCCCTCCCGATGAGAGGATCGTTGGTGATGACGATGGTGATGATTTCCCCCTCCCAAAGGGAAGTTTCCCCGGCAGAACAGCTCAGCCGCAGCCCTAGATTGGTTCTGGCAAGGTTCCCCCACATGGCGGTGGAGTTTCGTCCCGTAAGCTTGCTTCTGATTTTTTTCCAGGTTAAAGCCTTCATATAGCAGAGGATGGGCACCGGAGGGGCAACAGGGGGCCCAAGAGACAGGGGGTGCCCCTAGTAGGGGGGCGCACCCCCCACCCTCCTGGCCAGGGTGTGGGCCCCCTCTGGTATTTTCTTCACTCAGTAATTCTTATTAATTCCAAAAATGACTTCCGTGGAGTTTCGGGATTTTCGGAGCTGTGCAGAATAGGTTTCCAATATTTGCTCCTTTTCCAGCCAGAATCGCAGCTGCCGGCATTCTCCCTCTTCATGATAAACCTTGTAAAATAAGAGAGAATAGCCATAAGTATTGTGACATAACGTGTAATAACAGCCCATAGTGCAATAAATATTGATATAAAATCATGATGCAAAATGTACGTATCAGCATGATTATACGATATGCATCACACAATCTCAGATTCATCTATTCAACCAACACAAAGTACTTCAAAGAGTGCCCCAAAGTTTCTACCGGAGAGTCAAGACGAAAACGTGTGCCAACCCCTATGCATAAGTTCATTGAACCCATAAGTTGATCACCAAAACATACATCAAGTAGATCACGTGAATATCCCATTGTCACCACAGATAAGCACGGCAAGACATACATCAAGTGTTCTCAAATCCTTAAAGACTCAATCCGATAAGATAACTTCAAAGGGAAAACTCAATCCATTGCAAGAGAGTAGAGGGGGAGAAACATCATAAGATCCAACTATAATAGCAAAGCTCATGATACATAAAGATCATGCCAAATCAAGAACACGAGAGAGAGAGAGAGAGAGAGAGATCAAACACATAGCTACTGGTACATACCCTCAGCCCTGAGGGTGAACTACTCCCTCCTCGTCATGGAGAGCGTCGGGATGATGAAGATGGCCACCGGTGAGGGATTACCCATCCGGCAGGGTGCCGGAACAGGCTCCCGAGAGGTTTTTGGTGGCTACAGAGGCTTGCGGCGGCGGAACTCCCGATGTATTGTGTTCCCCAAAGGTTTTAGGGTATATGAACTTATATATGCGAAAGAAGTCGGTTGAGGGAGCCTCGAGGGGCCCACGAGGGTGGAGGGCACGCCCAGGGGGGTGGGCGCGCCCCCCTGCCTCGTGGCCTCCTCGAAGCTTCCCTGACTTCAGCTCCACGTCTCCTAGATCACGTTCTTTCCAAAAATCACGCTCCCGAAGGTTTCATTCCGTTTGGACTCCGTTTGATATTCGTTTTCTTTGAAACACTGAAATAGGCAAGTAAACAACAATTTGGGCTGGGCCTCCGGTTAGTAGGTTAGTCCCAAAAATGAAATAAAAGTGCAAAGTAAAGCCCATAAACATCCAAAACGGGTAATATAATAGCATGTAACAATAAAAAATTATAGATACGTTGGAGACGTATCACTTTTAGGTATGTATATGAGCGGTACCGTTCCATGCTTCGATCCCTTTTGCGTATGGGGCAGTGAGATATTCATGAACAAGCGTCAAGTGAGGAAACTAAGAAAGATTGTTAGGCAAAAGAAACGGGTGATGGGAATTAAGCTCTTTATTTACACTTTGTCCAAGACATCAGTGAACTTTAGGATGATAAGTAATCTGTTGCCTTTTCCCCCTGCCCATAACAAGTTACTCTATTAGACCTCATGATCTGATATTTTTCTCTTTTTAGTGGTTTCTGAAGCTATTTACTGGTCATTACGTTGATAACTACATGACAGGAGTGGAGGCAACTAAGGTTAAAGTATATAATTCATGCTACCATGATAATGCTCTAGAATTCTTCCTGAAGGCGGTGAAGGATGAGCGGGCGATCATCACAAGGGGTTGGACAAAAGTTGTTCGTGACTATGGCATGCAGGAAGGCACATTATGGGCATTCCGCTTCTTCAACAACATCGGCAGTCAAAATGATTTACACTTGTCTCTTCACCTTTACCGCCTGTAAATATTGTGGTTCATCATAGTTAATTGCTGTCTAATCCTATAATTACTGAACATATTGTACTGACAATTTTATTTATCGATTCGTTGTTGAACCATTGTGCTAAGAATTTGAATTACACGTTTCATATTTCACAATTTTCAATTTGAATAATAAATTACAGCAAAAAAAATTGTACATGAGAGAATAAAATAATGTGCACACGGTTAGAAAGAAAACAACGTGTGCGATGAAAAAAGAAAACAGACGGTTCTTGGACGTGAAACGTTTGTGATGCCCTCCGGACGCACACACGGTTTTGTCTCATATGCGTGTGCGATTCATGGTAATATGGCAAACAATTCAAACCAATGTGCGTGTGTGATAGGAATACCAATCGAACACAGTTACGAAAACGTACATGTTGGCGTTAGTAGAGGCACCGCACACATTTTACATTCTTGAACCGTGTTCGATAATGTACCTATCACAAACATATCGGCAGATTAAATATCGATGTCCACCTTTTTCACACGACTATAGCGGCCTAATCGTTTGAGATGTACATAAGAACGGAAACGTACTCCTTGGATTGACTGTGTGTGATATACATACGAACGGAAATGTTTTTCTGGGATTCACCGTGTGGGATGTACATACAAACGGAAACAATTGGGTTTCCATGCCTCGCCCGATCACATACGAGCCAGCTTGTGTGCCAAGAGGGCCTATCCCCGACGGTTTCTGGGTCGTGTGGGAAGGACCCCTCCTATCGCCCACACTCACTTGGCGACGGTTCCAAATGCCGTTGCAGAAAGGGGTTTAAACCCATGTGTATAGCATCGACGCGTACCAGTGTTCTCTACAACACAGATGTACCTCGGTGAAGTTCCTCGATCTCAGCACCGATACATCATTTTCATTGGTTGCGTATGGACTTTTTCCCTCTGTATGCACTAGCAAACAAATCAGTCCATGCTTCTGTCAACAATCTCCAAAACACAAGGTAGGCAGATATTGAACCAACAATATCACAATCATATTTGAACAACTAAGCTTTGGAATTATGAGTGTTGTGTTGTTTAGCTTGAAGGGTGGAGTACTGCTAGTATGACAGAAAGCAACTACGTAGATCATAGTAGTGTAGATAATAGGGGAAAACCCTAAGCATCATGAGTAAAATCAAGAAAGTGGAACTAGCTGGAACATATGGGCTTGTATTGCCGATAGGGCTAGAAAGGGTTCGGAAAGGCTTTGGCCCCAAAAGGGGCAGCTCAATTCAACTGAAGGCACAATATTGTTACTATCAATCTGGACTCTCAAAGACGACAAAGCTCCCAGCATTTCCCGGATATTATGGAAGACCATCTATAATAGTTGAAAGCATCCATCTGAAGTGACCCAAGAGACTTGTCGACTGCAAATGTCCCTGCTCCACTTCCCGACAAGGAACATATTGTACTACTCCCTCTGTTTCTAAATTTGTAGTACTAGGAGTCCTCTATACCGTATATTGCACTACTTGTACTACTACCTCCCTCTTGGTTTATTTGCCCCTTCGTAATTTGTGCCAAATTTTGGCCATAAATTTAACTAACTAGATGTTAATGCATGTCACAAAAAATTATATCCTTGGATTCGCATTTGAACGTACTTTCCAATGGTATAATTTTCGGTGACATGCATTGACATTTTGTTAGTTAAACCTATGGTTAAAATGTGACACTAAATACGACTAGTAAGTAGTATAATAGTACAAGTCTATGACGGTCAAATTATTCATCATGTCCTCAAATTGAATTGACATGACAACACGCTACGCGTGAGGTGACACAAGAGTCCCGATAGCGTGTTAGGTTCACCAAAGTGAGCCCCCCCCTCTCGTAGTACAACAACACTCTCCCATTCTCTCCCGGTCTCCCAGCATCCCAGCCGCCACCTTGTTCCGATCCAATTGGTATGATGAGCGATGAGCTACTAGAGGTGCTATACTTCATTGAAAGTAGTCAAAAGGAAGACGCTAAAAAAATTGATCTCAACAAGGAGTTCTTCAAGCTAGCCGGATGAAGGAAGCAGCATGGCCACTCTTGTGAGTATTCGTCCAGTCGCCCTATATGATGATTTTGATCTTTATGGGGGTTTTCAAGTCTTTAGAGTATGCATGTAGTAATGAAGCTGAGACCCCGGTTTTTTTGGGTATTGTGGACTTCAGATTTGGAGTAGCACTTATCTGTCGAAATCTTTCATCATTTACTTAAACAGTTGTTTGATCATACATTGAGTACCATTTAACTGGAATTAATTGATGCAAGTCCAAGAAGGATTGGCCAGTGTTGCCGGCTGGCGTCAAGTTCGATCCCAGGGATCAGGAGCTGATCGAGCACCTTGAGGCCAAAGTGAGTCCTGACAGCGCGAAATCTCACCCTCTCATCGATTTGTTATACCAACCATCGACAAGGAGCACGACATATGCTACACCCATCCTAAGAAACTTCCAGGTGAGACAATGATCAGCCATCTACTTGCACAAATATATTCCTTTGTTTATACCTCTATTTTTATTTTTATACCCAGAGTTAATGTAGCAATTACAATTTGACAGTTAATAAAAAGTGAAGTGAGTTACTGCAACATGTCAAAAATGTTATGAAAATGCCAACTACGTACCCTAAAACTTGTAATTACCAATACTGTAGGTATCACACTGAGTGGCCTAAGCAAGCATTTCTTCTAGCGCAACTCAAGGGTGTTCAAAAGGGGCACACAGACGTGTCGCAAGATACAGTCGGAGTGCGGCAGGCATGCGATGTGGCACAAGACCGGCAATACCTTGCCGGTGATGGTCAACGGCCGACAGACGGGAAGCAAAAAGGTTCTGGTGCTGCACACCAATAAGAACTTCGACCAGCAGAGGACCAACTGGGTGATGCACCAGTACCACCTCAGGGACCTGGAGCAAGAGAAGGAGCGGGAGCTGGTCGTCTGCATGATATTCTACCAGACGAACACTAGGGCCAGGACTAAAAAGATTATAAGTTAGTTTGGTATTGGTACTTGTTCTACCTGGCCGTCTGCTAGTTGGTATTATTGTTAAGGATCTTTTGGTATGAACTTGGCATTTGCTTACAACCATCATGTTGAGGGTTGACGTGGATATAAAGTTTAGTCATTTGTTTTGAAATGAATTGTCAGGCACCTCATTTTTTGATGGGTAGCATAAGCACCTGCGTTCGAATTCCCAGTTCTCCAATTTTTTTAAATATTTGAGTATGCACGAGATCCATCCGGTTTCACACGCTGATAGTTGGACGCAGCAAGTTGGGACTTGGCTATGGCATGCCAAGCCCAGCTGCAAATTGTTAAAAGAGAGGAGCAATGGATTAAGGCCTTCTAGAACAGTTAAGTGTCGCGACCTCGATCGCGTAAGTGCCTCCCATGGAATCAAAAAAGGCCTAGTCGATTATTATTTGTTGAAATATGCAAAATATTCCATAATAGATAGAAAAATATGTAAAATGCAATGATTTTAGTCTAGTTTAACTAAAAATCATCCGATTTGCATGAAATTCGTCCGTGGAACCACAAGACGGTTGTCCATACAGAGCCTAACTGTATGGAACCAGCAAGTCCATAGCCGTACGCACGCAAGTGCATGCACATATTATCATGATGGAAAAATAATGCTGACGTCTGAGACAGTGAAACCCATGAAATTTTCAACGTAGTCAATAAACGAGAGAATTCTACAAGTACACATTGATAAATGGGATCCAGCGGGTATATTGTTTTTTCAGGTCATGCAACTATCAACTGGGCTGTAGATTGCCCAGGCTTGGTTTTGTTTTTAATAGGCCCAAGCCATGACGACAATGGGGCACAAAAGATCCAGCAGGTATAAACTGGCCTATGGCCCGCCAACCTTAGTTATATTTTCTCTTAGAACATCCGCAAGCAGTTTTTTACTGAAGAAAATGCACAACCCAATTCTATTTTCCTCTAAAAACGCCATGTCCTACTTCCGTTTTCTGATCTCTACCTATAGTTTTGCTAGTTCATATACATATATTATTATATTGAGAATACTTAAAGTTCCCATTTCATCTTTACATCACTATTGCAGGATGCTGCTAGCACGAGACTATGATCAGAGACCCTTTGACGAAACTATGTGTGATGCATTAATCGCAAACTATGATGTAAAAAACCCATCAAAAGGATGAAAACGTTTGCAATGAAGGATACATCAAACACGGTTCAGATTTTAGTTGAGTGTGCGATGTGGGGCATACGGTTGATCCATACGAACTGTTTGTGATGAGAGAGAACAAAAAAAGTGGGCATCCATATCAAGGTGTGTGCGATATACGACATACAGTTCGCTCCGATGAACCGTTTGCGACGACTGAGTTGAACACAAATGATTCGGTGTAACAAGATGTGTGTGATACCCGACGAACAGGTCGGTAATCAGAATTGTGTGCGATCATTATAGACAGCCCATACGGTCTTTTTTTGTGAACTATGTGCTCGTCAGGGCACACAATTCAAGAAACCAACCTATGGGCGATAATGTAAAAGATCTCTGTTGAATACGTATTACTAACCGTCTGCGATGAGATTGACAGGAGAAACAGAGATAACAGATTAATATGAGCAAACGGAAACAGAGATATATACAGTCTGCTTAATTTAGTCATTCTTCTTCTTGTTGTTGTTTTTGGATGGCCGCACGACATCGTCTTGGTGAGGACGCTTCTTTCTGCTAATCGTTGGCTTTTCATCGCCACCGTCGTTGTCATCGTGGTAGCTGTCGTCGTCCTCCTCCTCGTTCGATGATTCCTCCTCCTCCTCATCGTCATCCTCTTCTTCATCCTCTAATGACTCCTCGTCCGTCTGGTTGTCATCTGACGACTCCGGAGGCAGCATCCCTTCCATGATCCGGATATGATCGAGGTTTGGGCTCGACGCCAGACTCATGGAAGACGAGCGGTGTCGGCATTCTGGGAACGGGAGTCCCTAGACTTGCCTGCATGTGGCCTGCAGCGTGGCTCGAGCGGTGACCTAGTATGGCCCGTCTTCATCAACCCAAGTTCAAGACCCTTGCGAGGGGCCAAGCCTCGCGGGGCGGGAGACACAAGGCTTCCTCAAGGGCAGCCTCACCAGGCAGGCTCGCGAGGAGGCGGATAGATCAAGGCAAGGAGTACCTCGCGAGGTGCTCATGAGGCAAGCCATGACGATCAAGACCAGGCGGGCGCCAGCCAGCGCAGTGTCCTCGTTTCCTCTTTGCTGCAAATGGGGCAAGCGCAGGCGCGGAGTACCAAGGCATCAAGCAAAGGTTTCCATATCAGTGCAACGAGACCAAGACCAGCAGAGCGGCAGGACGAAGATCACCATGGAGCCCAAGACGGCATCATCGCCAGTGCCTTTACTAGTCGAAGACCACCTTTAGTCAGGATAGCTTGTACTAGCTGTCCCCCTTCAAAATGGCCGTTGTTGGCTCCCTTCCCGCTCAATATTTGGGAAGAGGACCAGGGCCTCTTATATAGAGATAGCCACCATAGTAGAAGGGATCGAATCCTTCCCTAGTAGAACACCGCACCGGCTCAAGGACACGCCTCGCGAGGCTGTTCTTCCTCTGTACTATTCATCACCATCCCAGAGGCAATCCACCACACCACACACTAGATTAGGGTATTACACCACAACGGTGGCCCAAACCAGTATAAATCTCGTGTTCCTTGTGTTGTTCATCGTACTAGCTTAGATTCACGACGAGGTTTTGGTGCGTGGATCGGAAGGGAGAAGATCTTCGTGTGCACCCTAGAGTTAGAACCTTGAAGGTTGATACGTCCATTTTGCATCATGCTTTTATGTCAATACTTATTGCATTTTGGGCTATTATTTCACGTTATGTCACAATACTTATGGCTATTCTCTCTTATTTTACAAGGTTTACATGAAGAGGGAGAATGCCGGCAGCTGGAATTCTGGGCTGGAAAAGGAGCAACTATTGAAGGACTATTCTGTGCAACTCCAAAAGTCCTGAAACTCCATGGAACACCTTAAAATAAATAAAGAAAAATCATCGCCAAAGATGAAGGCCAGGGGCCCACACCCTGCTCACGAGGGTGGGGGCGCGCCCCCTACCTCGTGGGCCCCCTGGTGGCTCTCCGACGTCCATCTTCTCCCATATGAAGTCTTTCGATCAGAAAAAAATAGAGGAGAACCTTTCGGGACGAGACTCCGCCGCCACGAGGCGAAACCTTTGGCGGAACCAATCTAGGGCTCCGGCAGAGCTGTTCTGCCGGGGACACTTCCCTCCGGGAGGGGGAAATCATCACCATCGTCATCACCAATGCTCCTCTCATCGGGAGAGGGCAATCTCCATCAACATCTTCACCAGCACCATCTCATCTCCAAACCCTAGTTCATCTCTTGTATCCAATTCTTGTCTCCATGTCCGGAATTGGTGCTAGTAGGTTGCTAGTAGCGTTGATTACTCCTTGTAGTTGATGCTAGTTGGTTTATTTGGTGGAAGATCATATGTTCAGATCCTTTATGCACAATATTACCCCTCTGATTTTGAACATGAATATGCTTTGTGAGTAGTTACGTTTGTTCCTGAGGACAAGGGAGAAGTCTTGCTATTAGTAGTCATGTGAATTTGGTATTCGTTCGATATTTTGATAAGATGTATGTTGTCTAACCTCTAGTGGTGTTATGTGAACGTCGACTACATAACACATCACCATTATTTGGGCCTAGAGGCGGGCATTGGGAAGTAATAAGTAGATGATGGGTTGCTGGAGTGACAGAAGCTTAAACCCTAGTTTATGCGTTACTTCTTAAGGGGCTGATTTGGATCCATATGTTTCATGCTATGGTTAGGTTTACCTTAATACTTTTGTTGTAGTTGCGGATGCTTGCAATAGAGGTTAATCATAAGTGGGATGCTTGTCCAAGTAAGGGCAGTACCCAAGCACCAGTCCACCCACATATAAAATTATCAAAGTACCGAACGCGAATCATATGAGCGTGATGAAAACTAGCTTGACGATATTCCCATGTGTCCTCGGGGGCGCTTTTCCTATTATAAGAGTTTGTCCAGGCTTGTCCTTTGCTACAAAAAGGATTGGGCCACCTTGCTGCACTTTATTTACTTTTGTTACTTGTTGCTCGTTACCATTTATCTTATCACAAAACTATCTGTTACCACTTATTTTAGTACTTGCAGAGAATACCTTGCTGAAAACCGCTTATCATTTCCTTCTGCTCCTCGTTGGGTTCGACACTCTTACTTATCAAAAGGACTATGATAGATCCCCTATACTTGTGGGTCATCAAGACTCTTTTCTGGCGCCGTTGCTGGGGAGTGAAGCGCCTTTGGTAGGTGGAATTTGGTAAGGAAAAATTTATTTAGTGTGCTGAAATTTTCTGTAACTTGTTACCATGGAAAGTAATTGCTTGAGGGGTTTGATTGGGGTATCTTCACCCCGTCCAGTTGAGCCAAGAGTTTCCCCTCAACCTACTGAACCTACTGAATCTATTGAAAATGAAACTGCTTTTCAGATTCCTTCGGGTATGATGGAAAAACTGCTAGCTAACACTTTCGCAGGAGATGGAACAAAGCATCCTGACGAACATCTACGCTTTGTAGATGATATTTGTGGACTATTTAAGCTTGCAGGTATACCCGATGATGCCGTTAAGAGGAAGGCTTTCCCTTTATCTTTGGAGGGAGATGCATTGACATGGTATAGGCTATGTGATGATACGAGATCGTGGAACTATAAAAGATTGAAATTGGAATTTCATCAAAAGTATTACCCTATGCATCTTGTTCATCGTGATCGCAATTATATATATAATTTTTGGCCTCGCGAAGGAGAAAGCATCTCTCAAGCTTGGGGGACGCTTAAATCGATGTTATATTCATGCCCCAATCATGAGCTCTCAAAATTGACAATTCTCTAGAATTTTTATGCTCGGCTTTCTCATAATAATCGCACCATGCTCGATACTTCTTGTGCTGGCTCTTTTATGATGAAGTCTATTGAATTTGGATGGAATTTATTGGATAGAATTAAACGCAACTCTGAAGATTGGGACCTCGATGAAGGTAAGGAGTCAGGTATGACACCTATGTTTCATTGTGTTAAATCTTTTATGCATACCGATATTTTCCTTAAGTTTAGCACTAAATATGGACTTGACTCTAAGATAGTAGCATCTTTCTGTGAATCTTTTGCTACTTATGTTAATCTCCCCAAGGAGAAGTGGTTTAAATATCATCCTCCCATAGAAGTAAAAGTAGCTGCACCTATTAAAGTTGAAGAAAAGATTATCACTTATAATGATCCTATTGTTCCTACTTCTTATGTTGAGAAACCTTCTTTCCTTGTTAGAATGAAGGATCATGCTAAAGCTTCAACTATTGTTCATAAAAGCAATATTAGGACTTATACACCTCCTGAGGAAGTCAAAGTAGAACCCAAGATTGCTATTGTTAAAGATCTCTTGTCTGATAATATTGATGGGCATGTTATTCAATTCACTGGTGAAACTGCTAGAATTGCTAAACCCTGTAATAGAGATAAACATAGACCTGTGGTAGGCGTGCCTGTTATTTCTGTTAAAATAGGAGATCATTGTTATCATGGCTTATGTGATATGGGTGCTAGTGCTAGTGTTATACCCATTGACTTATACAAAGAAATTATGCATGAGATTGCACCTACTGAGTTAGAAGATATTGATGTTACAATTAAACTTGCCAATAGAGATACTATATCTCCAATGGGAATTGTTAGAGATGTTGAAGTCTTGTGTGGGAAAACCAAATATCCCGCTGATTTTCTTGTTCTTGGGTCTCCTCAAAATAGCTTTTGTCCCATTATATTTGGTAGACCCTTCTTGCGTACCGTTAATGCTAAGATAGATTGCAAAAAGAATGTTGTTACGGTTGGCTTGGATGATATGGTTCATGAGTTTATTTTCTCTAAATTTAGTAAACAACATCGTGAGGAAGAGTTGCCGAGTAAGGATGAAATTATTGGTCTTGCTTCTATAGCTGTACCTCCTAGTGATCCTTTAGAACATTATTTGCTAGACCATGAAAATGATATGTTCATGAATGAAAGAAGGGAAATAGATGAAGTATTCTTTAAACATGAACCTATTCTGCAACACAATTAGCCTGTTGAAATCCTAGGGGATCCTCCTCCACCCAAGGGTGATCCCGTGTTTGAGCTTAAACCATTGCCTGATAATCTTAAATATGCGTATCTTGATGAAAAGAAAATATATCCTGTTATTATTAGCGCTAACCTTTCAGAGCATGAAGAAGAAAGATTATTGAAAACTCTGAAGAAGCATCGTGTCGCTATTGGATATATTCTGGATGATCTTAAGGGCATCGGTCCCACTCTATGTCAACATAAAATAAATTTGGAAGCTGATGCCAAACCAGTTTGTGATCCTCAACGACGTTTGAATCCTAAAATTAAATAAGTGGTAAGAAAAGAAATACTCAAGCTTCTGGAGGCAGGTATAATTTATCCCGTTGCTGATAGTCGGTGGGTAAGTCCTGTCCATTGTGTCCTAAGAAGGGAGGTATTACTGTTGTCCCTAATGATAAAGATGAATTGATTCCGCAAAGAATTATCACAGGTTATAGGATGGTAATTGATTTCCGCAAATTAAATAAGGCTACTAAGAAAGATCATTACCCCTTACCTTTTATTGATCAAATGCTAGAAAGACTATGCAAACATACACATTATTGCTTGCTAGATGGTTACTTTGGTTTTTCTCAAATACGTGTGTCGTCTAAAGACCAATCAAAGACTACTTTTACATGCCCTTTTGGTACTTTTGCTTATAGACGTATGCCTTTTGGTTTATGTAATGCACCTGCTACCTTTCAAAGATGCATGATGGCTATATTCTCTGACTTTTGCGAGAAAATGTGTGAGGTCTTCATGGATGACTTTTCCGTCTATGGTTCCTCTTTTGATGATTGCTTGAGCAATCTCGCTCGAGTTTTGCAGAGATGTGGAGAAACTAATCTTGTCTTGAATTGGGAAAAGTGCCACTTTATGGTTAATGAAGGTATTGTCTTGGGGCACAAAGTTTCTGAAAGAGGTATTGAAGTTGATAAAGCCAAGGTTGATGCTATTGAAAAGATGCCATGTCCCAAGGACATCAAAGGTATAAGAAGTTTCCTTGGTCACGCTGGATTCTATAGGAGGTTCATCAAGGACTTCTCAAAAATCTCTCGGCCTCTGACTAATTTATTACAAAAAGATGTACCATTTGTCTTTGATGATGATTGTGTAGAAGCATTTGAAATACTTAAGAAAGCATTAGTCTCTGCACCTGTTGTTCAGCCACCTGATTGGAATTTACCCTTTGAAATTATGTGTGATGCTAGTGATTATGCTGTAGGTGATGTTCTAGGGCAAAGAGTTGATAAGAAATTGAGTGTTATCCATTATGCTAGTAAGACTCTAGACAATGCTCAAAGAAATTATGCTACTACCGAAAAGGAACTTTTAGCGGTTGTATTTGCTTGTGATAAATTCAGACCCTATATTGTTGACTCTAGAGTAACTATTCATACAGATCATGCTGCTATTAAATATCTTATGGAAAAGAAAGATGCGAAACCTAGACTCATTAGATGGGTTCTCTTGCTTTAAGAATTTGATTTACATATTGTTGATAGAAAAGGAGCTGAGAACCCCGTTGCAGACAACTTGTGTAGGCTAGAGAACGTTCTTGATGACCCACTACCTATTGATGATAGCTTTCCTGATGAGCAATTAAATGTCATAAGTACTGCTCGTAGCACTCCTTGGTATGCTGATTATGCTAATTATATTGTTGCTAAATTTATACCGCCTAGCTTCACATACCAACAAAAGAAAAAGTTTTTCTATGACTTGCGACATTACTTTTGGGATGACCCACCTCTTTATAAAGAAGGAGTAGATGGTGTTATTAGACGTTGTGTACCTGAGCATGAACAGGAACAGATCCTACGCAAGTCTCACTCCGAAGCTTATGGAGGACATCACGCTGGAGATAGAACTGCACATAAGGTATTGCAATCCGGGTTTTATTGGCCTACTCTCTTCAAGGATGCTCGTAAGTTTGTTTTGTCTTGTGATGAATGTCAAAGAATTGGTAATATCAGTAGATGTCAAGAAATGCCTATGAATTATTCACTTGTTATTGAGCCATTTGATGTTTGGGGCTTTGATTATATGGGACCTTTTCCTGCCTCTAATGGTTACACTCATATTCTAGTTGCTGTTGATTACGTTACTAAGTGGGTAGAAGTTATTCCAACTAGTAGTGCTGATCATAACACTTCTATTAAAATGCCTAAGGAAGTTATTTTTCCGAGGTTTGGAGTCCCTAGATACTTAATGACTGATGGTGGTTCACACTTTATTCATGATGCTTTCCGTAAGATGCTTGCTAAATACGACGTTAATCATAGGATTGCATCTCCATATCACCCGCAGTCTAGTGGTCAGGTAGAATTGAGCAATAGAGAGCTCAAATTAATTTTGCAAAAGACTGTCAATAGGTCTAGAAAGAATTGGTCCAAAAAACTTGATGATGCATTATGGGCCTATAGAACTGCATATAAAATCCTATGGGTATGTCTCCGTATAAGATGGTTTATGGAAAAGCATGTCATTTACCTCTCAAACTAGAACATAAGGCATATTGGGCTATTAAGGAGCTCAACTACGATTTCAAACTTGCCGGTGAGAAGAGGTTATTTGATATTAGCTCACCTGATGGATGGAGAACCCAAGCTTATGAAAATGCCAAGCTGTTTAAAGAAAAAGTTAAAAGGTGGCATGACAAAAGGATACAAACACGTGAGTTTAATGTAGGTGATTATGTATTGCTATACAACTCTCGTTTAAGATTTTTTGCAGGAAAACTTCTCTCCAAATGGGAAGGTCCTTACGTTATCGAGGAGGTCTATCGTTCCGGTGCCATAAAAATCAACAACTTCACAGGCACAAATCCGAAGGTGGTGAACGGTCAAAGAATCAAACACTATATCTCTGGTAATCCTATAAATGTTGAAACTAATGTTATTGAAACCGTAACCCCGGAGGAATACATAAGGGACACTTTCCAGAACGTTCCAAACTCCGAAAAGGAATAGGTATGTGGTACGGTAAGTAAACCGACTCCAAAACAATTTTTAAGGCAATATTTCTCCGTTTTGGAATATTTAGAAAAATAGAAAAATAAGTAGCAGTCCAAGGAGGACACGAGGCCTCCACGAGGGTGGAGGGCGCACCCTACCCCCCTGGGCGCGCCCCCTACCTCGTGAGCACCTGGTGTGCCCTCCGGACTCCATTTTTTTTTGCACAGTACGTATTTTGGTCGGTAAAAATTCATTATATATACTCCCGAAGGTTTTGATTCTCGTATCACGCAAATATCCTCTGTTTTCGTTTCGAGCTGTTGCTGCTGCAGCTCAGGGCAAGATGTCTTCCTAAGATTCGGAGGGAGAGAGCTACATGGCTAATTATATTGCAAATCCAAAAGTATATGGGGATGCGGAGCATTATGGCTGGACCACGGAGGAAGAAGAAGACTACGATCCAAAGAGGAAGGAGGAAACGAGTTCCGACGAGGAGGACTATCCCCTACCTCAACCTGGTGATATGCATGTGGAGTTCAAGAAGTCAAGCCTCCCTAAGGTCCAATCTATCCCACCTCATTTTTCGCAGGATAGCAAGGCAGCACTATGCATAAAGATAATGAAACTTGAGCTCGAGAATGAGGATCTAAGGGAGGAAAATTTTAGCCTCAAACGCGAGCTGGAGAAGAAAAATGCAACACCTCCACCACCAACAAGGAAGGAGACATAATCACATGGGTATGGGCACTCCCCTTGGCAACTGCCAAGCTTGGGGGAGGTGCCCTGGTATCGTATCACCATCACAACTCTTATCTTTACCGTTTTCTTAGTTCGATCCTATTAGTATTATCTTGATTTAGTAGAATAAAGTCATGGCATGATCTAGTTTTGAGTTTTTCTTTATGGTCTTTCTTTGTAATCGAGTCTGTGAGCTATATAATAAAGATTAGTGTTGAGTCAAGGGCTTGAGTATTTTGCCATGGTCTTGGGTGATTAGAAGAAAAAGAATAAAAAGAATCAAGAGTTCATATTGATCTTATTGAAAGTAATGACTTCACATAGAAAGAGTATGATGATTTAAAGTTGTTGGGAGTTGGCAAATATAGCTTTGGTCATCGTTGCAATTAATAGGAAGTAATAAAGAAAGATAGGTTTCACATATAGATATATAATCATTGACATCTTTTATGATTGGGAGCACTCATTAAAATATGACATGCTAAAGAGTTGATGTTGGACAAGGAAGACAACATAATGAGTTATGTTCTCTTACATCTGAGATAAAGGATGTTGTCATGGTTCCTCTACCGTGTTGAGTTTGCCTTTCCCCCTCATGCTAGCCAATCTTCAGCACTAAGTAGAAATACTACTTGTGCTTCCAAATACCCTTAAACCAATTTTGCCATGAGAGTCCACCATATCTACCTATGGATTGAGTATGATCCTTCAAGTAAGTTGTCATCGGTGCAAGCAATAAAAATTGCTCTCTAAATATGCATGACTTATTAGTGCGGAGAAAATAAACTTTGTATGAACTTGTTGTGGACGCAATAAAAGTGACGGACTGCATAATAAAGGTCCACATACAAGGGGCAATATAAAATGACGTTCTTTTGCATTAAGATTTTGTGCATCAACCCTAAACGCGCATGACAACCTCTGCTTCCCTCTGTGAAGGGCCTATCTTTTATTATTATCCTCTACCTTATGCAAGAGTCACGATGATCTTCACCCTTCCTTTTTTCATTTTATCCTTTGGCAAGCTCAGCATGTTAGAAAGAACATGATATATATATATCTAATTCGATTTGGGGGGGGGGCGTGAATTATTATTGTTGACATTACCCTTGAGGTAAAAAGTTGTGGGGCAAATTATAAGCCCCTATCTTTCTCTGTGTCCGATTAAAACTCCGTAACCACAAGTATCACGTGAGTGTTAGCAATTATGAAGGACTAAGTGATAGTTGAGTATGTGGGCTTGCTTTTAAGCTCTGACATAGACTCTTTCCGATGATATGATAAATTGCAATTGCTTCAATGACTGAGATTATAATTGCTGGTGCCCAATAAGGTTTATGATTCATATTTTGGTTTTGTGAAAAGATCATGACTTGAACATAAGTAATCATATGACAAAATCTATATATGTTGCTGTTATGAAATAATCATGATGCCTTCATGTCCGTATTTTATTTTTATCGACGCCTCTACCTCTAAACATGAGGACATATTTATTGTTATCGGCTTTTCGCTTGAGGAAAAGCAAGGTCTAAGCTTGGGGGAGTTGATACGTCCATTTTGCATCATGCTTTTATGTCAATACTTATTGTATTTTGGGCTGTTATTTCACGTTATGTCACAATACTTATGGATATTCTCTCTTATTTTACAAGGTTTGCATGAAGAGGGAGAATGCCGGCAGCTGGAATTCTGGGCTGGAAAAGGAGCAAATATTGAAGGACTATTCTGTGCAACTCCAAAAGTCCTGAAACTCCACGGAACACCTTAAAATAAATAAAGATAAATAGTCGCCAAAGATGAAGGCCAGGGGCCCACACCCTGCTCACGAGGGTGGGGGGCGCCCCCCTCCCCCCTGGGCGCGCCCCCTACCTCATGGGCCCCCTTGTGGCTCTCCGACGTCCATCTTTTCCCATATGAAGTCTTTCGATGAGAAAAAAAGGGAGAACCTTTCGGGACGAGACTCCGCCGCAACGAGGCGGAACCAATCTAGGGCTCCGGCAGAGCTGTTCTGCCGGGGACACTTCCCTCCGGGAGGGGGAAATCATCACCATCGTCATCACCAATGCTCCTCTCATCGGGAGAGGGCAATCTCCATCAACATCTTCACCAGCACCATCTCATCTCCAAACCCTAGTTCATCTCTTGTATCCAATTCTTGTCTCCAAGTTCGGGATTGGTGCTAGTAGGTTGCTAGTAGCGTTGATTACTCCTTGTAGTTGATGCTAGTTGGTTTATTTGGTGGAAGATCATATGTTCAGATCCTTTATGCACAATATTACCCCTCTGATTTTGAACATGAATATGCTTTGTGAGTAGTTACGTTTGTTCCTAAGGACAAGGGAGAAGTCTTGCTATTAGTAGTCATGTGAATTTGGTATTCGTTCGATATTTTGATAAGATGTATGTTGTCTAACCTCTAGTGGTGTTATGTGAACGTCGACTACATAACACTTCACCATTATTTGGGCCTAGAGGAAGGCATTGGGAAGTAATAAGTAGATGATGGGTTGCTAGAGTGACAGAAGCTTAAACCCTAGTTTATGTGTTGCTTCGTAAGGGTCTGATTTGGATCCATATGTTTCATGCTATGGTTAGGTTTACCTTAATACTTTTGTTGCAGTTGCGGATGCTTGCAATAGAGGTTAATCATAAGTGGTATGCTTGTCCAAGTAAGGGCAGTACCCAAGCACCGGTCCACCCACATATCAAATTATCAAAGTACCGAACGCGAATCATATGAGCGTGATGAAAACTAGCTTGACGATATTCCCATGTGTCCTCGGGAGCGCTTTTCCTATTATAAGAGTTTGTCCAGGCTTGTCCTTTGCTACAAAAAGGATTGGGCCACCTTGCTGCACTTTATTTACTTTTGTTACTTGTTGCTCGTTACCATTTATCTTATCACAAAACTATCTGTTACCACTTATTTCAGTACTTGCGGAGAATACCTTGCTGAAAACCGCTTATCATTTCCTTCTACTCCTCGTTAGGTTCGACACTCTTACTTATCGAAAGGACTACGATAGATCCCCTATACTTGTGGGTCATCAAGACTCTTTTCTGGCGCCGTTGTCGGGGAGTGAAGCGCCTTTGGTAGGTGGAATTTGGTATGGAAAAATTTATTTAGTGTGCTGAAATTTTCTGTCACTTGTTAACATGGAAAGTAATTGCTTGAGGGATTTGTTTGGGGCATCTTCACCTCATCCTGTTGAGCCAAGAGTTGCCCCTCAACCTGCTGAACCTACTGAATCTATTGAAAATGAAACTGCTTTTCAGATTCCTTCGGGATGATGGAAAAACGGCTAGCTAACACTTTCGCAAGAGATGGAACAAAGCATCCTGACGAACATCTACGCTTTGTAGATGATATTTCAGGACTATTTAAGCTTGCAGGTATACCCGATGATGCCGTTAAGAGGAAGGCTTTCCCTTTATCTTCACAGGGAGACGCATTGACATGGTATAGGCTATGTGATGATACGAGATCGTGGAACTATAAAAGATTGAAATTGGAATTTCATCAAAAGTATTACCCTATGCATCTTGTTCATCGCGATCGCAATTATATATATAATTTTTGGCCTCGCGAAGGAGAAAGCATCGCTCAAGCTTGGGGGAGGCTTAAATCGATGTTATATTCATGCCCCAATCATGAGTTCTCAAAATTGACAATTCTCCAGAATTTTTATGCTCGGCTTTCTGATAATAATCGCACCATGCTCGATTCTTCTTGTGTTGGCTCTTTTATGATGAAGTCTATTGAATTTGGATGGAATTTATTGGATAGAATTAAACGCAACTCTGAAGATTGGGACCTCGACGAAGGTAAGGAGTCAGGTATGACACCTAAGTTTGATTGTGTTAAATCTTTTCTGGATACCAATATTTTCCGTAAGTTTAGCACTAAATATGGACTTGACTCTGAGATAGTAGCTTCTTTCTGTGAATCTTTTGCTACTTATGTTGATCTCCCCAAGGAGAAGTGGTTTAAATATCATCCTCCCATAGAAGTAAAAGTAGCTGCACCTATTAAAGTTGAAGAAAAGATTGTCACTTATAATGATCCTATTGTTCCTACTTCTTATGTTGAGAAACCTCCTTTCCCTGTTAGAATGAAGGATCATGCTAAAGCTTTAACTGTTGTTCGTCAAAGCAATATTAGGACTTATACACCTCCTGAGAAAGTCAAAGTAGAACCCAATATTCCTATTGTTAAAGATCTCTTGTCTGATAATATTGATGGGCATGTTATTCAATTCACTGGTGAAACTGCTAGAATTGCAAAATCCTGTGATAGAGATAAACATAGACCTGTGGTAGGCGTGCCTGTTATTTCTGTTAAAATAGGAGATCATTGTTATCATGGCTTATGTGATATGGGTGCTAGTGCTAGTGTTATACCCATTGACTTATACAAAGAAATTATGCATGAGATTGCACCTGCTGAGTTAGAAGATATTGATGTTACAATTAAACTTGCCAATAGTGATACTATATCTCCAATGGTAATTGTTAGAGATGTTGAATTCTTGTATGGGAAAACCAAATATCCCGCTGATTTTCTTGTTCTTGGCTCTCCTCAAGATAGCTTTTGTCCCATTATATTTGGTATACCCTTCTTGCGTACCGTTAATGCTATGATAGATTGCAAAAAGAATGTTGTTACTGTTGGCTTGGATGATATGGTTCATGAGTTTAATTTCTCTAAATTTAGTAAACAACATCATGAGGAAGAATTGCCGAGTAAGGATGAAATTATTTGTCTTGCTTCTATAGTTGTACCTCCTAGTGATCCTTTAGAACACTATTTTCTAGACCATGAAAATGATATGTTCATGAATGAAAGAAGGGAAATAGATGAAGTATTCTTTAAACATGAACCTATTCTGCAACATAATTTGCCTGTTGAAATCCTAGGGGATCCTCCTCCGCCCAAGGGTGATCCCGTGTTTGAGCTTAAACCGTTGCCTGATAATCTTAAATATGCTTATCTTGATGAAAAGAAAATATATCCTGTTATTATTAGCGCTAACCTTTCAGAGCATGAAGAAGAAAGATTATTGAAAACTCTGAAGAAGCATCGTGCCGCTATTGGATATACTCTGGATGATCTTAAGGGCATCAGTCCCACTCTATGTCAACATAAAATAAATTTGGAAGCTGATGCCAAACCAGTTTGTGATCCTCAACGACGTTTGAATCCTAAAATGAAAGAAGTGGTAAGAAAAGAAATACTCAAGCTTCTGGAGGCAGGTATAATTTATCCCGTTGCTGATAGTCGGTGGGTAAGTCCTGTCCATTGTGTCCCTAAGAAGGGAGGTATTACTGTTGTCCCTAATGATAAAGATGAATTGATTCCGCAAAGAATTATCACAGGTTATAGGATGGTAATTGATTTCCGCAAATTAAATAAGGCTACTAAGAAAGATCATTACCCCTTACCTTTTATTGATCAAATGCTAGAAAGACTATGCAAACATACACATTATTGCTTGCTAGATGGTTACTTTGGTTTTTCTCAAATACGTGTGTCGTCTAAAGACCAATCAAAGACTACTTTTACATGCCCTTTTGGTACTTTTGCTTATAGACGTATGCCTTTTGGTTTATGTAATGCACCTGCTACCTTTCAAAGATGCATGATGGCTATATTCTCTGACTTTTGCGAGAAAATGTGTGAGGTCTTCATGGATGACTTTTCCGTCTATGGTTCCTCTTTTGATGATTGCTTGAGCAATCTCGCTCGAGTTTTGCAGAGATGTGGAGAAACTAATCTTGTCTTGAATTGGGAAAAGTGCCACTTTATGGTTAATGAAGGTATTGCATTGGGGCACAAAGTTTCTGAAATAGGTATTGAAGTTGATAAAGCCAAGGTTGATGCTATTGAAAAGATGTCATGTCCCAAGGACATCAAAGGTATAAGAAGTTTCCTTGGTCACGCCGGATTTTATAGGAGGTTCATCAAGGACTTCTCAAAAATCTCTCGGCCTCTGACTAATTTATTACAAAAAGATGTACCATTTGTCTTTGATGATGATTGTGTAGAAGCATTTGAAATACTTAAGAAAGCATTAGTCTCTGCACCTGTTGTTCAGCCACCTGATTGGAATTTACGCTTTGAAATTATGTGTGATGCTAGTGATTACGCTGTAGGTGCTGTTCTAGGGCAAAGAGTTGATAAGAAATTGAATGTTATCCATTATGCTAGTAAGACTCTAAACAATGCTCAAAGAAATTATGCTACTACCGAAAAGGAACTTTTAGCGGTTGTATTTGCTTGTGATAAATTCAGACCCTATATTGTTGACTCTAGGGTAACTATTCATACAAATCATGCTGCTATTAAATATCTTATGGAAAAGAAAGATGCGAAACCTAGACTCATTAGATGGGTTCTCTTGCTTCAAGAATTTGATTTACATATTGTTGATAGAAAAGGAGCTGAGAACCCCGTTGCAGACAACTTGTCTAGGCTAGAGAACATTCTTGATGACCCACTACCTATTGATGATAGCTTTCCTGATGAGCAATTAGAGAGTTTGCATTTTAATCTCGGTAGTACCGATTACTCAAACTCGGTGAGACCGATTTTGGTAATGGATATACACAGAGAGATTACAATCCCATCTCGATGAGACCGAGATCCCTATCGGTGAGACCAATTTGCCTAGGGTTTGTGGCAGTGGCTAAGACACCTAAACTCGGTGGCGCCGGATGGAAAGAATCGGTAGGGCCAAGTTAGACTTTTGGTTTAGGACATATGTGGATGTGAGAAATTAGGTGAGGGCTTTGGAGCATATCACTAAGCATTTTGAGCAAGTAAGCCATTAAGCAACACCTCATCCCCTCTTGATAGTATTTGCTTTTCCTATAGACTCAATGTGATCTTGGATCACTAAAATAGAAAATGTAGAGTCTTGATCTTGGAGCTTGAGCCAATCCTTTGTCCTTAGCATCTTGAAGGGGTTCCACATTCTTTAGTCCATGCCACTCCATTTTTGAACTTGTTTGAAACATGCTAGGTAAAAGTGTTAGTCCAACAAGAGATATGTTGACATTAATTACCAAAATCACCCAGGGAGCACTTGTGCTTTCAATCTCCCCCTTTTTGGTAATTGATGACAACATACATCAAAGCTTTAGATAAATATATAGAGAATAACCAGTAAAGCTTTGGAAAGACATTTAACATGCATAGGCTCCCCCTACATGTATGCAATCATGTAAACATGGAATATGGGAGCATGTGAATGCATAAGCATGACAGAGTAAGCAATGTGTTACATGTATCTTGGCTATATGCATTAGAGCAAATGATGTGAATATGGGAAATGTACCTTCATGCTCATGAGTCCTTCTTGCAAACAGTATGTACATCAGCAAGAATTCCTCATACACATGATTGTGATGCATATACTTACCTTGTGGTCTTGAGTTGGCTTAGGATGGAATGAACCTGTGAAAATAAGGTTAGATAACACAGATGCACCTACTAGCCAGAGCAAACAGAAAGAAGCCACAAGAGTACCAAGACTGGGATGACATGTAGAGAGTGAGTACTAAGTACCACATTTAACATAGACATGTCCCTAAAGGTAAAGATGTGCAATGAATTTAAAGAATTTATTTCCCTTAGATGTCTTGCTCCCCCTGAATCTAGCATGGGATACTGGGAGAAGATAGGGAACAGAAAATTAGAGATCAAAGAAACAAATGAACAGAGCTAATGCAAATAAGCACATATGAACATGTCTTTCCCCTCAAGAAGACATGTGGCATCTCTCCTCTTGAACACCAAGCATCTGGGATCCTTGAAGATTACTCTCTCCTTGAGTATTCTCTCCCCCTAGAGATATGATTAAGCTTTGAAGTGATCTCTCTCTCCCCCTTTGACATCAATTTCCAAGAAGGGCCTTATGGAATTTGTTGTGAATGGGTTTGGTCCTTGAGTCACAGCACAAAGCACTAAGGTAACTGTGATGCTTGTAGAGGACAAGATTCATTGAGTGGAGCTGGATCAAGAGTAATGCAAGAATAAATGGCAAAATGTTTTGCCTATAGTGAAATCGGTGGCACCGAGTCGTATGCTTCAGTTGCACCGAAATAATTTGGTTATTCCAAAACAAGAGACCGGTGTGACCGAGTTCATCACAGAGAAAACACTTGTCACTTCAGCTCACTAGAAAAGTAAGATCTCATAAGGATTTGCAAGGAATTATCTAAAAGATTTGCAATGAATTGGATGCAGGGAATGGAGAACAAATAGAAAAGGAAAGAAATCTAGATGAAGTTTTTTTTGAAAGGGGAAACAAATATGCATGAAACAAATGCAAGAGCACAGAAAAGAACACAAGAGAACTTCATCTAGAGATGGTCGGCGACAAAGTCACCTATGTTAGAGTATATTGACTTAGGAGTCAAGTGAGATCACTTGATCATAGGTCATACTCATCGTTTAAGCTCAAAATGGGGTTGCCATTTTTCGTTTAAGCATCTTGATGTATTCACATCTTGTCGAGTTTCTTTGACTCATGACTTGGAGTAAAGCTTCTCTAAGATGGAATAACATACCTTGGGTGGTGGTGTTGATCATGATCATGTAGTTGAACTTGTGTGGGTTGCTCAAGGTTGATTTAGCTCATCAAGAGTTGGGAGCACCACTTGTAATTTGAGTTCATCTACCTACATGGATTAGTTCTTGCAAGGAAGAGCACTTGTGTATCCAAAATGACACTCATGAAACTTAACATAGAATTTGTCAAAGGATATGTTTGAATGGTTTTGTGCTTCCTTGTCTTCAACCACCAGTGTGTAGAGACTTGGTGACATAGAGATTGCTCAAGATATGAGTGAGCTGCAATCTCATAGACTTAGATTTATCCAAGTACCTACGGGTTAGATAACATGCAAGGTGCAAATATATCCAAGACATAAGATATTCATCATAAGAGAAATATCAAGGATTAGTCATAAGCTCATGTCTTGCATGTATCCAATGGAGTTTCTACTCCATGTTTGAAGCATCAATGATGTTAAATTCACCTCTTAACCTGCAAAACACTCTCTCATCAAGTGTTTTAGTGAATATATCCGCTAATTTCCTTTCGGTGCGAACATGCTTAAGATTAATGTCACCCATAGCAACATGATCTCGAATGAAATGATGATGAACTTCAATATGCTTAGTTCGAGAGTGTTGCATGGGATTGTGAGCAATCTTGATAGAACTTTCATTGTCACAAAGTAATGGAACATGTTTCACATATATCCCATAATCTTTAAGAGTTTGGGTCATCCAAAGTAATTGAGCACAACATGAACCAGCGGCAATGTATTCCGCTTCGGTGGTGGATAGGGATACCGAGTTTTGTTTCTTGGAACACCAAGACACAAGAGATCTACCAAGAAATTGACAAGTACCCGAAGTGGACTTTCTATCAACCTTGTCACCGGCATAGTCCGAGTCAGAGTAGCCAACAAGATCGAAAGAGGCCCTCTTTGGATACCAAATGCCAAAATTTGGTGTATGAATTAAGTATCTCACTATCCTTTTCACGGCCTTAAGATGACATTCTTTAGGATTAGCTTGATATCGTGCATACATGCACACACTTAGCATGATATCGGGACGTGAAGCACATAGATATAACAGTGAACCAATCATAGAGCGATAAACCTTTGATCAACCGGTTCACCATCTTTGGTCAAATCAAGATGTCCACTAGTAGGCATGGGTGTAGTCATACCTTTGCATTCTTGCATATTGAACTTCTTGATTAAGTCCTTGGTGTACTTCATTTGAGAAACAAAGGTCCCTTCCTTAGTTTGCTTGATTTGCAAACCTAGAAAGAATTTGAGTTCACTCATCATAGACATTTCAAACTTCTCCGACATTAGCTTTCCAAACTTTTCACTAAAATGAGGGTTAGTAGCACCAAATATAATATCATCAACATAGATTTGGCATACAAATAGTTCTCCATTGACCCTTTTAGTAAAAAGAGTAGAATCTATTTTTCCAATTTCAAAGCATTTTTCAATAAGGAACTTGGTCAAGCATTTATACCACGCTCTAGGAGCTTGTTTAAGACCATAAAGAGCTTTGTGAAGTTTGTAAACATGATCAGATTTCTTAGGATTAACAAAGCCAGGAGGTTGCTTAACATAAACTTCCTCCTCTATTTCACCATTTAGAAAAGCACTTTTAATGTCCATTTGGTACAAGGTGCTGTCGTGGTGATTAGCATAGGCAACTAAGATGCGAATGGACTCAAATCTAGCAATGGGAGCATAAGTCTCACCATAGTCCATACCTTCGACTTGTTTGTAGCCTTGGGCGACGAGACATGCTTTGTTGCGAACTACTTGTCCATCTTCATCTTGCTTGTTGCGAAACACCCATTTGGTACCGATGATGTTATGGTTGTTGTCGGGCTTCTCGACCAATATCCAAACTTGATTTCTCTCAAAGTTGTGTAGCTCTTCATGCATAGCGTTTATCCAATCCGGATCTTCCAATGCTTCTTCAACATTCATAGGTTCAATGCTAGAAATGAATGAATAGTGTTCACAAAAGTTAGCTAAACGAGTTTTAGAGCGAGTGATTCTCCCGGTTTGGATATGTTTGTAGATTTGCTCGACGGGATGGTCTTCAGCAATTCTTGCTCGAACTCGTTAAAGCTTTTGCTTGGGTCTTGGTTGAACATCTTCTCCATCTTGTTAGCCTTCTTCATTATTGGCGTTGTCGTTCTCTTATCGTGGTGGAGAAGGAGGTTGTTGACGTTCGTCTTGGTGCACTTCCTCGTTTTCTTCATCTTGGTGTGTCCCACTTGTGGATGCTTCCATATCAACTCTTGGTTCACCTTGTCATTAGGTAGAAGCTTCCACTTGGACGGACGAGGTACTCTCCTTCACCTCCGTTGGACGAATCTTGCCAATAGACAAGTCTTGAATTGCTTCCAAGGGGTCTTTGTCTCCTACATCAATTGGCAATTGATCTACTTGCGAGCCGTTAGATTCATCAAACTTCACATCTACCATTTCTTCAACCTTTCGGGTGAAATTGTTGTAGACACGGTATGTGTGAGAGTTTGAGCCATAACCAAGTAGGAAACCTTCATGAGACTTAGGAGCAAATTTAGAACGACGATGCTTATCAAGAATGTAGCACTTTGAGCCGAATACTCGAAAGTATCTAACTTGGGGTTTGTTACCGGTGAGAAGCTCGTATGCCGTCTTGCCGAGTAGCTTGTGAAGATACAAGCGATTTGTTGCATGACAAGCTATCTCAACCGCTTCCGCCCAAAAGTGCTTTGGCACCTTGTACTCATCAAGCATCGTTCTCGCCATTTTGATGAGCGCCCGGTTCTTCCTCTCAGCAACTCCATTTTGTTGAGGTGTATACGTAGCCGAGAACTCGTGTAAAATACCTTCTTTGTCAAGAAAGGTATCCACATTTGCGTTCTTGAACTCCGTTCCGTTGTTGCTGCGAACCTTCTTGATCTTCACTTAAAATTGATTTTGGGCCTTCCTAGCGAAGTTTTTGAAGATCTTTTGAACCTGCGATTTATCATCGAGAAAGAACACCCACGTAAATCTTTAAAAATCATCAACTATAACTAGACCAAAAGAATTTCCACCGAGACTTTTGTAAGCATTGGGACCAAAAAGGTCCATGTGAAGTAGCTCGAGTGGCCTCCTTGTGGTCATGATGTTCTTCACGGGATGAATTCCTCCAACCTGTTTACCTACCTGACAAGCGCTGCAAAGTCTATCCTTACTAAATATGACATCGTTAACGCCAAGGATATGATTTCCTTTAATGAGATTGTCAAGGTTTCGCATACCAACATGACCTAATCGGCTATGCCATAACCAACCTTTAGAAGATTTAGCAATAAAGCAAGTTCTAGGTTGAGCCTTTTTAGTGAAATCAACAATGTATAGATCACCTCTACGTACACCGGTAAAGACCATTTTATGATTATCTCTACAAAACACTTGGCAATCTCCTTCAGTAAATAGGACATTGAAACCGAAATCAGCAAGTCTAGATACTGAAAGTAAGTTGTAGCCAAGAGATTCAACGAGCATGACATTTTGTATGGAGCTATCATGTGATATGGCCACCTTACCGAGGCCAACCACCTTACCCTTTGAGTTGTCATCGGAAGTGACATACTTTCGAGGACCATCATTTTCAGCAAGCTCACGAAACATATCTTTATCTCCGGTCATGTGATCGGTACATCCACTGTCAAGAACCCATTCCTTTCCTCCGGCCATATATCCCCGAAGATTTGCCATAAGACCAAAGTGTCTCATTGCATCATCAAGATCAAAGTCACTATCCTCATCCTCATCATAGTATCCATGTTCAACATCGTCATGTGGTGGATCAAATCCTAGAGAGGGTGATTCGTTAGAGTGAGTTTAACAGTGATCTTGTTTATGAATTTTAATATCTTCGAAAATAATGTCACTAATAATTCCAACATCTCCTTTGGCACGCATAAGGTTTGTAAGCTCAAATAGACAATCACCAAACCTAGGATCACTGGAATTCATCTTACTCAAGGCAATAGACTTATGGAGAATTTCATCTAGATTTTTCAAGGAATAATTTGGGAAGCGTTCCTCAAGAATTTTCCATATGGTGTACTTAAGAGTAGGCAAACATCCAATCAAGTTTCTAGGCAAGCCTCTAGTGATAAGTTCAACAGTTCTAAGATTGTGAATCATGTCAATTGACTCATCAAGGGTAGGATGCATAGGATCAACATGAGGTGGACAAGGGCTAGCAATGTACTTGTTCAAATGATATTGATTGAAAATCACAAGCATCTCATTTTTCTACTCATGAAAGTACTCTCCATCAAGTATGGGCACTCTATGTCTAAGACTCCCAATAGTAGACTCATCCATCTTCCTCCAATGGTGTTTAAACCAAAGCAATGGAGACCAAAGCTCTGATACCAATTGAAAGGATCGAGAAGAGGTGTCTAGAGGGGGGTGATTAGACACTGAGTACCAAAAGTTTAAGTGGAGTTTTGGCACAAGTTTAACAATCACAATACATAACAAGCAAGCATGCAAAGAGTATATGAGCAGCGGAAAGTAAAGCATGCAACTTGCAAGAATGTAAAGGGAAGGGTTTGGAGGATTCAAACCCAATTGGAGAAACGGATGTTTTTGTCGTGGTTTCGATAGGTGGTGCTATCGTACATCCACGTTGATGGAGACTTCAACCCACAAAGGGTAACGGTTGCACGAGTCCACGGAGGGCTCCACCCATGAAGGGTCAACGAAGAAGCAACCTTGTCTATCCCACCATGGCCGTCGCCCACGAAGGACTTGCCTCACTAGCGGTACATCTTCACGAAGTAGGCGATCTCCTTGCCCTTACAAACACTCCACAATCTTGTTGGAGGCTCCCAAGTGACACCTAGCCAATCTAGGAGACACCACTCTCCAAGAAGTAACAAATGGTGTGTTGATGATGAACTCCTTGCTCTTGTGCTTCAAATGATAGTCTCCCCAACACTCAACTCTCTCTCACAGGATTTGGATTTGGTGGAAAGAAGATTTGAGTGGAAAGCTACTTGGGGAAGGCTAGAGATCAAGATTCATATGGTAGGAATGGAATATCTTGGCCTCAACACAAGTGTAGGTGGTTCTCCCTCAGAAAATGCAAGTTGGCAGTGTAGGTTCATTCTGATGGCTCTCTCCACGAATGAAGAGGAGGTGGAGGGGTATATATAGCCTCCACACAAAAACTAACCATTACACACAACTTGCCAATCTCGATGGGACCGAATCAAGAAACTCGGTCTGACTAATTCAGCAAATCTAGCGACCATTAGGATTTTCGGTGGGACCGACATGCAACTCGGTAGGACTGATATGATTAGGGTTAGGGCATAACATAATCTCGGTGAGACCGATTACACAAACTCGGTAGGACCGATTTTGGTAATAAGCTAACCAGAGAGTTGGTCAGGCAAACTCGGTGAGACCAATTACACAAACTCGGTGAAACCGATTTTGGTAATAAGCTAACTAGAGAGTTTGCATTGTAATCTCAGTAGTACCGATACTCAAACTCAGTGAGACCGATTTTGGTAATGGATATACACAGAGAGATTACAATCCCATCTCGGTGAGACCGAGATCCCTATCGGTGAGACCGATTTGCCTAGGGTTTGTGGCAGTGGCTAAGACATCTGAACTCGGTGGCGCCAGATGGAAAGAATCAGTAGGGACGAGTTAGACTTTTGGTTAAGACATATGTGGATGTGAGAAAGTAGTTGAGGGCTTTGGAGAATATCACTAAGCATTTTGAGCAAGTAAGCCATTAAGCAACACCTCATCCCCTCTTGATAGTATTGGCTTTTCCTATAGACTCAATGTGATCTTGGATCACTAAAATAGAAAATGTAGAGTCTTGATCTTGGAGCTTGAGCCAATCCTTTGTTATTAGCATCTTGAAGGGTTTCCACATTCTTTAGTCCATGCCACTCCATTATTGAACTTGTCTGAAACATGCTAGGTAAAAGTGTTAGTCTAACAAGAGATATGTTGACATTAATTACCAAAATCACCCAGGGAGAACTTGTGCTTTCAGTAGGTGACCTCGTGCTCAGGCGGGTGCTCTCCAGGGAAGGGCTGCACAAGCTCTCGCCCATGTGGGTGGGCCCGTTCAAGGTTGTTCATGTTTCCAGGCCTGGGGCCGCATGCCTGGAGACTCAGGAGTGGGTGCCCATCCCAAACGCTTGGAACATTCAGCACCTCCGGAATTTCTACCCTTGAAGAAAGGCCCGGTGCCTGTAAAGAAAGGCCCAGTGCCTGTAAAGAAGGCCCGATGCCTATGAAGCTCGCCACCCCAAGAAAGGCCCGGTGCCTGTGAAGAAGGCCCAGTGCCTGTGAAGCTCGCCGCGCGTGACACTCTCAAGTAATAATGAGTTGGGGTTGTACACGTCCCGTAGTCTCCAGAGTGCCGCCCTTGGGCCTTGGGGGCTCCCGCCCATGCCCAGTGGCAGCACTTAGCTCCGCATTGGTGAGAAGACATCAAAGACTAGACTAGGTGCCGGACGCGGCTTTTCATTTGCTTTCCGCAGTTGGCTTGTTGTCCCTTGTTTGAACCTTTATTGGAGTTGATTCTAGTGTTGTTTGCCGTCCTCTGCCCCTGTTCTCTGTCTTTGGATTTTGCCCGGATCGCTCTCTCTCTCTTTCTCGCAAGCCTCGTGAGGGGGCTGCGCGGGCGCCCTCGTGAGCTCTTTCTCTCCTGGTTTTCGCGAGACTCCAACGCTCAAGTTCACAGCGGGAGCACCCCTCCCGGTCCGGGCCCCACGGGCATCACGACACAAAGCGCCGGACCTAAGCTGGCCACCCTCGCGACCAAGGTTCGGAAACTATTCTCCCAACTGATCTTTGTAGACCTTAAGACGCCTGGCGAGGCCTCGAGCGGGTACCTCGCGAGGCGAAAACTACGACAAACATCCCGAGCTAAGTTGTTCCTGCACGCAAGCACATGACCGCAACACCATAACACAGCACAGGGGCGATAAAAATAGCATGATAATTAGGGATCATAGTCTGTTGCACGCCCCCACGGGGCTCCATACTTCTCTCTCTGTCTCTCTCAATGCGGGAAAAGGGGGAAAACAAAATAAAAATGGCGCGCGCCCTATGACAGGATGACAGCTTGCGGGGAGGGATCCACACCGGCCTCCCGAGCTCAATCAGACTCCGCCTCGCGCTTCACCGGGGCGCGGCGACGGGACAACCCGCTATCGCCCTCGAAGCGAGCGCGACTACGTGGTGGCTGATCGCGGTCACCGCTGGAGGAGCTGTCACTAGAGGAGGAGCCGCTGAAGCTCGGCGAGCTGCGGACGCCACCATGAGCAGGTTCGACTTCACCCTCGTCGCGACTGTCGCCAAGGCTGAGCACCTTGTCGCCGTCATCGTCTTCAGGGCAGCACCCAACATGGTGGACGTCTTCTTCGAACACCCTCACGTAGATGGTCGCTTCGCCATCGAACTTGAAGTGGAGGGTTCACCACTGGCCCAGGCCGCGCGCGTGGGCAAACGTCTTCCAGCCGCGGGCCAGGGGCACGTTCCCGGCAGCGGAGATCTCCACCACAACCTAGGAGGCTCTGTTGCAGCAGCCGTCCGCCTACAGCTAGAGCCGGCCAGGGCTAGCGGCCGGCAGTTCACCGGCAAAGAAATGAGAGAGCTGGAGCCAGTTGCCGGCTGGGTTGTTTGACCACAAAACAAACTCCGGAAGCACCTCTGCGAAATGGAAGCGCGGTGGGGGAGGATGCACAGCCACGACACGCCTTCCTCCACGAACTGGGCTGCCCCGACACGAGCGGCCACCACCAAGTGAAGGGCCACCACTGCGACCACGAGGAACCGCGACGGGAGTCGTGGGATGCTTGCGGGGATGACCACGGCCGCGCTTGGGCGGAGGAGAGCCAGGCCCTTCCTGGTGAGCCCTCCCCTTTTCCGCGGCCGAGAACCTCTTCACGGGCGCCATGGGATGCTCCAAGCAACCGGAGCGAGGAAGAAGAAGAAGCGGGCGGAGCGAGAAGAGATGGACAACAGGGGCTTCCGCCCCTCCCCATTTATAGCCCAAGGGAGGCCAACCGCCGGCCTCCATGATCCTCATTTTGCATGCAGCAGGGACTCGTCAAATCGAGCAGTTGCCGAGACAGCATGGGGAAGCGGAGACACCCACGTCCAATCAACCGCCACACGGCGACAAAGGCCGCAGGCTGTTGGGCCCCGCGGCGCTCCGCACCTGCCCTTTGGATTCGCTGCTAAGCCAAGTCCGAGCGCGCCTTGGGCCTGGGGGCTACTGTCGGTGTTTTGGGAATGGGGGTCCCCAGACTGGCCTGCCTGCGGCCTGCAGCGTGGCTCGAGCAGTGGCCCAGTACGGCCCGTCTTCATCAACCCAAGTTCAAGACCCTCGCAAGGGGACAAGCCTCGCGGGGCGGGCGACACAAGGCTTCCTCAGGGGAGGCCTCACCAGGCAGGCTCATGAGGAGGCGGAGAGATCAAGGCAAGGAGCACCTCGCGAGGTGCTCATGATGCAAGCCATGACGATCAAGACCAGGCGGGCGCCAGCCAGCGCAGTGTCCTCATTTCCTCTTTGGTGCAAAGGGGTAAAGCGTAGGCGCGGAGTACCAAGGCATCAAGCAAAGGTTTCCATATCACTGCAACGAGACCAAGACCAGCAGAGCGGCAGGACGGAGATCACTGTGGAGCCCAAGACGGCGTCATCGCCAGTGCCTTTAGCAGTCGAAGACCACCTTTAGTCAGGATAGCTTGTACTAGCTGTCCCCCTTCAAAATGGCCGTTTTTGGCTCCCTTCCCGCTTAATATTTGGGAAGAGGACCAGGGCCTCTATATATAGAGATAGCCACCACGGTAGAAGGGATCGAATCCTTCCCTAGTAGAACACCGCACCGGCTCAAGAACACCCCTCGCGAGGCTGTTCTTCCTCTGTACTGTTCATCACCAGCCCAGAGGCAATCCACCACACCACACACTGGATTAGGGTATTACACCAGAACGGTGGCCCGAACTAGTATAAATCTCGTGTTCCTTGCGTTGTTCATCATGCTAGCTTAGATTCACGGCGAGGTTTTGGGGCGTGGATCGGAAGGGAGAAGATCTTCATGCACACCCCAGAGTTCGAACCTTCATGGTTTTGCTGGAACCCGATATCCAACAAGCGGGATGATTCCGATGTTAACCTATCATCAGGTGCCAGACTGCTAGCGGAACTGTCGTCATCACTGTTGCTCGACATGGCTAGGTTCGTATAAAACCGCAAGAAACCGAGATTGGAGAGTGTGTGCAAGTGTGTAGCGCGGCCTGCCAGGGACGATGAAGATGGTGGGCACTTAAGCGGGGTATGCAGAGAAGAGGAATGCCAATTGGAGTGAGGGTTGATGTATTATCTAACTGCTGATATAATCAACCGCAATTATTTGTACCCAGTCGCTCCAAATTCCCGGGGTTGCACATTTCTCAGTGTGATAATTAATTACGCACACACATTGGAGCGTCGAAATATGAAACAAGCATTTTGTAGTACTTCTACTCCCTCCGTACCGGTGAACTAGGTGGGGGAAAACGAGAGAACTTGATGATTATTTGGTAATCAATACCATTGTATGCAGATAATTGACCATTGCATGCATGTTATGCTAAGTAGTATGAAGTGATTGAATGCATACTAGCCGCAGGACTCCTATTGGGTGATTTCTTTTTTTAGGACAAAAACAAGGAACGAGTTTTGAGATTATTTGGTATAAATGGAGTAGGACAGTTGCTAAGCAATACATTGAGCTCTTCTTATTGATGAAGCCAGTAATAATCAAACTAGAAAGGAAAAGAAAAAAAGACAAAGGAAAACATCTGCACGAATCTTCGCGTAACATCAATGTCATAGGACCTAGATGTGCATTACTTAGAGCACATCTAGATGTGCTTTACCAATACTGTCAAACAAAAACCCTAATTGTCATTGCAAACAGCGCATACAACATGGGCGACAACCACAACTACATATGCTAGTTGCTTCTTGTCTCTTGCTTTCATCTATTGCCCGTGATTGATTCTTTCTTGCTTCATCATGCTGATTGTACATTCCAGATTAGCCAGTTTCTTCTTTAGCTTTACGTTATCTTCTGCGAGCTTGGTGATAACACTCCGAGCCCAGCCATGCCATTCTTTATCCAGCTAGTTAACAAAGGCACAAGCCTCATATCCCTACCAATGTTAAATAGTATTAAGGATGAGTGGTGGCATTAACTCAAGTAAAATGATGAACTTATGATGAGGACATCAATACCATTGTTACACCCACAGCCCCTACTGCTACATATACTGGACCAATTACTAGAGATCGCGCACGCCAATTAAATTATCAGGTACTTTTGTTTCTTGGTAATGATTCTAATGTTCATGAGAATATGATGCTGCCTAAATAGGATACATTTGTTTTGCTCACAAATGAAGGGCCTCGCATGGATAAAAGGGAAGAACACTGGAGCAAGACCAAGCATGGAGATGATGGCATGCGCAAGAGGAACAAGAACGGAGTTACAAGTGATGATTTCAGGGCTTTGATGCCACCATAATGAGTGCATGAAGCCTTGGACGAAATATAAAAGATGCCACTTCATAAATTTCGTCTAGAGGCTATTCTAGGTGCTCACCTTATTATTGAGCCAGGCCCATGTAATTTCGAAATACATAAGTATAGGCTATTTTTAGAGTCCGCATGTGTGGGGAAACAAGAGATAGGGTTGGTTTCGGACCCCTCCACCAAGGGCCCAGAAATTCCCCCTTCTTCCTCCATATATACAGCCCTTAGGGTACCATTTAGACTTTGGGTTTTGTTTAGATTAAAGTTCGCCATAGCTGCAACTTCGCCCACTTTGTTTGTGTTCAACGACCAGACAAAGACGTCACAGAACCCCATCTTGATCAATAAAGCTTTCATCTTATATTCTTAATATCCAGATTGCAATCTCAGTTTCTTGCTTGTTCTTTGTTTGCTCGCAGGAAATAGACCCTCGTGGTTAGGTTGATCGTGCTCCGGTGTGGTCAATAACCTCTTGGAGTTGGTTTAGTGATTGCTAAGGCGCGACGTCCTCGCACGTGCGTAGTCGGATCATCAAAGTCTACTCCTCCGAAACGATAATCACCATCTCATCGAAAGACGGGACACCTTTGCCTCTATCAAGTGGTATCAGATTTCCAGGTTGTTCAGTGAGATTTTACAGTTTTTCATAGTTTAGATCGAGTCTGTTATCATACCTACAGTCCACGAAAAAGCCAAAAAAATAGGGTTAGTTCATCATATCCGAACCAATCTGAGCCTTTGCATAATCTTTTTAGTGTTTTTGCATTGTTGAATTTGCGGTTGCATCATCGTGTCTAGTTGCTGGTCTTAGCGTCTAGTCCTTTAGAGTTTCGAGTTCTGTCACGGTTTGTCACGCCGTCGCCGCACCATCACCACCACGCTGCCATATCCTACCACCGGTGCCATCTACCACCACCGCTGCCATATCCTACCACCGCTGCCATATACCATCACCGTTGCCATATCCTACCACCGCTGCCATATACCACCATATATCCACTACCAATCCGAGTTCTTTTCATATTAGGTTTGTTTTTGACATCCATCTATTTTCCGATTCGTGCTTCCTTGCCTGAGTAGGTTTTGGAAGAAAAACAATTCGACGACCGAAAATATTTTTCCCTATCCTATTTTTAGGTTCCAAGGAGCATTTGTAGTGATTTTTTGTCGCATTTTTTCGTCGTCGCTGCCCTGATTTCCGAAGAAAAATTAGTCAAAAAATTGCATGCCTATCGTGTTACCTTGACTTGGGAAGAGTTTTGAGACATTCGCCATTATAGTGAATTTTTTCAAAAAAAAAGAAAAAAGAGGAGCGCAAAAAAAAGAGGAGCGAAAAAAGCAGAGTGTGATTTTCCCTTGTTTACGTGTCGCGCCGTGATTTTGTTAGTGTCCTAGGCTCGCGTCTCTAGCATGGTCTAGCCTAGGACCAGCACAGTACCGTCATTGAGCGTTTATTCAACTTTGCATATCTGAATTGATTATTGCTGACCCTTTTTGCTACCATATTTTAATCCTTCCCAGCTCCACATAAATCTATGTCATGCGTTTGACTCTCCCTGGTAATCGCTCTATCCAAGCTTTGAGAGTTTTGACTACAACGGTTGCCGATCACCACCTGCTGCTGGGTAAGAACTGGTAAGAATTTGAGATTCGCTTGACGGATTTGTGACACCCCACCACCACCATTTTCCAGTAGTCTATAGGATCATATTCTTGTCTATTTCTATTGCTGCTAACTATGGCAGGACCACAAGCCGACGAGATTGACTGGGAGAACATGACGAACAAGGAGCTTCATGATAAGTTTCATCAAATGTTGGGTCAACAGGTGGAAGACGTGATGGCCAGCTTTGGAAAGGCAATGGAGAAGATGGATGACATTAAGAAGACAATTGACACCAAGTTGGACGCCAAGTTCGATGAATTACTCAAACGTGTCCCGCCACCAGCTTCATGCCGCGATACAGTAGGGCGGGGCATCGTATTCCTCTTGAGCCAGGACAAAATTCTGGTGCCGCTGTAACTGCTGTTGATGCTTCTGTAGCTCCTGCTGCTACTACAGAGGCCGAGGACTATTACGAGGATGAGGTTGATCAAAATTAGAACTACGTGCAGCCACTAGCACCACCACCAGCAAGTCGACCTCAGATATATATTTGCAATGGTAGGCCTGCACAACCACCTCAGGTACGAGATCAAGACCATATTCCTAAACTGAAATTGAATATTCCACCATTTGAGGGTAGATACATTCCTGATGTATATCTTACTTGGGAGTTAGAAACTGAACAACATTTTACATGTTTACAATATCCCGAGGAGAGACGGGTTGTTGCTGCTGTTTGTGCTTTCACTAGTTTTGCATGTGTATGGTGGTCTGAACATTATAGATTATATCCTATTCCAACTACTTGGGCTGCTTTGAAAACTGCTATGCGTACTCGTTGGGTTCCACCATATTATCAACGTGAATTACTTCAAAAACTACAGCGTTGGAGACAAGAGAAAAATTATGTAGAAGAATATTATCAGGAATTACAAACTGGCATGATTAGATGTGGTATTGTTGAGGAGAATGAAGCTATGCTTGCATGTTTTATGGGTGGATTAAATAGAGAGATTCAGACCATTCTAGCGTATAAGGAGTATACAAATATCACTCATTTATTCCATCTTGCTTGTAAAGCTAAACGTGAAGTGCAGGATCGACAAGCATTGGCGCGAACTAACTTTTCTGCAGGTTGACCTTCATCATGGACACCGCGTGCATCTTCTACTTCCACTACACCAGCACCGGCATCAGGTGCCACCTCCAGCCGTCATACAAGAAAGTAGGCACAACCACCACTATCTGCCAAGAGCGCACCTGCCGGGCTTGCATTAAGCTCTTCTTCTTCCATGGCATTGACAGGGCACACAAGTGATATTATTTGTCGTCGCTGTAAGGGAAGAGGTCATTATGCGAGAGAATGCAAATCTCAGCGTGTGATGATTGCTACTGAGGATGGTGGGTATGAGTCCGCTAGTGACTATGATGAGGAGACTTTGGCTCTTATTACACGTGAAGAACATGGTGGAGATGATTCAGAACATGAGACGCAATACATGGCTCCTGAAGATCCTGACAGGTATGAATGTTTAGTTGCTCAACATGTTTTGAGTGTGCAGGTCACACAAGCTAAGCAAAATCAGAGCTATAATGTGTTACATACAAAGGGAGTTGTGAATGAACGTTCTGTTCGCGTCATCATTGATGGAGGGAGCTGCAAAACTTGGCTAGCATGGAGATGGTGGAGAAGTTATCTCTCACCACAATACCACATCCACATCCTTACTATATCAAATGGTTCAATAACAGCAGCAAGGTTAAGGTAACGCGTGTTGTTCGTGTGCATTTTAGTATCTCTATAGATGTTGATTTTGTTGATTGCGATGTGGTACCCATGCAAGCATGTTCCTTATTACTCGGTAGACCATGGCAATTTGATAAAAAAATATGTACACCATGGTAGAAACAATTAGTATACTCTTGTTCATAAGGATAAACATATTACTTTGCTTCCTATGTCTCCTGATTCCATTTTGAAAGATGATATTAATAGAGCTAATAAAGCAAAACATGAGAAAAATAAGAGTGAAAATCAGATTGTGGCAAAAGATTTTGAGCAACAAATGAAGCCTAATAATAAACCATCTAGTGTTGCTTCTGAAATTAAACTGAAAAGTGCATGTTTATTTGCCACCAAATGATATTAATGAGCTAGATTTCAGCAAATCTATTTGCTATGCTTTTGTGTGCAAAGAGGAATTATTTTCATTAGAGGATGTGCCTTCCTCTTTGCCTCCTGCTGTCACTAACATTTTGCAGGAGTTCGCTGACGTCTTTCCACAAGACGTGCCACCGGGATTACCGCCTATTCGAGGGATTGAGCATCAGATTGACTTAATTTCCGGTGCTTCACTGCCAAACCATGAGCCATACCGTACAAATCAAGAGGAGACGAAAGAGATTATGCTTCAAGTACAGGAGCTTCTCGACAAAGGTTATATACGCAAATCCCTTAGTCCTTGTGTCATTCCTATTATTCTAGTGCCAAAAAAGGATGGTACATCGCATATGTGTGTTGATTGTAGAGGCATTAATAATATTACTATTCGTTATCGTCATCCTATTCCTAGGCTAGATGATATGCTTGATGAATTGAGTGGCTCTAAAATATTCTCCAAAGTTGATTTGCGTAGTGGATACCATCAAATTCATATGAAATTGGGGGATGAATGGAAAACAACATTTAAAACTAAGTTTGGATTATATGAATGGTTAGTAATGCCTTTTGGGTTAACTAATGCACCTAGTACTTTCATGACATTAATGAACAAAGTTTTACGTGCTTTCATTGGACGATTTCTGGTAGTCCATTTTGATGATACTTATTTATAGGAGATCTTTGGAGGAACATTTGGAACATTTATGTGTTGTTTTTATTTCTTTACATGATGCACGTTTGTTTCGTAACCTTGGAAAGTGAACCTTTTGCACCGACCGAGTATCTTTTCTTGGCTATGTTGTTACTCCATAAGGAATTGAAGTTGATAAAGCCAAGATTGAAGCTATTGAGAGTTGGCCATAGCCCAAAATGTTCACACAAGTGAGGAGTTTTCTTGGCCTCGCTGGATTCTATAGGTGTTTTGTGAGAGATTTCAGCACCATTTCTGCACCTCTCAATGAGCTTACAAAGAAAGATGTGCCTTTTGTTTGGAGTACCGCACAGGAAGAAACCTTCACGGTATTGAAAGATAAGTTGAAACATTCTCCTTTACTCCAACTTCCTGATTTTAGTAAGACTTTTGAGCTTGAATGTGATGCTAGTGGAATTGGATTAGGAGGTGTGTTACTACAAGATGGCAAACCTATTGCATACTTTTCTGAAAAATTGAGTGGGCCTAGTCTGAATTATTCTACTTATGATAAAGAATTATATGCTCTTGTTCGGACTTTAGAAACATGGCAACATTATTTATGGCCCAAAGAATTTGTTATACATTCTGATCAAGAATCTTTGAAACATATTAAAAGTCAAGCTAAACTAAATCATGGACATGCTAAATGGGTTGTATTGATTGAGACTTTCCCTTATGTCATTAAACATAAGAAGGGTAAAGAAAATGTTACTGCTGATGCATTGTCTCGTCGCTATACTATGCTTTCACAACTTGACTTCAAATATTTGGTTTGGATACCATCAAAGATCAATATGTGCATGATGTTGATTTTAAAGATGTCATGCGGAATTGTAAAGAAGGAAGAATATGGAACAAGTTCGTTGTTAATAATGGATTTGTGTTTCGTGCTAACAAGCTATGCATTCTAGCTAGTTCTGTTCGTCTTTTGTTGTTGCAGGTGGCTCATGGAGGAGGATTAATGGGACATTTTGGCATGAAGAAGATGGAGGACGTACTTGCTACACATTTCTTTTGACCAAAGATGAGATGGGATGTTGAGCATTTTGTTGCTTGCTGCACTACATGTCAAAAAGCTAAGTCACGACTCAATCCTCATGGTTTATATATGCCTTTGCCTGTACCTAGTGTTCCTTGGGAGGATATATCTATGGACTTTGTATTAGGTTTACCTCGACCAAAGAAGGGGAGGGATAGCTTATTTGTTGTCGTGGATAGATTCTGGAAAATGGCACACTTTATACCATGTCATAAAAGCGACGATGATGTTAATGTTGCTAATTTGTTCTTTCGTGAAATTATTCGCTTGCATGGTGTGCCAAATACTATCGTTTTATATCGTGATACTAAATTTCTTAGCCACTTTTGGAGATGTTTATGGGCTAAGTTGGGGACTAAGCTACTTCTTTGTACTACTTGTCACCCCCAAACTGATGGACAAACTGAAGTAGTCAATAGAACATTGTCTACTATGCTTAGGGCTGTTTTGAAAAATAATAAGAAAATGTGGGAGGAATGTTTGCCTCATATTGAATTTGATTATAATCGTTCAGTGCATTCTACTACTAAGATGTGCCCTTTTGAAATTGTGTATGGTTTCCTACCTCGTGCACCTATTGATTTGTTACCTCTTCCATCTTCGGAGAAGGTTAATTTTGATGCTAAACAACGTGCTGAATTGGTCTTAAAAATGCATGAGTTAACTAAGGAAAACATTGAGCGTATGAATGCTAAATATAAAATTGCTGGAGATAAGGGTAGAAAACATGTTGTGTTTGCACCTAGAGATCATGTTTGGTTACATTTGTGTAAGGATAGGTTTCCTGATTTGTGCAAATCAAAGCTAATGGCACGTGCTGATGGTCCTTTTAAGGTGTTGGAGAAAATAAAAGAAAATGCATACAAACTTGAGCTGCCTGTAGATTTTGGGGTTAGTCCCACTTTTAACATTGCAGATTTGAAGCCTTATTTGGGTGAGGAAGATGAGTTTCCGTCGAGGACGACTTCATTTCAAGAAGGGGAGGATGATAAGGACATCAATACCATTGTTACACCCACAACCCCTACTGCTACATATACTGGACCAATTACTAGAGCTCGCGCATGCCAATTAAATTATTAGGTACTTCCGTTTCTTGGTAATGATTCTAAGTTCATGAGAATATGATGCTGCCTAAATTGGATACATTTGTTTTGTTCACAAATAAAGGGCTTGGCATGTATAATAGGGAAGAACACTAGAGTAAGACCAAGCATGGAGATGATGGCATGCGCAAGAGGAACAAGAACGGAGTTACAAGTCATGATTTTAGGACTTTGAAGCCAACACTATGAGTGCATGAAGCCTTGGACGAAATATACAAGATGCCACTTCATAAATTTCATCCAGAGGCTATTCTAGGTGTTGCGTCACCTTGTTATTGGGTCGGGCCCATGTAATTTAGAAATACATAAGTATAGGCTATTTTTAGAGTCTGTATGTGTGGGGAAACAAGAGAAAGGGTTGGTTTCGGACCCCTCAACCAAGGGCCACGAAATTCCCCCTCTTCCTCTAAATTTCGCCATAGATGCAACTTCGCGTACTTCGTTTGTGTTCAACGACCAGACAAAGACATCACAGAACCCCGTCTTGATCAATAAAGCTTTCATCCTATATTCACAATATCCAGATTGCAATATCAGTTTCTTGCTTATTCTTTGTTTGCTCGCAGGAAATAGACCCTCGTGGTCAGGTTGATCATGCTCCAGCGTGGTCAATAACCTCTCGGAGTTGGTTTATCGATTGCTAAGGCACGACGTCCTCGCACGTACGTAGTCGGATCGTCAAAGTCTACTCCTCAGAAATGATAATCACCATCTCATCAAAAGATGGAACACCTTTGCCTCTATCAACTTAGCACTAAACTCTAAGGGGAAACTGAGAAACCGCCTGCCAATGTTGAATCCCTTCGTGCATACACATCGAGCGGGAGTGTGCCCGTCCACACAACTCACCTTTTGGTACTTCTCGGTGGCGCAAAACTTAGAGTCGAACTCGTGTTGCGGGAGTCTGGAGTCATGCTCCGGATCAGGCGGCAGATCGCTTTTCTGGGGGGGGGGTCATCCAGGACGGATTCAATAGGGAGCTACTTTGGACATGCTAAAAAAGATTAGGATACATTGGAAACTGACAGGACGATTCGGATCCGTAGTACTCCTGCCTTTTGATGACCTTAGGCAAGTGCTCGATGGTGACCGCTGCCGTGGTGGCGCTGTCGAGAGCGGCAATACGAGCAGGAGTAGCCACACCGAAACCAACAGCACCACTCGTCCGCATTCCCCCAAAGTCAGCGCCACACGAGGGAATTTGGAGCCTATCTAGGGATTTGGGGGAAATGGGGAAACTGTGGGGATAAGCTAACGGTCGGGAACTACTTATCGCACTATATGTTGTATATACGGCACACTATTTATAGATGTTGTTTGTGTTAGGTATTACAACTTCACACATGATTTCCGCACCAAACCGTGTGAGAAGACAATGTAGGTGAGACACGGCTGCCATGACATAACCGTATGTGTTATACTACCCTCTACATATAACTGAGTTACAATAATACAATGTAAACAGCCGCTCTGCGGATATCTGTCAAAAAATAAAACAACTGCTCTACAGATAGAGATAGTAGCGGTGGTGGCGGCCGAGGAAACAACTACCGGGTAAGAGGTCAATCATCGGTCGGTGGGCGGTAGCGGCGTCATTGGAGGTCAATCCTTGGGCTATGGCAGGAGATAGGAGGAGCTCGACCATCGAGGTAGGCGGCAGCGTGATTGGAGCACATCCATCGGGGCCGATTGCGGGATAGTGGAGGTCGAACTTCAGGCGGTAGCCGCACTAAGCTTTGCTCCTCGACCCTGCTATACCAGCGTGTTGCCGTATCGCGCTTCTCTCTCTGCTGGGTGGAGGTCACCGCGTGGCTAATTAATTAAGGTATTCTTTCCGTGAGTGGCTTAATTAAGGTATTCAATTCCTAAAGGTAGTGTTGTAGTACTCTACATGTAAATTGACTGGTCATTAATTTTTGTCATTGCACGTCTGGATAACAATATGGAGCGCCCAAATAATTATTAAAATAAAACCTTGTGATTTATGCACGCATCTTTGGGCATCAGTTAATCCGTGTATTAATGTTGTTGTTTTGTTTCTAATTACCTCTTTGGTGCAGATGGAACGATCTGAATGGATGAAGAATCGGAGAAGCTCAGATTTTATGAGTGGCGTGGCGGAGTTCATGTATTTGGCTGAAAGTACAAAGAAGATAATTGGTGATGATGATGTAGATTACATCCTATATCCAAGTAGTCATTGTGCCAATACAGTGTCACATGAAGTTGCAAATGTCGAGTGGCACTTACTATCTTGGGGATTCATGGATGGATATACACGTTGGACCAGACACGATGAAGAGCAGGTCATGGATGAATATATCCAGGGCTGCGAGATGCCAAACCCCAGTCAGTGTCACATGGATGTTGAATCTAACATCGGGGCAGAGGCGTTAAGATACCAATGGAACACCAGAAAGCCGAAACGCCCATTGGAAAACCAAGACGGCAAGACAGACGATGACAATCTTGATATGCCAGATTTTGTTGCTATGATTGAAGATTTCAAGGTCCCAAAAAAGGATATGATTGGGTACAAGGATCTGCCAACCATTGCTGCGGACTCCAAGAAATAATTGTATCCAGGTTGCAAAAAGAAATATTCCAAGTTGAGTGCCACCCTGGCGCTTTTCAGATTTAAAGTAGCAAATGGTCTATCAAACAGGGGCTTCATAGAGTTGTTAGGTCTTCTGAAAGAAATTCTTCCGAAATATAATGTGCTCCCCAGAAGCACGAACGAAGCGAAGAAAATTGTTTGCCCATTGGAACTTGAAGTATAGAAGATACACACTTGTGTGAATGATTGTATATCATACCGTGGTAGGTACAAAGATTTGCGTGCATGTCCCATATGCAAGCATGCACGACAAAAGTGCAGGAGAGCATAGGACAAGTACAAATTGGACGACAAGATCAAAACATGCATGTTCAAGGTTGTTTGGTGCTTGCCTTTAATTCCAAGGTTGAGGCGTTTGTTTGCAAACCCTAGAGAGGCAAAGAGGTTGCGATGGCATCATGATGAGCGAACTGCGGATAAATATCTCTAGCACATGAAAGATGGGGCTCAGTGGGAATTAATCGATGACAATTTTAAAGACTTTGCCAAGGATCCTAGAAGTATAAGGCTCGGGGAGTGTATTGATGGGATGAATACTTTTGGCGATATGAGCACCAAACACAACACATGGCCGGTGCTTCTGTGCGTATATAACCTAGCTCCTTGGTTATGTATGAAGAAAAAATAGATTACGATGTCAATTATTATCCAAGGCCTGAAGCAACCTGGAAATGACATCGACATTTACTTTCAGCTGCTGGTAGAAGAACTTCTGATAGTGTGAGTAGAAGGGCCTGCTGTAAAATGTTATGATGCTTACAAAAAGGAGATTTTCGATCTACATGTGATGCTGCTGCACACCATTCATAATATACCGACATTAGGTAACACATCGGGGCAGAAAACATAGGGAGATGTAGGGTGTGTCACATGCATGGATAGGACAGCTAGCAGATTTATTCCCAACTTGCGCAAAACCATGTATTTGCGTCATCGTAGGTTCTCACGGAGAAATCACCCATACCGAAAGATTAAAGCTGAATTTGATGGTACGGGGGAGCTAGGTTTGGGCCCAAGACCTTATTCTTGGGAGGTGGTCCACAACATGGCTAAACAAATTAATGTTGTGCTTGGCAAGAAGCAAGCTTTGACGGTGAAATAAACACCCACAAATCAAGTGTTTAAGAAGAAATCAGTATTCTGCACATTACCTTACTGGGTGATTCTATGTGTACGTCACTCAATCGATGTCATGCACGTAGAGAAGAAGTTATGTGAAAGCATCCTTGGTACTCTGCTCAAGAAGGTAAAACAAAGGATGGTGATCGTGCACGGCTCGATATGCTTGGCGATCAATCAAAACACAAGAGTGAAGCAGAAGATGATAACAAATTCCTCCATGCTCGCTAGAGTTACAATTTCAGTACAAAAGAAGCAACCGAGTTCTTCACCTATTTGTTGTCAGTTAAGACACCCTCTTCCTACTCCGCAAACATCAGAAGTCTCGTGGATGTGAGCTCAGGTAAAATATAACGAAGTTTGGACACATGAAGTCACATGATTGCCAGATAATGTTGACACAAATCCTCCCGGTGGCCATCCGGAATCTGATGGACAAAGATATAATAAACACACTCATTGAGCTCTGTGATTTCTTCAAGAAACTATGGCAGAAAGTTGTAGATCTTGAAGAGTTGGATCATATGCAAGAGGATATTGAAAAAATATTGTCCAACCTAGAGATGTTTTTCCCACCGTCATTCTTTGATGTCATGGTCCATCTCACTATGCACCTTGTCGACGAGATAAAGTATTGTGGTCATGTGTTTCTTTGCAACATGTATCCCTTCGAGCGGTTCATGGGAATACTGAAGTGCTATTGTCAAAACCGAAACTATCCAGAGGCAAGCATCCTACAAGGTTATACCGCGGAGGATGTGGTTGAGTTTTGCACCGAATACATGAAAGAAAGACCTATAGGTTTGCCCCTCTCTCTCCACGAGGGAAGGATGAAAGGTAAGCCGGTCCTTGCTGGCATGCAAAAGGCTGCACCCGGAGAATTGGCAGAGGAATGCCATTTGACGGTACTGCTTAAAAGCCCAGTTCTCAGCGCTTATGCCAAACAACACTTGGAGGAGATATGCCAAAGCTGTTGGGGAACGCAGTAATTTCAAAAAAAAATCCTACGATCACGCAAGATCTATCTAGGTGATGCATAGCAACGGGGGGGGAGAGTGTGTCCACGTACCCTCATAGACCAAAAGCGGAAGCGTTATGTAATGTGGTTGATGTAGTCAAACGTCTTAGCGGTCCAACCAATCAAGTACCGAACGCACGACAACTCCGCGATCTGCACACGTTCAGCTCGGTGACGTCCCTCGAACTCTAGATCCAGCTGAGGCCGAGGGAGAGTTCCGTCAGCACGATGGCATGGTGACAGTGATGATGAAGTTACCGGCGCAGGGCTTCTCCTAAGCACTACGACGATATGACCGAGGTGTGTAACTGTGGAGGGGGCACCACACACGGTTAAAAGATCAACTTGTGTGTCTATGGGGTGCCCCCCTCCCCCATATATAACGGATGGAGGGAGGAGGAGGCCGGCCAAGGGTGGCGCGCCAAGGGGGGGAGTCCTATCCCAAGTAGGAATTGCCCCCCTTTCCTATTCCCACAAGGAGAAGGGGGAAGGAGGAGGAGGAGAGAAGGAAGGAGGGGGGCGCCACCTGTCGGTGTCAAAACCGGCGAATCTCGGGTAGGGGGTCCCGAACTATGCGTTAAGGCTAATGGTAACAGGAGGCTGGGGACACAATGTTTACCCAGGTCCGGGCCCTCTCTATGGAGGTAATACCCTACTTCCTGCTTGATTGATCTTGATGATATGAGTATTACAAGAGTTGATCTACCACGAGATCGTAGAGGCTAACCCTAGAAGCTAGCCTATGATTATGATTGTTGTTGTCCCACGGACTAAACCCTCTGGTTTATATAGACACCGGAGGGGGCTAGGGTTACACAGAGTCGGTTACAAAGAAGGAAATCTATATATCCGAATTGCCAAGCTTGCCTTCCATGCAAACGAGAGTCCCACCCGAACAAGGGACGAAGTCTTCATTCTTGTATCTTCATAGTCCAACAGTCTGGCATAAGCATATAGTCCGGCTGTCCGAGGACCCCCTAATCTAGGACTCCCTTAGTAGCCCCTGAAACAGGCTTCAATGACGATGAGTCCGGCGCGCAGATTGTCTTCGGGATTGCAAGGCGGGTTCCTTCTTCGTATACTCCAAAGAAGATCTTGAACACAAGAATCGTGTCCGGCTCTGCAAAACAAATTCCACATACCACCGTAGAGAGCACAATATTACACAAGTCTAATCTGCTGACAACTTTTTCATAGCGTGACATCACGCCGCGGCCCGGTCATTATTCGAACCGTTTTTCTCAACCTGCTACTGCACATCTTGCGAGGCGGTTTCATAGGCATGTCTTGTCGAAGCAGAGATTGTGTCCCCTTGTCACGGGATTCTCATCAATACGGGTGTGGGTAACCCAACCGCGCCATTAACACGGCGCTTGGGGAATAAGCGAGTTTCCAGGGCAAGTGGGGAGGCGCATAGTTTCTACCGCCTTTATAAAGAGATAAGGATTCCCCTTTTTCACCAACGCCTTCTTCTTCCTCTGCTCATCCATTCTCGAGCTCCAGCGCCCAGGCTTTCACCTTCTCCGCAAAGTCATTCCGAGCATGTCCGGAGTGGGAGGCAAGTGGATGGTCTCCTCCGTTACCGAGGAGGACATCACGAAGCTTCGGGAGGCCGGATACCTGTCTGCAAACATCGCGCATCGGCTTCCGGCCGAAGGGAAGATCATCCCTACCCCGAAACCCCAGGAAAGGGTAGTATTCCTCTCTCACTTCGTCCGCGGACTAGGATTGCCCCTCCACCAGTTCGTCCGCGGACTTATGTTCTACTACGGGCTGGACTTCCATGACCTGGCCCCCAACTTCATCCTCAACATCTCGGCGTTTATCGTCGTGTGCGAGGCCTTTCTCTGCATCACGCCCCACTTTGGCCTATGGCTGAAGACCTTCAACTTGAAGCCAACGGTGGTGGGCGGCCAGCAAGCGGAGTGCGGGGGCGCCATGGTGGGCAAGATGCCCAATGTCACCTAACCCGAAGGCTCCTTTGTGGAGACCGTAAAGGGGGTGGCAATCAGGATGGTTCTACATCACCGAGCCACGCGACACCAACTGGGCGGCGACCCCCGAATTTCAATCTGGCGTCCCCATGCGGCTCACCTCCTGGAAGAGAAGGGCTTAGCCTGGGGCTCAGCGGTCGAGCTGACCGGACTTCGGACCTGCGTCCAAAACATGATAGGCAAGAAAATCAAGCTCGTCAACGTGCTCCAGGTCATGCTCCTCCGCCGGATTCTTCCGTGTCAGACACGGGCTTACAATCTATGGGAGTTCGACCCGGCCGACCACCAGATGCTGCGAGAGCTCTTCGGCACGACGCACGAAGACGTCTGGAAGGTGCTCTTCAAGGCCAACGAGGTCCCACCACCCATAACCGAAGATCGCGGACAAAGCACGAAACTCCAAGCCCATCCGGTGAGTTTTTGTATTTTGCAAGATGTGCCTTTTACCAGCACTTCCGCGGGAGGAATCTAAGCCTCCAGGGCAATTTAATCAGGACTAGGTAGCGATAGCGGAGCGGATTGACTGTCCGACTCCGCTACCTGAAGATCCAGAATCATCTCTTCTAACGAAGATGTTGTTGCCGGCGCCCTATGAGGTGCCGGAGAAGAAGGCCAAGAAGACGGCCTCGGGGACCAAGAAAGGTCTCCGGCGGAAGGTTGCATCGGACGTGACATCCGAAGACACCGAAACACACTCCTCCAACAAAGACGAGGAGGAGGAAGAAGAAATCTCTCCCCCCCAACTGGGGGAAGAAAGAAGAGATTGATACCTTGGTCAATCAGATCTCACTCTTGCATGTAACCGTGAAGGGATTGACAACCCCTTTATCGCGTTGGGTGCAAGTTGTTGATTGTTTCTGCAGGTATTTGGTGACTTGTGTGTTCTCTCCTACTGGATTGATACCTTGGTCCTCAAACTAAGGGAAATACTTACTCTACTTTGATGCATCACCCTTTCCTCTTCAAGGGAAAAACCAACGCAAGCTCAAGAGGTAGCAGGGAGAATTTCTGGCGCCGTTGCCGGGGAGATTTATTCCAAGTCAAGTCAAGATTTGTCTCCTGTCAACTTGCCAATTTCTGGTGCCGTTGCTGGGGAGTCAAGCCATACCAAGTACCCATCATAAACTCTCATCTCTTGCATTACATTATTCGCCATTCACCTCTCATTTTTCCTCTCCCCCACCTCTAAAACGATTTTCGAAAAGACTTGGCTTTTCTTTCGCCCTTCTTCTGTTCGATCTTTTGTTTGCTTGTGTTACCATGTGCCTTCTTTCTGCTTGCATCTTCGCTTGGTAAAAGTTTATGGATCCTCATCCACTTGCTACTCTTTTTAAGAGGTCGAATTATGACGAACCAATTTCTAGTGATTTGAGTGCATTAGATTATCTTTATGAGGTTTTGCTTAAAATTTGTGAATCTGGAAATTGTGATGAAGTGCTTTATGAAGTGATTCACGATAGATCTATGAATGAAAAGCATGATTGCAATGATGTTACTATAAATTCTACTGATGTTAGTTGTGCTAATAATATGCAAAACCCTAAGCTTGGGGATGCTAGTTTTGCTATGTCCACTACTTGTTGAAATGATCATGATTGGGGTGATAGTGCTTCTTATGATCTTGAAAACTTATTTAAACTACATGATGAATATAAGATTGATAATAGTGTTTGCAATAATATTGAAAGTGGGTTTGGAAGAGTGTCGACTTTAGATCCCACATATTTGGAGAATGTTCAATCTTATGAAATTTTTGATAAAGGTGGGTTTGGAGAGGTCATGACTTTAGTTAATGTTAATCCCACTATTTTGGAAGAGTGTCAACTTTGCATGCATGTGGATCGTGTTGAGAATATGTTATGTGATAGCTATATTTTTGAATTTTCTTATGATCCTACATGTAATTATTATGAGAGAGGAAAGTATGGTCGTAGAAATTTTCATGTTACTAAATTCCCTCTCTTTATGTTGAGATTGCTATCATCTCTTTCTTCTTCCTTGCATATGCTAGTTTTTACTTGCCTTGACAATTTGTTTGCTTATAAAATGCCTATGCATAGGAAGTATGTTAGACTTAGATGTATTTGTCATGAGTTTTATGATGCTCTCTTTGTGCTTCAATTCTTCTCTTTTATGTGAGCATCATCGAAATCTCAATGTCTAGCTAAGGGCGTTAAATAATAGCGCTTGTTGGGAGGCAACCCAATTTTCTTTTTGTTCCTTGCTTTTTGTACCTGTTTAGTAATAAATAATTCATCTAGACTCTGGTCAGATGTGGTTTTGTGTTTTAGTTAGTGTTTGTGCCAAGTTAAACCTTTAGGATAGCTTATGGTGATAGTTGTGTTGATCCTGCTAAAAAATAGAAACTTTTGTGCTAGTAAATAGTTCCCAGGATTCTATTGAAACATGATTTTGCTCTGATTCTTTTTTCTCTAGATTGGTGCACAAATTGCTCAGGTGTAGCGACCGGACCTCAAACATTCTAGTCTCTGTGCATCAGTGTCATCCCTGGATCGGTAATGCTGACACGCACAGTACTTGAGGATTTATAACAGAGTTTCAATCACACATTATTATATCGAATGTCTCAAAAGAGAACTTACTACAATAATATGGCTTAAGTTCATCTAAATAAGATAACAGCGGAAGGCTTGGAAGATAAAGTGAGTCCATCAACTCCAACAGCATAGCTGAGTGAACGACAACGACCTATGGCACCTTACTCGTCGTTTGAAAAGTCTGCAACATGAGATGTTGCAGCCCGAAATGGGTCAGCACATGGAATATGCTGGCAATGTAACACAAAGAGAAATGAACAGAATAAATGCTATCACTACATGCATATATGGCTGGTGGAAAGCTCTATGGTTACTGTTTTGCATAAAGCCAATTTTTCCCTACAACAAAGGAATAAATTTTATTTAACTATCATGGTGGTTGTTAAACATTGAGAAGGTTCCTCCAACTCAATCCCAATTAAGCAATATCATTAAACCCAACAAATTAATTTAGAGTGATGAGATCAACATGATAATCCAAGAACCAGATACTCAAGATGTCCATAACCGGGGACACGACTAACCATGATTAGTATGTACACTTTGTAGAGGTTTGCGCACTTTTCCCCACAAGACTCGATCTCCTCCGTTGAATTTCTCGCACTCATTGATGTTTGAGAAACGGATGACCGAGACACAGTCTTTCAGAAACATTAACTCTTTACTTTGGATGGACAGTTACACCTACTTTCCCCTACATCTGCTAGCCCACCACTGAAAGAGGTCATGCAACATACTCAACTATGCTAGAGCCCATAATAGCTTGTGGTTGCACACGGAAGTTTCTAGCATGAATAATCTTATGATCCCTTTGAACCTGGGTGGCGGTCCATAGGAGAATCACACGGTACTCCGGGATATCCTAGGACAACACTGGATTCTCCAGGTGCCCGCAACCAATCCACCCAGATGTGTATTTAAATAGCCACCTTAAGTTAACCATTAATTAACAAATACTCACATCTGTCATGGATACACTCACCCAATCCACGTCTACGAGCATAGCATAGCAATCCTGAGCATAACGTAGAAGTAACTCCCAAAGGTTTGATAATAAAAGGGCAATAGGTTCTACCTCATCATCTACTTCCCAAACCCACATGTTATTCAGATCCTAACCATGCAATGTTTGAGGATTGAAACTAATGCATAAAAACTGGGTAATAAAGGGGTATGATCAAAGTGTTACTTGCCTTGCTGATGATCCGCAAAACCTAGAGACTCGTAGTAGCACGTTTCGCACTCCAGGAATTCTATCGCAAACAAACAATAACATACATAAGCGCTAAAACTAGAAGCACGGCTAAAACTCAAATAATACGATCTAACCAGAAAGTTCAACTGAAGAACTCTAGTTTGCAGAAGAAATCAAATCAAACGGAGCAACGAAACTCAAACTACGAATGAAACAAGAATCGGTTACTAATCTGGACTAAAGTCAAATTTTACAGTACCAAATCATGTTCAGGTTGGTTAAACAGAAAGAGAGCTTCGACATGAAGATCTAGGCACTTGTTTCATCTAATTTGGATAAAAGAGCGAAAAGTTATACTAGATCGAAGATCAGGGCAGAAATCATGATCAAAAATAACCGCAAATAAAACCCTGGAAAATAAAACGAGACGAACAGGCTAACAAACGAACGTTCGATGTCTGCGACTAACCGACGAACAACGTTTGTTAAAACGAACGTATGGACGGACGTCCGCTAATTAACTAAACCGAAAAAACCGAACCGATCTATTCTAAAAAAACAGATCTAGGTTTCTAAAAAAACGAACGGTTTTCTGAAAAAAAAACGAACAGTTTTCTGAAAAAAACCTGAAACGGCGGCGACATTGGCATCTACCTCCAGCGATGCTCCGGCGGGGCGAGGCGGCGTCAGCGGGGCTCCGGCGGCTGTTGGGGTGAGGGGCGATGGCGGCGCGGGCAACAGGAGGCGGTGGCGCGGCGGCGGTGGTGCTTGGGGGCGTCGGCGGCGGCGGGATGCGGTAGCGGGGCGGTGGTGGGTTCCGGAGAGGGGCAGCGGCGCCAGGTTACTTATAGGGGGTCGGGGGGTGTCCGGCTTGGGGAGGGGCAACCCCAAGCGACGGCGCGGCGTCAGCCCAGACTCCGGCGGAGTCCGGCTTGGGCACGCCTAGCGGAGGCGGCGGCGCAGGTGGGTCGGCTGGGCCTTCGACCCAGTTCGGTCCGCGGGATTTTTTTTTAAATAATTCCGCCGAAACAGAAAAATCCTAATAAAACATAAAAAATCTAAAAATGCCCAAAACAATTTTCACCGTCTAAATAAAATATTTAGAACAAAGTAAACATTTTTCAGGCCTAAAAATGCAATTTTGAAAACATGCATATTTTTCTAATTCAAATAAAATACCAATAAAACTCCAAATAAAATACTTATTTGATTTTAACATTTTTCCTGCAATATTTCTTTTATTTTGGAGAAGTCATTTTATCCCCTCTCTTTTATTTTGACATTGGGAATATTTGGAGAGAAAATGATTAAACCCAAAATGATCCCTTTTTCAATATTTGAGAAGACTCAAATATGAAAATAATTGAAATCCCCAACTCTCTCCGTGGGTCCTTGAGTTGCTTAGAATTTCTAGGATCAACCAAAATGCAATAAAATATGATATGCAATGATGACCTATGTATAACATTCCAAATTAGAAATTTGGGATGTTACATCAGGTGGTCCTTATTTTTCAGAATTTTTGGACTTACAGAAGTATTCCAGAGTTACAGATTGATACAGGCTGTTCTGTTTTGACAGATTCCGTTTTCTGCGTGTTGTTTGCTTATTTTGATGAATCTATGGGTAGTATCGGGGGGTATGAACCATGGAAAAGTTGGAATACAGTAGGTATTACACCAACATAAATAAATAATGAGTTTGCAACAGTACCCTAAAGTGGTGATTTATTTTCTTATAGTAATGTGGCTCATGAGATTTTCTGTCGAGTTTTGTGTTGTGAAGTTTTCAAGTCTTGGGTAAGGATTTGATGGACTATGGAATAAGGAGTGGCAAGAGCCTAAGCTTGGGGATGCCCAAGTCACCCCAAGGTAATATTCAAGGACAACCAAAAGGCTAACCTTGGGGATGCCCCGGAAGGCATCCCCTCTTTCGTCTTCGTCTACCGGCAACTTTATTGAGGCTATATTTTTATTCACCACATGATATGTGTTTTGCTTGGAGCGTCTTGTATGATTTGAGTCTTTTATTTTTAGTTTACCACAATCATACTTGTTGTACACACCTTTTGGGTGAGACACGCATGAATCGTGATTTATTAGAATACTCTATGTGCTTCACTTATATCTTTTTAGAGCATGGTGGTGGCTTTATTATACAGAAATTTATGAACTCTCATTCTTCACTTATATTATTTTGAGAGTCTTTTAGAACAGCATGGTAATTTGCTTTGGTTATAAATTTAGTCCTGATATGATAGGCATCCAAGGGGGATATAATAAAATCTTTCATATGAAGTGCATCGAATACTATGAGAAGTTTGATTCTTTATTATTGGTTTGAGATATGAAGATGGTGATATAAGAGTCAAGCTAGTGGAGTAATTTTGAATTTGAGAAATACTTGTATTGAGGTTTGTGAGTCTCGTAGCATGCACGTATGGTGAACCGTTGTGTAACGAAGTTGGAGCATGAAGTATATTGATTGTCTTCCTTATGAGTGGCCGTCGGGGACGAGCGATGGTCTTTTCCTACCAATCTATCCCCCTAGGAGCATGCGCATAGTACTTCGTTTGATGACTAATAGATTATTGCAATAAGTATGTGAGTTCTTTTTGACTAATGCTGAGTCCATGGATTATACACACCCTCAACCTTCCACCATTGCTAGCCTCTCTTGTGCCGCGCAATTTTCGCTGGTTCCATACGCCCACCATATACCTTCCTCAAAACAGCCATCATACCTACCTATTGTGGCATTTCCATAGCCATTCCGAGATATATTGCCATGCAACTTTCCACCGTTCCGTTTATTATGACACGCTTCATCATTTTCATATTGCTTTGCATGATCATGTAATTGACATTGTATTTTTGGCAAAGCCACCTTTCATAATTCTTTCATACATGTCACTCTTGATTCATTGCACATCCCGGTACACCGCTGGAGGCATCACATAGAGTCATATTTTTTCTAAGCATTGAGTTGTAATTTTTCAAGTTGTAAGTAAATAGAAGTGTGATGATCATCATTATTAGAGCATTGCCCCATGTGAGGAAATAAAAAAGAGGCCATAAAAAAGAGAAAGGTCAAACACAAAAATGAGAGAAAAAGAGAGAAGGGGCAGTGTTACTATCCTTTTTTCACACTTGTGCTTCAAAGTATCACCATGATCTTCATGATAGACAGTCTCTTATTTTGTCACTTTCATATAATAGTGGGAATTTTTCGTTATAGAACTTGGCTTGTATATTCCAATGATGAGCTTCCTCAAATGCCCTAGGTCTTCATGAGCAAGCACGTTGGATGCACACCCACTTAGTTTCTTTTTGAGATTTCATAAACTTATAGCTCTAGTGCATCCGTTGCATGGCAATCCCTACTCACTCACATTGATATCTATTAATGGGCATCTCCATAGCCCGTTGATACGCCTAGTTGATGTGAGACTATCTCCCTCTTTTTTTTGTTCTCCACAACCACCATATTCTCTTCCACCATAGTGCTATGTCCATGGCTCACGCTCATGTATTGCGTGAAAGTTGAAAAGGTTTGAGAACATCAAAGTATGAAACAATTGCTTGGCTTGTCATCGGGGTTGTGCATGACTTGAGTATTTTGTGTGATGAAGATGGAGCATAGCCAGACTATATGTTTTGTAGGGATAAGCTTTCTTTGTCCATGTTATTTTGAGAAGACATAATTGCCTAGTTAGTATGCTTGAAGTATTATTGTTTTTGTGTCAATATTAAACTTTTGTTTTGAATCTATCAGAACTAAACATTCGTGCCACAATAAAGAGAATTACATGGATAAATATGTTAGGTAGCATTCCACATCAAAAATTCTGTTTTTATCATTTACCTACTCGAGGACGAGCAGGAATTAAGCTTGGGGATGCTTGATACGTCTCCAACATATCTATAATTTTTATTGTTCCATGTTATTATATTATGTGTTTTGGATGTTTTATATGCATTTATATGCTATTTTATATTATTTTTGGGACTAACCTATTAACCTAGAGCCCAGTGCCAGTTTCTGTTTTTTTGCCTATTTTAGAGTTTTGCAGAAAAGGAATACCAAACGGAGTACAAACGGAATAAAACTTCCGCCCTGATCTTTCTTGGACTAGAAGCAAACCAGGAGACTTGGAGATGAAGTCGGAGACGCAACGAGGCGGCCACGAGGGTGGATGGCACGCCCAGGGGGTAGGGTGCACCCCCTACTTCATGGGCCCCTCGGAGCTCTCCTGACCTAATTATTAGTCCCATATATACTCTTATACCCCAAAACCATCAGGGGGAGCCACGAAAACACTTTTCCACCACCTCAACCTTCTGTACCTGTGAGATCCAATCTAGGGGCCTTTTCCGGCGTTCAGTCGGAGGGGGATTCGATCACGGAGGGATTCTACATCAACACCATTGCCCTTTCGATGAAGCATGAGTAGTTTACCACAGACCTACGGGTCCATAGCTAGTAGCTAGATGGCTTCTTCTCTCTCTTTGATTCTCAATACCATGTCCTCCTCGATGTTCTTGGAGATATATTCAATGTAATATTCTTTTGCGGTGTGTTTGCCGAGATCCGATGAAATGTGGATTTATGATCAGATTATCTATGAATATTATTTGATTCTTCTATGAATTCTTATATGCATGATTTGATATCTTTGCAAGTATCTTCAAATTATCGGTTTAGTTTGGCCTACTAGATTTGTTTTTCTCGCAATGGGAGAAGTGCTTAGCTTTGGGTTCAATCTTGTGGTGTCCTTTCCGACTGACAGTAGGGGCAGCAAGGCACGTATTGTATTGTTGCCATCGAGGATAAAAAGATGGGGTTTTCATCATAATGCTTGAGTTAATTCCTCTACATCATGTCATCTTACTTAATGTGTTACTCTGTTCTTTATGAACTTAATAATCTAGTTGCAGGCAGGAGTCGGTCGATGGGTGGAGTAATAGTAGTAGATGCAGAATAGTTTCGGTCTACTGAGCTGGACGTGATTCCTATGTTCATGATCATTACCTTAGGTATCGTCATAATTATGCGCTCTTCTATCAATTGCTCGGCTGTAATTTGTTCACCCACCGTATTATTTTCTATCTTGAGAGAAGCCACTATTGAAACCTATGGCCCCCGGGTCTCTTTTCCATCATATAAGTTCGATTTTCCATCATACTAGATTCTGATCTATTTTTTTGCAATATTTTACTTTCCGATCTATAAACCAAAAATACCAAAAATATTTACTTTACCGTTTATCTATCTCTATCAGATCTCACTTTTGCAAGTAACTATGAAGGGATTGACAATCCCTTTATCATATTGGGTGCAAGTTGTTGATTGTTTGTGCAGGTATTCGGTGACTTGTGCGTTGTATCCTACTAGATTGATATCTTGGTTCTCAAACTGAGGGAAATACTTACTCTACTTTGCTGCATCACCCTTTCCTCTTCAAGGGAAAAACCAATGCAAGTTCAAGAGGTAGCACAGACACTATTATTTGAAGCACAAAAGCAAGGAGTTCATCATCAACAACACCATCTACTACCTTTTGGAGAGTGGTGTCTCCTAGATTGGTTAGGTGTCACTTGGGAGCCTCCAAGATCTTGTGGAGTTGAACCAAGGGGTTTGTAAGGGCAAGGAAATTGCCTACTCCATGAAGATCTACCCCGAGTGAGGCTAGTCCTTTGTGGATGTAAACCATGGTGGAATAGGCAAGGTTGCTTCTTCGTGGACCCTTTGTGGGTAGTGCCCTCCATGGACTCGCGTAGCCGTTACCCTCTATGAGTTGAAGTCTCCATAAACGTGGATGTACGATAGCACCACCTATCAAAACCATGCCAAAAATCATCATGTCTTCATTGCATTTGATTTCTCTGATCCCTCCTTTATGTTCATATGCAAAGTCTTTACTTTTTGTTGCACTACTTTTAGACTTGCATATGTACGGTGTTACTTGACTTGGTAGAATTTCTAAAAATGCCTCCAACTAAAATTGGAAAAGCATAAGTTTTCATTTGGTAAAGTAGTCTAATCACCCCCTTCTAGACATAATTTTGATCCTACTAGTGGTATCAGAGCTTTGGTCTCCATTGCATTGGTTCGATAACCTAGGAGGGTATGGCATCTAGTGAGGGTAATTATCACCGTAGAGGTCCATATTTCAATGGTACAAACTTGGCTAGTTAGAAGCATAAGATGAAAATGCATATTCTTGGTCACCATCCCACCGTTTGGGATTTTGTTTGTGTAGGACCGAAAGTATGTCTAGAGGGGGCGCGATTAGACTACTTGACCAAATAAAAATCTAACCTTTTTTCCAATTTTAGTTGTGGATAGATTTAGCACAAGTCAAGCTATCAATCTACACATGCAATTATAAGAGTATAACAGCGGAATGTAAACATTGCATATGAAGGTAAAGGGAAGGGTTTGGAGAAGATAAACGCAATGGAGACACGTAGATTTTTGGTGTGGTTCTGATAGGTGGTGCTATCGTACGTCCATGTTGATGGAGACTTCAACACACGAAGGGTAAGGGTTGTGCGAATCCACAGAGGGATCCACCCACGAAGGGTCCACGAAGAAGCAACCTTGTCTATCCCACCATGGTCATCGTCCACGAAGGACTTGCCTCACTCTGGTAGATATTCATGAAGTAGGCGATTTGATTGCCCTTACAAACTTCTTGGGTCAAGTCCACATCACGACGGAGGGTCCCAAGCGACACCTAACCAATCTAGGAGACACCACTTTCCAAAAGGTAATAGATGGTGTGTAGATGATAAGCTCCTTGATCTTGTGCTTCAAATGATAATCTCCCCAACACTCAACTCTATCTCACAGATTTGGCTATGGTGGAAGAGGGATTTGAGTGGAAAGCAACTAGGGGAAGACTAATAATCAAGGCTCAAAAGGTTGGTACGGAATCTCTTGATCTCAACACATGAGTAGGTGGTTCTCTCTCCGAAAATGAACGTTGGAAGTGTAGGCATGTTCTGATGACTCTCTCGCAAATGGAGAAGGGGGTGGAGGAGTATATATAGCCTCCAAACAAAATCCAACCGTTACACATTGTAGACTCATCTCAGTGGCACCGATTAGGAAACTCGATGGCATCGATCTGTTAAAAATATGAACATTAGGAATCTCGGTTGGACCAACTAGAACAACTCGGCGGGACCGTTGTGCTAGAGAAAACATCATCTCAGTGGTGCCGTTTGCATCAACTCGGTGAGACTGGAGTGAGGCAATAAGCAAGAGAGAATCTGTCAAGCCAACTCGGTGAGACCGATTGCATAAACTCGGTGGGACCAAAGTGAATGCAATAGATCACAGAGCGTTGGCAAGGCCATCTCGGTGGAACCGAGATCTGTATCGGTGTGACCGAATCGTTAGGGTTTCTTGAAGTGGCTATGTCAAATTAACTCGGTGGCTCCGGGTAGAAAGAATCGGTGGGGCCGAGTTTGGAATTAGGGTTTGGACATATTTGGATGCAGAAAGTGGTTGGGGGTTTTGGAGCAATATCACTAAGCACTTTGAGTAAGTAGACCATTAAGCTACACCTCAGCCCCTTTTAATAGTATTGTCTTTCCTATGTACTCAATGTGATCTTGGATCACTCAAATAGAAATGAAGAGTTTTGAGCTTTTGCCAATCTTTGTCCATAGCATTTTGAGGGGTCCACATCTCTAGTCTATGCCATGCCAATCATTGAACATCCTAAAATATTTATCTTGAATGGATATTAGTTTGAGCTATATGTTATTATGAATTACCAAAACCACCCTGGGATTAGTTGCATTTTCAAATCCCCCTTTTTGGTAATTGATGACAACATATAGATCAAAGCTTCGACAAATGATTAAATGAAAGAAATACGTCGTCGCTTTGAGAAGTATGTGATAAGCAAGAGCTCCCCCTACATTTGTGCATTATTAAAAAATTGCGTTTGAATGCAAATACACAATCTATTAGGATCATGGGTCACTCTTCCATGTCACATACATCTTGGTGGAGCGCACAAAATGATATAAGTGAAATAACATGCACACATCACCAAAGACATGAGTGAATGATCATACACAAATAATTGTAGGGATAAGCATTAAACACACATTAAGCAAAGTATGATCAACCACACAACCAAACATAGTATCTCATGAGCATCAAATGATCAAGTAGCATGAATCAAATGAACATAGTAGCAAAAACTCAATAAAACCAAGGAGCAAAAGCGAGACACACTCTCTCTCGAAGCCTATGCTCTATACACTTTCTCCCCCTTTGGCAACAAGTTACCAAAAAGATCAAAAAGGTATAGAGCTATTCGTCTCTCTAGGCACAATCCTCTGGAGCTCCTGAAGGGGCCTTCTCGCTTGTGGCTCTGGTGTGCGTAGATGGGGTTGAGAGAACTATGTCTGCAAATGACTCTGCTGATGTCTGCTGGACTAGTGGAGTGGACACTTGAGGTGGCACTAAAGCAGTAGCGGCAGGTGCAGAGTGAGTAGGCCTCATGTCTGCAGGTGGAATGGCTAAAGATCTGGGTGCCCTGGGTATAGTCTCGAACCTCTGAGTGGTAGGTATCTCATCTCCACTGTCCTCGGCTGCTATCCTGCTAGCCTCAACATCTGCATGCAACTTCAACACAATTGTCTGAACGTCAGTGATCTTCAAATCAAGATCATGAATCTTTGTCTTGACAACCCGCTCTAGACTCACCTGGTTCTTGGAGATGTTGTCCAGACTCCTCGCAATCCTCAATGTGGCCTCTAGCAGATAAGTCATCTAATCGTTCTTGGACTTGAGGTTTGCAATGGGTGCATTGGGAGCTACGGCTTCTTGAGTTTCTTTTGCTACTGCTGCTGCCTAAGCCTTCTCTTGAGCCTCAACTGATGTGGGGTGTGAGGGATCCATCACCACCACATTATCCTCGAACTCTGGCTGAAGAGGGAGGTGCTCACAGTCTAGTATATATGTGTCTGTACCAACCTTGGAGTTGATAAGCATCTGAATGTGTGGGGCATATCCACAAGACCTCTTCTGGTCAGCAGCTGTCCTCTTGACCATCTCAACATTAAGCTCATACTTTGAATTTCTGAGGTGGGGAATCAAACAAGTGAAGCAAATTGATGGCATGGCCTCGGATCGTCCTCTATTCTCAAGATTTGTGCAACAAAGTGTGCCTCAAAATAGTGTTGGTTGTGGCCAACCCTGCTAGCAAATGCTTGATTGACCCAAGCTTATGGCTCTCAAGATCCTTTGAAGGGATTTCCTTGTACATGTTTGCCATTGAGCTGTGGTCCATTCTGGGTTTGCCATAGACATCAACATCTTCTTCATCTTGTTTAGGGGCATTCAGAAGAGCAACCCACTCAGATATTGATGACAGGTACTTGTGTCCCTTAGTCATCCATGCAATCTTCCCATTTGGATAGAAGTATGTTGTAGAGTAAAATTGCATGATCATCTCATCATTACTTGGTGAGCTTCTGACCAACAAATTTGTCTACACCTGCAAGCCTAAAGCTCTCATGAACGTAGGGGAAATAATCTTCATTAGCATCAATGTATTTCCAGCCCACCCACTTCATGTCACTGACAATGGGCTTCTTATCAAGAAAGATTGTCTCATAGAAATCTTGTTGTTCCCTAGTGTGGAAACCATAGTCACAAGCTGTCCTCCGTCTAACTGAATAGGGATCCACTTTTGTCCACTCTTGAAGACCCTTTTCCTTCCTGAGCATCATGTTTTCTACAACAGGGTGTCATTGTCAGGGTCTGGGGTCTTGGGCTTGAGCTTCCTGAGCACTAGTGGCTCATCATCATCCTGAACTTTAGGCACTGGGGCCTTGTTCTTCTCAGCAGCTGGAATGCTTCTTGTTGACCTCTTGGGTGCAGAAACCTTGGTATTTGACTTGGGCTTGGAGGGAGCAGCAGCTGACTTCATAGCATCTGCCATGAGTTTCTGAGCATAGCTGGAGGTGCTTCAGCACACTCTTCCTCCTTTTCTTGATCATCTTTCCTCATGGAAGGTCCGCCAATCACTATAGCAATTGTATTCCTAGCCCTCTTATTCTTGCTGGCATCACCTTCTTCATCACTTGGGTCTTCCAGAGTGAAGGTCATGGTTTCTTGTGGAGCTGAAGTTTTCCGAGGTTTTGATGTCGGGACTCTCCTCACAATAGTCTTCTAGGCACCTGGCTTAGTGGTAGCTGCAGAGCCATACTCCTTTCTGAGTACCGCCTTCTTCTTGGAGGTGAACTCTTCATCTGCAACAAAATCCTCCTCATCCTCACTTTCTGAGGTTCTCTTCTCTCTGTTGTCGGTGCAACAAACCTTCATGTATGTTGCCCGGATTGTACATAGGCACGATGGCAAGGAAGAAAACTTCACTAGGCATCCAAGTCAAAACCATGCCAGATAAATAGCTCTTTGAGGGATCAAAGGCCGGATCAAGAAGACCAAGACAAGCAAAGCAGCAAGATATTACTAAGGGAAAGCCTCCCTTGCTGGGCAGGCGAGCCTGGTCAGGTCGAGGCCGCCCCAAGGACGAATCCAATATTTCCTCGGCAGGCTTGGCGGGGCCACAAAAGGCAAACTTCCCCGCAAAGACTCCACCGCTCCACCGCACCGCAACGCAAGTCATCTATTAGTGTGGTGTCGAGCCACCAGGAGATTAAGTGCCTGTCATTTGGCACGTGGCAGCCATTTGGGAGGAAGATTACCTCTATATGACACCCGTCTAGGGGAGTGTCAAGCAGACAGGTAGAAGATGTCTAAGGGGCGCGGCAGGCTTGCCGGGCTGCATCGTCAGCGTTACACCTAGCAGTGCATTTAATGCACTTTGTCCTAACTGCTAGAGTTAGGTATGATAGCACTGTTGGCTATCTAAATCACTAGATAATGACTATTTTGTGACTGTGACTATCCCTTATCCTATAAAAGGAGGGCCATGGAAACCCAGAAAAGGATTCAGACCCTTGTATACTCACTAGCAAAACAGCCCGTGATTTGCAATGGGAGAAAAAACATAACACACGCTCTTAATCCAACAACCATCACTCGAGACCACAATAGGTCCATCTCCTTTATTTTAGCGAGGCATCATAGTGTTGCCGCTTATCCTCCTTCTCACCCTCACAAGCGATGGCCTCAGTGTTCACACAAAACAAAACGTGTTTGAATATGCTTAATCCAAAGGCGTCTCTCTCTCCTTCCTCTCTCTCTCTCTCTCTCTCTCTCTCTCTCTCTCTCTCTCTCTCTCTCACTCTCGCGATGAGAAATCTGTTGTTTTCCCCTGGGACGTTTTTCAGAGGTATGCATGTGTTGTTATCGATGTTTTTTTCCTATATGGTTATAGTGGGGTGTTTATTTGATATCTGCATCGCCGCCGGTACGAAAGAAAAATGGATCGTGCGCTACAAATTATAAGTTTGCATAAATTATAAGTTTGCTTCCAAAACAATATTTAAAAAATATTTAACAGGTGGAATTTACATAATATTCAGATTCCACACATTTTTCTAATCCAATTTCATATATAACATGTTAAAATCGAAGTTACAGTCTAAAAGATACCGATAATTTAGAAAATCATTTCTGACTTCAATATCTTCCAAAATAATATGAAAAAATACTTAATAGGTAAAATTAATCTCATATTCATATTTAACATATGTTTCTAATCAAATTTTATATATAACATGTTCAAATCGAAGTTACGGTTTAAAAGATATGGATGATTTAGAAAAGCATTTGTTTGACTTAAATATGATGCGCAGATGAATTACCTAAAAGGTCACGGGGTTTTCAAAAAATGTAAAATAACTGTTCGGGTGTGATTTAAATCCGGCCAGCGGGTTGATTTCAAGAACATACAGGGGCTTTTGTGTAAAATACAAAAAAACGATTCGTTCTTACTTAAAACAGGACTGCGGGTTGAATTCTCTGAAACAGAGGGACTTTTCTATAAAATGCCACGACGGACGACTAGAAACCCAATTTTCTTTATTATTAGGTAAAGATACGCACGTGGCTGCTCTCCCCGAGGCGACCTTGCCGGGCTTGAGCATTGTGTGTTCATTGCGGTCCTTCCCTCAATCCACCAAAGAAGGGGTAGGGTTTTACGCTTCACATCGGCCCGAACCTAGGTATAAACCACTAGCGTCACTCATGTCGTGTTGTCTCATGGCTTCTGGTCTTTGTGCAACATGACCTTCCCCCTTGCCGAACCACAAGGGGCCTATGGACCAGAGGTGATCGTCTTCCACCGCGACATCTATGGCGTGCCAGGTAGGGGGAAGCGTGTGCGTGAACCCGAGGTTGTGAACAGCGCGTCAATCTTCATCATCGTATTCTTCATCATTGGCTTCATCTTCATCACCCAAGAAGAAACTTGGCGCAATAGCTCACCCTTCCACCTCAAAGGCCCCCTCACATGCAGCTATTGATACCATGGGTGCTTCGGCGATGTTGGGCGACACGGGTGCCGTAGGGGACATGACCGGTGTAGGTGGCACTGTCGTCATTCCCCCTGTCGCCGAAGCGGGAGCGGGAGACGCCGGGGGAGGGCGACATCAACAACATCCCGACAGCTGTGTTCTAGAAGGCGCGAGCGGGGAGAATGTTCAGTCTCCACCTCCCCACCGCGCAGGTGGGTGCAGCCACAACGACAATGCTCGCTCTAGTGCGAGTCGCGACCCCCTAGCTGTCCCTGTCACACGCGCAGCTATGGGGCATGGGCCTTACCTAGGGAAGGGTAACCAAGATGAAGCGCTGAATGGGGTCGTCAACCCCCAGGTGCACCCCTCTCGCCATCGTACTGCCGTGGCAGTTGGCTTGCAGCAACGAGAACGCAGAGCCGCCACTACTGGTAGTATCAGGAGTCGAGCGACATCGCGGTATGCATCATCATTTATGTCAAGCACTACTTCGGAAGACATGGCGCGAGCCCAACTCCTGCTAAGATTTCCGTCGATGGCCGATCAAATGGATGAGTGGAGAGCCACCATCCAGAGTTTGATCGGTTTTGCTGAAGCAGAAGAATCACAGCGGGCGGGCCCGTCGCGGTGCCCGCAAGCAACAACAACGGCCTGAGATGTTGACCATGTTGAGGGGGGACACTCAAACGGTGCAATACCCTCAACGACAGCCAGCGCATAGGCTGCAACCAGAACCGCGCGACTAGGAGCCCGATGAGGCATCAATGGCTTCATCTGATCCTCGGGCCCATCGGGATCAGCGGCAGGTCCTGGAAGATCGGTGGAGGGAAGATGCACGCGTCACTATAGAGCGGTGCCGCGAAACCCACAACCGATCTGACAAGCGCAATGGCCCAAACGTTGACGAACCCGCACCCAGTGAAGGCGGATACTTGCCTTTCGAGGTTGGGTGCCCTGCCTTCACTCGCGAGTTGCGGCAAGTTCGTTGGCCATCTTCTTGCGTTTTCAAACCAGAAATACCAGAGAGTATGATGAAAGGTTGAACCCGACAGAGTTCTTGAGCATATACACAATTGCTGTTGAAGCCCCCAGAGGAAGTGATGAGAAGGTGTTTGCCAACTACTTCCCTTTGGCACACAAGCCAAACGTGAGGTCATGGCTGATGCACCTTTCAGAGAATTCCATTTCGTCCTGGGCTGACCCGTGCAATGAGTTTGTTGGTGCCTTCACGGGTGGCCACCAAGAACCAGGACGGCCCAGCGACTTGCAACTCCTTCCACAGAAGGAAGGTGAAAGTTTGCGGAAGTACATGCAGAGGTTTAGCTGGGTGCACAGGAACATTCCAGATATCCACCCGGCAGCTGCAATTGCCGTGTTCCAGTCAAACGTGTGCAGCAGGAGGATACGTTCCAAGATGAATGTCTGGTTGCCCAAGACTGTGAATGAGCTATACACCTTGGTGGGTAATTTCGCCCATACAGAGGAACGGAGGCGACTCCCCGGAGAAGAGGACGACATCGAAGTTGACTCAGAAGATGTCAATGATGCCACTAACCCGAAGATGAAGAATAAAAAGTGCAACAAGAAGCGTAAAGAGAAGGCAGTATTGGCTATTGATGGTTCTGGCACCACTAGTACCGGCAAGAAATCCAAGACCGAAGCCCCCCGCAAGGAAGTTGCCACGTGCACTAATTGCCGGGAGGCGGCGCCAGCCGAAAAACTTGGGAAGACAGACGGGCTATACTGCAAGATCCATCGAACCAAGGTCCATGATCTCCAAGAGTGTCACCAGGTTGAGCAACTCAGCAAAAAACAGAAAGCTGAGTATGAGAAGCGCGACAAGGAGAGAGACCAAGAAGGTGTTGGCGGGAAGGGCCGAGGCGGCAGAGAAGGCCGCCGCGGCAAGATGATACATCTCCAACGTATCTACTTTTCCAAACACTTTTGCCCTTGTTTTGGACTCTAACTTGCATGATTTGAATGAAACTAACCCGGACTGACGTTGTTTTCAGCAGAGCTACCATGATGTTGTTTTATGTGTAGAAAAGAAAAGTTCTCGGAATGTCCTAGAAATCCACAGAGGCACTTTCTGGAATTAAGAAGATTTTTTGGTGAAAGAATAAATGCCAGGGGGCCCACAGCCTGTCCACAAGACAGGGGGGCGCCCCCCCCCCCTAGGGCGCGGCCTCCTATCTCGTGGGCCCCCTGGACCTCCACCGACGTCAACTCCAACTCCATATATTCACGTTCGGGGAGAAAAAAATCAGAGAGAAAGTTTCATCGCGTTTTACGACACGGAGCCGCAGCCAAGCCCTAATCTCTCTCGGGAGGGCTGGTCTGGAGTCCGTTTAGGGCTCTGAAGAGGGGGATTCGTCACCGTCGTCATCATCAACCATCCTCCATCACCAATTTCATGATGCTCACCGCCGTGTGTGAGTAATTCCATCGTAGGCTTGCTGGACGGTGATGGGTTGGATGAGATTTACCATGTAATCAAGTTAGTTTTCCTAGGGTTTGATCCCCAGTATCCACTATGTTCTGAGATTGATGTTGCTATGACTTTGCTATGCTTAATGCTTGTCACTAGGGCCCGAGTGCCATGATTTCAGATTTGAACATATAATGTTTTCATGAATATATGTGTGTTCTTGATCCTATCTTGCAAGTCTATAGTCACCTATTATGTGTTGTGATCCGACAACCCCGAAGTGACAATAATCGGGGTACTTCTCAGTGATGACCGTAGTTTGAGGAGTTCATGTATTCACTATGTGCTAATGCTTTGTTCCAGTTCTCTATTAAAATGAGGCCTTAATATCCCTTAGTTTCCGCTAGGACCCCGCTGAACACGGGAGGGTAGGACAAAAGACGTCATACAAGTTCTTTTCCATAAGCACGTATGACTATTTACGAAATACATGCTTACATTACATTGATGAATTGGAGCTAGTTCTATATCACCCTATGTTATAACTATTGCATGAGGAATCGCATCCAGCATAATTATCCATAACTGATCCATTGCCTACGAGCTTTTCATATATTGTTCTTCGCTTATTTACTTTTCCGTTGCTACTGTTACAACTACTACAAAAACCCAAAAACATTTATCTTTACTTTTGCTACTGTGACCATTACTATCATACCACTTTTGCTACTAAATACTATGCTGCAGATACTAAGTTATCCAGGTGTGGTTGAATTTACAACTCAACTGCTAATACTCAAGAATATTCTTTGGCTCCCCTTGTGTCGAATCAATAAATTTGGGTTGAATACTCTACCCTCGAAAGCTGTTGCGATCCCCTATACTTGTGGGTTATCAAGACTAATTTCTGGAGCCGTTGCCGGGGAGCATAGCTCTATTCTCTGAGTCACTTGGGATTTATATCTGTTGATCACTATGAAGAACTTGAAAGACGATCGAACTACTATTTTACCCTCAACTACGAGGGGAGGTAAGGAACTGTCATCTAGCCTTGCACTAGATTCTCCTTCTGCTATCAGTAGGCTTGCTACACCTAAACCTACTACTGCTATGAATTCTGATATGTCGCATGTTATTGATGATGCCACTTCTGCTATGCATGATGAAACTACTTCTGTGTGTGATACTACTGTGCCATAGGTGAATTTCTTGATGAACAACTTGCTAGAGTTAGGGGGAATGAAAATATTGAAGAACCTATTATTTATGATAGTGATGATGAAGGTCCCCCCAATGATTATGTTGTTCCTAAGGGTTATGTTATGAATGAAGCAGCTGTTATGGAAATTCTTGCTTGCAATGATAGAAATGATCTTAAGAAATTATTACTAAATGGAAGCAGCAGTCTCTTAATGCTAGAATAAACCCGATCCTTCTTTTGCTACTTCACCTATTTGTGTTACTGATAAGGATTATGAATTCTCTGTTGATCCTGATATTATTACTTTAGTTGAATCTGATCCTTTTTATGGCCTTGAATCTGAAACTGTTGTGGCACATCTTACCAAGTTGAATGATATAGCCACCCTATTTACTAATGATGAGAAGTCTCGCTATTTATATATCCTTAAGATATTTCCGTTCTCATTAAAGGGTGATGCTAAGACTTGGTATAATTCTCTTGCTCCTGGTTGTGTGCGTAGTCCCCAGGATATGATTTATTACTTCTCTGCTAAATATTTCCCTGCTCATAATAAACAAGCTGCTTTGCAGGAAATATATAATTTTGTGCAAATTAAAGAAGAGAGTCTCCCACAAGCTTGGGGGAGGCTTCTCCGGTTACTTAATGCTTTGCCCAATCATCCTCTTAAGAAAAATGAAATACTTGATATCTTTTATAATGGACTAACCGATGCTTCCAAGGACTACTTGGATAGTGGTGTTGGTTGTGTTTTCAGGGAAAGAACAGTCAACGAAGCTGAAATACTATTGAATAATATGTTGACTAATGAAAATAATTGGACTCTTCCTGAGCCAATTCCTGAAGTAATTCCTGAACCAATTGAGCCAACTCCTGAGCCTATTCCTAAACCCACTCCGAAGAAGAGAGGTGTTTTATTTTCCGGTCCTGAAGATATGCAAGAGGCAAAGAAATCAATGAAAGAAAAAGGTATTAAAGCTGAAGATGTTAAGAATTTACCTCCTATTGAAGAAATACATGGTCTTAATATACCGCCTGAAGAACCATATTGTCTTGATAACCCAACACAGGTAGTAAAGGTAATTTCTCTCTATAGATACGATAAAGTTGAAATTCCCTCTACTAAATTTCATAGCCCATGCTTAGATGAATTTGATGACTTTATGGCTAGACAAGAAAGTTTTAATGCTTATGTTGGTAGAGAGTTAAAGAATAATGCTTTCGAGATAGGATGCGTAGGCGATAATCTGGCTAGAGTTAAAGATGAACTTCACTGCGTTAGCAAATATGCTTCTATGGTTGCTACTCAAGCTGAGCGAGTACTTAAAGCTCAAAATGATTTGCTTGATGAATTAAATAATAAAAATGACTTTATGGTTAGAGTGGCTACTAGAACTGGTAGAATGACTCAGGAAACTTTGTATCCTGAAGGCCATCCTAAGAGAATCGAGCAAGATTCTCAGAGAAATAATTTAGAGGCACCTAGTTCTTCTAAAAAGAAGAAAAAGAAAAACGATAGAACTTTGCATGCTTCTAGTGAACCTACTGTAGACACACCTGAGAATCCCAATGATATTTCTATTTCTGATGCTGAAACTCAATCAGGTGATGAACATGAACCTAGTGATAATGTTAATGATAATGTTCATGTTGATGCTCAACCTAGCAAAAACAATGATGTAGAGATTGAACCTGCTGTTGATCTTGATAACCCACAATCAAAGAATCCACGTTATGATAAGAGAGATTTTGTTGCTAGGAAGCACGGTAAAGAAAGAGAACCATGGGTTCAGAAACCCATGCCCTTTCCTCCTAAATCATCCAAGTCAAAGGATGCTGAGGATTTTGAGCGCTTTGCTGAAATGAATAGACCTATTTTCTTACGTATGCGCTTAACTGATATGTTGAAAGTAAATCCTTATGCTAAGTATATGAAGGATATCATCACAAATAAAAGAAAGATACAGGAAGCTAAAATTTTCACCATGCTTGCTAATTACACTTTTAAGGGTGGAATACCAAAGAAACTTGGAGATCCGGGTGTTCCAACTATACCATGCTCTATTAAAAGAAACTATGTTAGAACTGCTTTATGTGATCTTGGAGCCGGTGTTAGTGTTATGCCTCTCTCTTTATATCGTAGACTTGAATTGAATAAGTTGACACCTACTGAAATATCTTTGCAAATGCTGATAAATCAACTGCTATACCTGTCGGTATTTTTGAGGATGTTCCTGGTGTAGTTGCAAATGTTACTATCTTAACGGACTTTGTTATTCTTGATATTCCAGAGGACGATAGTATGTCTATTATCCTTGGTAGACCTTTTCTTAATACTGCAGGGGATGTTATTGATTGCAACAAAGGCAATTTCACTTTTCATGTTAATGGTAATGAGCATGCGGTACACTTTTCAAGGAAACAATCTCAAGTTCATAGCATCAATTCTATTGAAAAAGTTCCAACTATCATTTTTGGAGATTTTCAATTTCCTCTCCCTACTGTCAAGAAAAAGTATGATATTCTTATTGTTGGGGATTTTCATATCCCCGTTGAGGTAACTTAGTGTTATTCGAAATTTCTCCAATTCCGTGGTATTCGGAATGAGTTTGTTAACAAGACTTGATCAACCTTGTTAGTGGGTTCATTTTGATGATCACGAGATGGATGAAACTAGAAGGCACAACCTTCTGTACCCTCTTTTTACTTTCTGTTATTTTGAATAAATAAAGCAAAAATAGTATTATCTGTCTGTTTTCTTAATTATCCGTGCATTAAAAAATAGTCCGAAAATAAAAGTGCTCCAAATGCCCTGCAAATTTTGTATGATTTTTTCTGGAATATTTGAGGATTTTAGGCACTGAAAACACCGCAGGAGGGCCAAGCACCAGACCACGAGAGAGGAGGGTGCCCCCCCCTGTAGGGCGCGTCCCCCTGTCTCGTGGGCCCCTGGTGGCTCCCCTCCACTTATGCCAGCACCCACACACTTCATCTTCTACCCAAAAAATCCCCATCCAGCTCAAGCACGAGTTCTAGCTTGTTTTGCTGCGATTTTCGATCTCTTAGCTCAAAGCTCCATTCACAAAACTGCTTTGGGAAATTGTTGCTTGGTATGTGACTCCTCCTTTGGTCCAATTAGTTTTTGTTCTAGTGCTTTATTCATTGCAAATTTTTGCTGCATAGGTGACCATGTTCTTGAGCTTGCATGTTAAATTTTTTAGGTCCCAAGCAATCCCAATGCATGATATAGGCTCTAGGCACTTGTAGGAGTAGTTGCTACCAATCTTGTTTAGTTTTATCCACTTTTGTTTTGAAGTTACTAAAATTTCAGAAATTTGCAGAAAATGTTAAGGAGGCTCTTTAAAGGCTCTTCTAGCCAAACCTCTAAGGAAAAACAAGACAAAGAGAAGGAAAAACCCAAGTATAATCTTCCTCGCTTAGCGGAAGTACGGTCGTGTGAATGGCCGTGTGAGGATTTCTTGAAAGAAGCCGGAATTCATGAATATTTTTATACTCTAATCGAGACTGCAGGCCTCACCGGTTTCATCAACGACCGAATCGATCAGTATTTCTTACTTACCAATACTTTCGTGCAAAAAATTTATTATTATCCTAAGAAGTCACCGCCTGCAGTATCATTTCATTTATATGATGAATTCAAAGAAATGTCTTTACGTCATTTTTGCTCGGTATGTAGGATACCTTATGAGGGAGAATTAGAGGAACCCCATCGTGAAGATGTGGATGGCTTCGTTAAAACTATTGATGTTGAAGAGCCAAAGAAGGGCTCTGAGGCAAAAGTCTCTAGCATACACTTTCCTGTTTTATGCTACTTTGCCATATTTGCTAGTAGATGCCTGCCTGGTCGTGGAAATAGTGGAAATTTGAGCGTTCCAGATCTTATTATTCTTCAACATGCTTTGCTGGGAGACAACACTTTTAATATGGGTGCCGTCGTTGCTAAATGGCTAGCCCTAAATCGTACAAAAGGCCCCATATTTGGAGGTATCTATGCTGCACGTCTTGCTGAACATTGTCAGATACCCATTATGCACTATGAGGAGGATGAGACAAAATTACCTCCTCACATTTTAGATTACAAGAGCATGGTAGCACATAAGTTTATTGTTGACAACGAAGAGAAGATGCTCTTGTATAGACTTAGATTCAATAAGAAACACTTTGAGTTTATTATTCTGCCTGCGCCTCTGTTGTTTGATTTGCTTGCAGAAAATCGTCTTGTCACGCCAGAAGCGGTGAACAACCATTTAGCTCAAGCTTTTACTCCAGAACCTGAACCTAAGCTGGAACCTGAGCTGGACCCTTATCGTGCATCATCTGTCCAGTGGGATCCAGAGATGACCGGCCAGTGGTATCCTGACTACACCTCCCACTACACCGGGAAGAGTAGCGACGGTCCTTGGTATTAGACCAACTTAGGCCAAAAGCCTAAGCTTGAGGGAGTACATATTTCTCACCAAACTTTACATTCATGTTCACACACTAGTCGTCGGTGCTCGTACTCTTTCATTGTATTATCCATGCTAGTTTAAATTTCTTTTTCTAGCTTTCTTCTTGTGTGTTTGATAAACCTTAAGAAAAAACCAAAAAAATTAGTTAGTTTAATTTCCATGCTTGTAGTAGAAATTAAAATCAAAACTCAAAAAGATTTCTAGTTCTTCTTTTTGCTTGTTGGGAGCTTTCCCGTGTAAATAGTTTTATTTTCTTTTCTTTCTTTTGGGTTTAATGCTGAAAATGCTTAGTGGCTCTTATATGCATGATTGATTATTTAACTTAGAGCCCATATTACTTGTCTTCTCTCTTGAGTTGAATGCTTGCAGATTCCAGCTTAGTCCAATGCACGTGCACTCTTATTATTATACACATCGTTCGGTCGTGCAAGTGAAAGGCAATAATGACGATATATGATGGACTTATTGAGATGAGAAAAGCTGGTATGAACTTGACCTCTCTTGTTTTTATAAATATGATGAGTTCATCGTTCCTGAGTCGGCTATTATGAAGTAAACATATTTGCAATGACATTTAGAGATTATAGTTGCTTGTGCCATGCTTGATTAGCTATGAGTTATAATGGTTTAACTTGCGTGCCAACATGCTATTAGAATGATTATGATGTGATATGATGGGATGGTATCCTCTTTTGAATGAATTGAGTGACTCGACTTGGCACATGTTCACGTATGTAGTTGTAACAACCCGAACCTGATAAGATTCAATGTCTCAGTGCTCACTGTGCTAGTCCCTGGATCGATTCGCTAGCACACACAGTACATAGGAATATCAAAGTAACAAGTGCATCATTTACTACAACGTATGATCCAGAATTTATAATGTATTACAAACCCATAGTACATAACTAGCTTTACTCAATAATAACAGCGGAAAGGCAACATAATAAACGATGAGTCCAAACAATGCCCACTAGCGAAGATGTTGGGTGAAGACTCGCGACCCTACTGTATCTCATTGATCATCTGAAAATCCTGCAACATGATAAGTTGCAGCCACAAAGGTTCAATACATTGAATGTATTGGCAAATCACACAATATGATATAGCAAACCTACATCCACAAAGCAATGTATGACAAACAAAACACACATGTTAGTTTGGAGAAGAATGTCTTCACCTACCTCCACTACCTGAACTCACAACCGCCTCTAATTTACTCGCCCAGGATAACCCAAAGATTTTAAATAAACATGACAAGAACTTCAGAAGTATCTCTCAAGTGCGCTCTGTCAGTGGCGCATTCTCTAGGAACAATAGAGCGCTTTGCCAAGGACGCATTCACCTGATTTATGTTCTGAAAACTAAACCTCGCTGTCGTGGAATTAACACGTCAGATGTCCTCATGAAGGGACTTAGTCGTGGAGCCATCGCGACGGGTTAGCTTGAAGGGGTTAAACCGGACAAGGGACACGGGAGTTTTATACTAGTTCGGCCCCTTCGATGAAGGTAAAAGCCTACGTCTAGTTGTGATGGGATTGATTGGGTTTCGATGACCAGGGAGCAAATATGCTTGCCTGAGTCTCGAGTTGTTGTTTCTTGTCCCTGAACCGCCGCCGGGTCGTCCTTTATATACACAGGTTGACGCCCGGCCAGTCTACAGAGCCCCGAAGCCGACTCATACAAAGCGTCCGGCTCGGTCTCTCCTTTCCTAACTTATATTACAAGTTACATAGTCATGGCGGTTTACCACTATGGGCCCTAATCCGCCTTTGGGCTTCGGGTCGGCCTCCAAGCTTTATTAGTAAAGCGCCATCTTCTGGGTCTTCATGGGCTTCAGCATAGTCGAGGGTGAACCGGGCCCTCCTGGTTGGTTTACACTCAGTAGTTATATCCCCAACATTAGGCCCCAGATTGATTTGAACTTGTTCATGTCAATCTTCAATACTTCAAAGAAATCTTGTGAACATTCCCTTGTATTCTCGTAAATCGCCATATTGTCTTCTCCTGTAAATTTTGTTAAACCGCTGTGACGCCATCTTCTGGACACAGCAACGGTCCATCACGACATCATCTCTGAATAAAAAGATTAAAAAGATTCCCCTCATTAATGGCCGTCCCAAAAATCGAGGCGACAGGCGCGCCCACTCTGCCGCTTCAGGCTCCTCGATTATCGTGCCTGCCATTTATCCTTTCCTCTATAAATAAAGCCCGAGGGTCATGTTCTCTTTTTCCCCTTCTATGCCTTCTTCTTCCTCGCGACGCCCAAGCTCTGAAGCTTCGCCGCCGCCTGCGACCCTTGAGAACTGCATCGACAAAGGCCGCTGCATCAACCTAAAACAGACCAGAAACTCACCGCACCCCTCCACAGTAAATCTGCAGTGGTAAGTTTCCTCTTTCCTTCATCTTTAGATCTGTGTTTAGGGTTCGTGAGTTCATCTGTACAGTTCTTCGTTCTTCCTCCTCAGTTCTTCGTCTTCCCTTCTGCCACGGTAGTTTTAATCCAATAGCAGTGTAGATCTCGTGCGGTAGTTACTCCGCATCCATTTTTAACACTAGCAGATCTTCCCTTTCTTCTGTAGAGTACACGACCTTTCTTGTTTTTCTCTAACGCCATTTATAAGTCGCAGTAATTTTTCTTTACTGAAGCGTGGTAGATCCAAATAAATTTGGTCATTGTGTGAAACCTGTTTCTGTCAACACTTAGCATATTTTCATCTATCTCCTCCACCAAAGGGCGGTTTAAACCTTTAGCAGTCAGTAATCCGCCACTTATCATTAGCCCTCGCTTAAACCGCCATCTTTGTTTTGAATAGCAGTTTCTGGTTTATCCCACACATATGCTTTGATAAAATCTTCTGGTTTAACATCAACAAATGCTCCTTGAACCGTCAATCGTAAACCGGCTTCCTTTTACCTTTACAGTTTACTGTTCAAGATGACCAAGCAATTCGCCGCCTATAATTGGGTTCCGTCCCGGATTACAGAAACTCAGATCAATGGCTACGTCACAACTGGCGCTTTAGCCTCGAAGAATGTTCTTCACTGGCGTGTTCCTAGCCCTGAGTGCCCTCCAGAGCCTTAGGATGGTGAAGTTATTGTTTTTATGCAGCACTTAGACCGGGGCTTCAGCCCTCCCGGATCAAAAAATTTCCGGGATGTCCTTGCAAGCCTTCAACTCCATCCGCAAGACATTGGCCCAAATTCTGTATCAAATATATGCAACTTTCAAGTGTTTTGCGAAGTTTACCTTCAAGAAGAACCATCTGTCGAGCTGTTCCGGGACTTCTTCCACTTGAACCGCCGAACCGAGTTTTCGGATGGCCCTAACACAAAACTCGGTGGGGTATCAATCCAGAAAAGGAAGGAGGTTGACTTCCCACATGCATCCCACCATAGTCATCCCAAAGACTAGAACCAAACTTGGTTTTACTGTCAGAACACAGCCCCTATTGAAGAGAATCCCTTGTCGGGTTACCGCCCTCATCGGCTTAGCAATGGCCACCCGTTACCTAAGTGTTTAACCGCCAGAGAGAGACAAACTTATGCTCCTCAACTCGCCAAGCTCCGGGCTCTCATGGCCAACGGATTAACTGGCGTTGATCTTGTTCATTGCTGGGTTCAATGGCGCATCCTGCCTCTAAGTCGCCGCTCTGGATTAATGTATGAGTATACCAGCAACTCCAACGATCCTCAACGGTTCAATGAGATAGAGGTGACTGATGATGAAGTCACTGAATCAATGAAGAAGATGTTAGACGAACCCCTTGCCGTATGCAGTCAAACCGGGCTGGCTCCTTTTTACGTCACCAACAAACCACCAGCAGTAAGTTTTTGAACTTGTACTTTCTTGATCCGCCTCCGCTTTAACACTTGTACTTAACAAGCCTTTGTTTTAATCTTTGTAGAACAACAGCAATTTTTGGAAGAAGAAAACTTCAGAGAAAACAGTCAGAGCTCCTCGTGCTAAGAGCAAGGCTGTCAAGAAATCAAAAAACAAGACCGGCGAAGCTGCTGATCCGCCCGAAGATGCTGAAGAGTCGGATCAAGAGGTAGAACTTGACTCCCTTGGCTCCTTTTTTATTCATCTTATTAACAATGATTATCATCAGGACGATGCGGAGGTCAGCCGTGCGGACCATGTTGAGGTAATCTCTCTTTCCTCCGGTTCAGATCTTGTGTCGGTTCAAAGATTTCGCCGAGCAGTTCGGAAAGTGAAACGCTCTCACCCTCTTGCTTATTTGGATCCAAAATTTTCTTTAAAGAAACAGCAACCTAAAGAGCGCCGCACAACCCAACATAGTGGCCAGCAAGTCACTTCTTCTGGTTTACCGGATACTCCCATCCGGAAGCGTCGTCCATAGGTTATTTGCTCTCCCAAAAAACGTTATCCTTTGAAGGGTTTCTTCCGATACCCACTTAATCCGTCTGATCCCAATTATCAGGCGTCTTCTAACTCGCCTGGCGGTTCATCAACCACACAGCTGCCTCCCCTCAAGACCGTTGCTGGGTAAGTATATTGCTTTTTAATCTCCTTCTTCATGCATCAGTTTATCATACAGATCTTTATCTTGATGTTGCAGTGCTAAGGCTCGATTGAGCAAGAAAGCCAAGACCAGCGGTCCTTCTGACGATCTTGAACCGGAGAAGACCCCAGATAATGCTGACGAAAATACTGATCATGTCATGGATGAATCCGCTCCACAAGATTGAGCTGCTGATGCCAATCCGCCGGATGCTGATCAGGAAACACATCTCGACATATCAAGTCCTCATGCTACACCTCCAAGTCCAATTGCTGATCCGCTGGGCTCAACTGCTAATCCGCCAAGCCCTGCTGCCAATCCGTTCAGCCCTGCTTTCAAACCGCCAAGCCCAGTCAAAGAGAAGGTCAATCCGTCAAGACCAGCCAAGGATGACGATGATGTTGTTGTCACTGGTACTGCCTATACCGCCCCTGGCAATCCGGTTGCTTTATCAAAGCACACTGCCAAGGACGAATTTGCTGCTATGAGCAAGGGGAAGGGGAAGACTGATTTGTCAGCCTATGTTAATCTTTCTGCTCAAGACCTTCATTCCGGATTCTTGAACCGGCTTTACACCAGCCGAGATTATGAAGTCGGTTCGGTAAATCTGATGAAGGAGCGCTATGAGGTAATTTTGAAAACACCATCTTTATTTTGTCCACTCCTTGTATTGTAGCCCCCAAGGGCCGGTTTATCTTTGAAAGATAAATCGGGTCTTCAGAAATGAAAAAACACTGACTTCATAGCCCCCAAGGGTCGGTTTGCCTTTGTAAAAGCAAACCGGGACTTTTATATTCCATATTATATCTTATTTTCTTTCTGTACGTATGTTGTAGATCAAACACACATTAGCCCCCAAGTGCCAAGATTAAAACTTGTATTGATCCTTGGGACTTTAAACAATGAGTAATGAAAAAGCAATCCACATTAGCCCCCAAGTGCCAAGTGTATAACTGGTTATATGCTTGGGACTTTGAGAATATTTATATGCTCTTCCTCTGTAACAGGCTGATATAAATCGACAAAGCTCTCAAATTGTCGATCTGCAAGAGAACCTCAAGACCCAACAAACAGAGACATCCAAGGCCAAAGATGAACTGAAAACCGCTTTGGAAGCCATGGAGCAACTCAAGGAAGGGTTCAAAACGGAACGCACCAACTGGGAGACAGAGAAAAATGCATTGCTGAAGCGGGCAGAAGACGTCGAATCAGCTCTTAAACCGGTAGCAGAGGAACTCGCTGGGTTAAAGCGCCAAGTGAACACAATGACCTCTGCAGTGTTTGGTAAGTGATTTGACCAAGGCTTCTTGAATGACCATGTTGGTAGCTTGCCGGTTTAACATGAAATTCTTAAACCGTTGTAGGTAGCTGCATTGCTCATCTGGGCTCTAATATGCGGATGAAGCTGAAGGCCGCATACACTTTGATTGAACAATTATATACCGGTGCCCAACGGGTTATCTGTGCCGCTTCATACAACAATCCGGCCCCCACCTTAATCAAGGATATGCTAGCAAAGTTATCCGTAACGCCGGCATAGATAGAAGAGATGAACCGATCTGCTGCCAGGGCCGGCGCTTTGTTGGCACTTACCCGAGCCAAAGCATGGATAGCCGATCTTGATCTAGCGGATATTGCCAAGGGCTTCCCTAGTGAGCAAGAGAATGGGGCAGAATTTGACAACGACGCCCTTAAGGCTGTGACGAGGGAGATGCGTCCTCTGGCGAGTCAATTGGCAGAAGAAGCAAATTTGACGGTTCACCGGTCTTTCTATTATGCCAACAACAGGCGGGTTGAGACTGTCGTGCCAAAAGTGCAAAATCTTATCCCGCCAATCCGTAAGCACACTTATGCCCCTGACGTTGATCCGGCTGAACTTATAAGTGAAGAGGCTGTCTTTCAGGCCTTAACCCGGATTGACTGGACCACCGCTGACTTCCAGCCACTTGATGAGGAAGAAGAAGCTAAACCGACGCCAGATGATCCATCCACTTCACGTCAACATGGTGATGAGGCCTGATCCGGCAATCTGACTGATGCTGTCATGAACTTCGATCTGTGGAAAGAACAAATTCATATATTGGGCCTTGTAGCGCCTTGTAATAGGCTAGTTAAAATACTTTGATTTGCTGCCATCATGCACTGGGATAGACTTTGCTTGATCCGCCATGCCGATTTTAATGCTAGCTTATATATCTTTATAATATTATGCAATCCCTGTCTGCATGAAAAAGAGCTATCATGGAGGTTTACCGCTGGACGGGTCATAGTGCCCAAGATAAAGCCTGGTTAGAAACCAAAGCAGAATGAATATGAAGTAACTCATACCTGTGATGTGTAATCACTTTAAGAAGTGTAGAAGCCCAAAATTGTGAGCTGTCAAGATCTTTACCCTATAATGATAGGACGAATAAATCATGTCGGGTTAGAACAAACACCGGACGATCATACTGGCGACATATAGTCAAAGCCAGGCCGGGTTAATAAACACCGGTTTGATAAGATGGTCTGACAACGTATAGCTGAAAGCCAAGCCGGGTTAACAAACGCCGGGTTAACATTGTGACTGAAAAGCCACACCGGGTTAAAGAACACCGGTTTAAAACAAATTCTTCAGAAGGGCGAAATCTTAGCAAGAAAAGACAAATAAAAAACCATGTAGGCAAGGCTTTTCAAGGGCTGCCAGGCCCAAATTCGAGGCTTTTCATGGGCTGCCAGGCCACTGAGTTAAACCATTTTGCAAAGCCTTTTAAGATGGGCCTCCAACTAATCAATCACAGCTTTAACTTTGACAGGTTCAGGGTCTATGTAAGATTGACCTGTCAAACGTTCGGCGGGTCATGCCAGGATTACCTGGATAGGAGTGGCTTACTTGATGAAGGCAGGTTAACCCGGGGTTTTAGGTGAATACACCAGGCTTCCAAGTCATGGGTTGATACCCAATTACAAGGGTCCCTTCAAACTCTTTGTGGCTTTTGCACAAAAGAGCCCCCAAGTAACTTTGTGAGCTATGCTCAATGGGTGCCTATGTTTGAGTTGTTGAATAACATCTAGACTCTCTTTGTCCCCTTGGGTGTGAAGCTCCCAAGCAATATTGTGGCATTATAGCCGGTTTAATGGACAAGGTGAGTCATCACTTTGAGAGCAGAAGCCCCCTTGCAACCAAGAAACATTTTAGAAGAACGGCAGAGGTCCTGCTTGTAGCAAGGATGCCGGTTTATTATATTGATCATAATATATACATTGTCATAATATGTACATAAGGAAAGCCTATGGCTCAAGTGTAGTAAGGCCGCGAGAGCTATGTTCCATGGTCACCGGGTCTCCTCCTCAGAATTGCGTGAGTCTTCTCGAACGTCAATGAGGTAGTAAGATCCGTTGCGCAAATTTTTGCTGACCACAAAGGGTCCTTCCCAAGGTGGGGATAACTTGTGCATATCGGTCTGATCCTGAATGAGCCGAAGCACTAAGTCACCTTCTTGAAAGATTCGTGTCTTAACCCTGCGGCTGTGATAACGCCGCAGGTCTTGTTGATAAACCGCAGACCGAGCCAAAGCCATGTCCCGTTTCTCATCTAACAGGTCCAACGCCTCTTGACGCGCTTGCTCATTGTCCACTTCAACTTAATTGGCAACCCGGGGCGAGTCATGACGAATATCACTTGGGAGGACAGCCTCAGCCCCGTAAACCATGAAGAAAGGTGTATAACCCGTGGATCAGTTTGGGGTGGTGTTGATACTCCATAACACAGAGGGCAGTTCTTCCACCCAACAACCCGGCGTCCGCTTCAACGAAACCATAAGCCTAGCCTTAATACCCTTCAAGATTTCTTGATTCGCCCTCTCGGCTTGACCATTGGACTGGGGATGAGCCACGGATGCTACATCAAGCCGGATGTCCTCTCGTTGGCAGAACTCCTCCATCTCACCTTTAGAAAGGTTTGTGCCATTATCTGTGATGATGCTGTGAGGAAACCCAAAACGGAAAATAATCTTTTTGAGAAATTGAACCGCCGTGGCTGCATCACACTTACTGACAGGTTCCGCTTCATCCCATTTAGTGAACTTGTCAACCGCCACCAACAGGTGGGTCTTCTTATCCTGGGAGCGCTTAAAAGGCCCCACCATATCCAGCCCCCAAGTGGCAAACGGCCAAGTGATAGGAATCATCCGTAGCTCCTGAGCCGGAACATGAGCTCGATGGGAAAATTTCTGACAAGCATCACACCACTTTACCAGATCCTCCGCATCAGTATGAGCTGTCAATCAATAAAACCCATGACGAAAAGCTTTAGCCACCAGGGATTTTGAACCGGCGTGGTGCCCACAATCCTCTTCATGGATTTCACGCAGAATCTCTTGGCCTTCTTCAGGGGAAATACAGCATTGAAAAACGCCTGAAACACTGCAACGGTGTAACTCGCCATTGTGAATAACCATGGACTTGGACCGCCGGATGATCTGCCTAGCGGAAACCTCATCATCTGGTAACTCGCCCCGGTTTAGATACGCCAGATATGGAATCGTCCAATCCGGAGTAGTATGTAAAGCGGCCACCAACTGGGCCTCCGGATCAAGAACAGCTAAATCCTCCTCTGTAGGTAATTTGACAGACGGGTTATGCAAGATATCTAAAAAGGTATTGGGTGGTACCGGTTTACGCTGAGATCCCAGCCTGCTTAAAGCATCCGCTGCCTCATTTTTGCACCGGTCAATATGCTCAACCTGATAACCCTTAAAGTGACCTACCACAATATCTACCTCGCGTCTGTAAGCCGCCATTAATGGATCCTTAGAATCCCAAGTACGAGAGACTTGCTGAGCCACCAGATCAGAATCTCCGAAACAGCGAACCCGGCTTAAGTTCATTTCCTTAGCCACCCGGAGACCGTGGAGTAAGGCCTCGTACTCAGCTGCATTGTTAGTACAAGGAAACATTAAGCGGAGAACATAACAAATTTTATCACCGCGAGGGGAAGTAAGAACAACTCCATCCCCCAAGCCCTCCAATTGTCTGGATCCATCAAAGTGAATGGTCCAATATGTATTATTCAGTTTGTCCTCTGGTGCCTGTAACTCGGTCCAATCATTGATGAAGTCAACAAGTGCCTGTGACTTGATTGATGTCCGAGGCATATACTTCAATCCGTGTGGGCCAAGCTCAATTGCCCACTTTGTAACCCGGCCAGTTGCCTCCCTGTTCTGAATGATATCGCCCAAAGGAGCTGAATTGACCACTGTAATGGGATGGCCTAGAAAGTACTGCTTGAGCTTTCGACTTGCCATAAAAACCCCATAAACCAGCTTCTGCCAATGCGGATATCGCTGCTTTGACTCGATAAGCACTTCACTGATGTAGTAAACCGGTCAATGAACCGGGTATTCCTTACCAGCCTCTTTGCGCTCTACCACGATCGCCACACTGACAGCACGGGCGTTAGCAGCCACGTACAATAACAAGGGCTCTTTGTCAACCGAAGCAGCAAGTACCGGCGGTTCAACCAACTGCCGCTTTAAGTCCTCAAACGCCGCATCAGCCGCATCACTCCAGACGAAATTGTCTGTATTTTTCAACATCTGATACAAAGGAATCGCCTTTTCTCCCAAACGGCTAATAAACCGGCTAAGGATGGCGATTCGACCTGCCAAACGCTGAACATCATTGATACACTTCGGTTTAGCCAAAGATGTAATCGCTTTGATTTTTTCTGGATTAGCCTCAATTCCTTTGTTGGACACCAGAAAGCCTAGGAGCTTGCCTGCCGGAACACCAAAAACACATTTATCCGGATTGAGCATCATTTTGTAAACCCGAAGATTGTCAAATGTTTCCTTGAGATCATCTATCAAGGTTTCCTTCTTCCTGGATTTTACCACAATGTCATCCACATAGGCATGAACATTACGCCCAATCTGCGTGTGAAGACAATTTTGCACACAACGCTGATAAGTAGCCTGGGCACTTTTGAGCCCCAAAGGCATAGAAACATAGCAGAAGGCTCCAAAGGGAGTGATGAAGGCTGTCTTCTCCTGGTCCTTAACTGCCATCTTAATCTGATGATAACTTGAATAAGCATCCAAGAAACTCAAGCGCTCACAACCCGCCGTCGCATCAATAATCTGATCAATACGCGGGAGAGCAAAAGGATCTGCTGGACAAGCCTTGTTCAAATTTGTGTAGTCCACACACATACGCCAAGTGCCGTTTTTCTTAAGAACGAGCACCGGATTAGCCAACCACTCAGGGTGAAATACTTTGATGATAAAGCCAGCAGCCAACAACCGGGCTACCTCTTCACCAATAGCCTTGCGTCTTTCTTCGTTAAACCGCCGAAAAAAATGCTTGACCGGTTTAAACTTCGGATCAATATTGAGAGTGTGCTCAGCGAGTTCCCTCGGTACACCTGGCATGTCAGAAGGCTTCCATGCGAAGATGTCCCAGTTCTCACGGATGAACTCGATGAGCGCGCTTTCTTATTTCGAATCCAGATTGGTGCTGATGCTAAACTGTTTGGATGAATCACCAGGAACAAAGTCAACAAGTTTAGTCTCATCAGCCAGTTTGGACTTCAGAGTCGGGTCATGCTCAGTGGTGGGTTTTTTCAAAGGAGTCATGTCTGCTGGATCAACATTGTCTTTATAAAACTTCAGCTCCTCCGTAGCACAAACCGACTCAACGTACGCCGCATCACCTTCCTCACAATCCAAAGCAATCTTTCGACTTCCATGTATTGTGATAGTTCCCTTGTGGCCCAGCATTTTGAGCTGTAAATAAATATAGCAGGGCCTTGCCATGAATTTTGCATAAGCCAGCCGTCCAATTAGTGCGTGATACGGGCTTCACCACTTCAAAGGTCAACTTTTCATACCTGGAATCATGCTCATCTCCAAACACAACCTCCAAAGAGATCTTGCCAACAGGATATGCCGATTTACCTGGTACTACACCATGAAATACAGTGTTGGACGGTTTAAGATTTTTGTCTGTCAACCCCATACGATGAAAAGTCTCATGATACAGGATGTTGATACTGCTCCCTCCATCCATCAGGATTTTGGTAAACTTGTAACCTCCCACCTGAGGTGCCACTACCAAGGCCAGTTGACCCGGATTGTCAACCCGGGGCGGATGATCCTCCCTGCTCCACACGATGGGTTGCTCAGACCACCGTAAGTAACATGGCACTGCCGGTTCAACAGCATTAACTGCCCTTTTATGAAGCTTCTGATCTCGCTTACACAGGCTAGTGGTGAACACATGATACTGCCCGCCATTCAACTCCTTGGGGTGACTTTGATAACGTGATTGCTGCTGATTCCCTTGATTATTCTATTGGCCATTACCACCTTGGTTATGCTGGTTGCTCTGATTATTCTGAAATCCAGAGCTTGAACCGCCGCCACCATGAAAACCTGGACCTGAACCACCCGAAGGACCTTGATCATACCGGAAAATATCGGAATTCTTGAACTCCTTCATGATATAACAATCTTTCCATAGATGTGTGGAAGGGGCCTCCTTGGTCCCATGCTTGGGACAAGGCTGGTTCATCAAATGTTCTAGATTCATCCCTCCACCACGCTGGGGCGGTTTACCTTTACGACGCTGCATATTAGTGTTATTCACAAGATCTGAATTATCCGCCTTACGCTTACCATTATTCCCATGGCCTCCCTGGTTGTGATGCTGTCCCTTTGCACCGTCGTTCTTCTTTCCCTTCTCTGGTTTCTCCTCATCAAAATCGGGATCCTTGGTATTATCAGAATCGGCATACTTGACCAAGGCTGCCATAAGGGTTCCCATGTCATTGCAGTGGCGCTTGAGCCGTCCAACTTCATCTTCAGCGACTTGAACCGGCAATTACGCTCGAGCGTTATGATCGCTTGACCAGTGTTAATCCGGTCAGACGAGTGCAAAACCTCTGAAACCCGGCGTACCCAATGAGTTGTTGACTCGTTCTCCCCTTGAACACAAGCATCCAGATCCACAATGGACATGGGCTATTTGCAAGTGTCTTTGAAATTGGCTATAAACCGGGCCTTCAACTGATCCCATGACTCGATGGAGTTAGCTGGTAAATTTTTCAACCAAGTACGGGTCGTTCCTTCCAACATCATCGTGAAGTATTTTGCACAGGCCGCTTCATCTACATCCAGCATCTCCATTGCCATCTCATAACTCTCGACCCACGCCTCAGGTGGCTGATCCGCCGTGTAGTTAGGCACTTTACGTGGACCCTTGAAATCTTTGGGCAGACGCACATTACGGAGAGCCGGATTAAGGCACGGCACTCCCCAGGAACTGAAGGCAAGCCCGGTGCCTCGGTCGACTGACGTAGTTGGCTGAACCGGGGCGGGTTGATGACGACCCAAAGCAGCCTCCCTTCGTGCTCTGCCATTATCCACCACACCTTGAGCATTACGATGCCGCGCACTGCTAGACACTTCCGGTTCATCCATGTCCCTGCTATAGCTCGGGCTTGGACGAGGGGTTGAATTAATTCTATCCCGGCTATAAGAATAAGCCTGCTGCTGCACCACAGCGGTTTGAAGAAGGTCCCTAGCCCACCGCGTTTCAATTGCTGCCAGTGAATCGCTCTCCATCAGAATGGCTGCTAGGCGCGATGCTGCGGCAATCATGTTATACAGAGGGCTCGAGAAGTGACCCGGCGGTGTGGACACGTATTGCGGCGGGTTATCGGTTCGCCGGTGCGGTTCTGTCATCCGTAGCTGATCCGGAGCTGCCCTAGGTGCATCAGTCCAGTTTGCAACGGACGAATTGTTGGGGAACGTAGCAGAAATTCAAAATTTTCCTACGTGTCACCAAGATCTATCTATGGAGAAACCAGCAATGAGGGGAAGGAGAGTGCATCTACATACCCTTGTAGATCGCTAAGCGGAAGCGTTCAAGTGAACGGGGTTGATGGAGTCGTACTCGTCGTGATTCAGATCACCGATGATCCTAGTGCCGAACGGACGGCACCTCCGCGTTCAACACACGTACAGCTCGACGATGTCTCCCACGCCTTGATCCAGCAAGGAGAGAGGGAGAGGTTGAGGAAGACTCCATCCAGCAGCAGCACAACGGCGTGGTGGTGATGGAGGAGCGTGGCAGTCCTGCAGGGCTTCGCCAAGCACCTACGGGAGAGGAGGAGGTGTCACGGGAGGGAGGGAGGCGCCAAGGGCTCAGGTATGGATGCCCTCCCTCCCCTCCACTATATATAGGGGCAGGGGAGAGGGGGGAGGCGCAGCCTTGCCCCTTCCTCCAAGGAAGGGGTGCGGCTAAGAGGGGGGGAGGAGTCCATCCTCCCCAAGGCACCTCGGAGGTGCCTTCCCCCTTTAGGACTCTCCCCTTTTTCTTATATCTTGGCGCATGGGCCTCTAGGGGCTGGTGCCCTTGGCCCATGTAGGCCAAGGCGCACCCCCTACAGCCCATGTGGCCCCCCGGGGCAGGTGGCCCCACCCGGTGGGCCCCCGGGACCCTTCCGGTGGTCCCGGTACAATACCGATGACCCCGAAACTTGTCCCGATGGCCGAAACAGGACTTCCTATATATAAATCTTTACCTCTGTACCATTCCGGAACTCCTCGTGACATCCGGGATCTCATCCGGGACTCCGAACAACATTCGGTAACCACATACAAACTTCCTTTATAACCCTAGCGTCATCAAACCTTAAGTGTGTAGACCCTACGGGTTCGGGAGACATGTAGTCATGACCGAGATGTTCTCCGGTCAATAACCAACAGCGGGATATGGATACCCATGTTGGCTCCCACATGTTCCACGATGATCTCATCGGATGAACCACGATGTCAAGGACTCAATCAATCCCGTATACAATTCCCTTTGTCTAGCGGTATGGTACTTGCCCGAGATTCGATCGTCGGTATACCGATACCTTGTTCAATCTCGTTACCGGCAAGTCTCTTTACTCGTTCCGTAACACATCATCCCGTGATCAACCCCTTGGTCACATTGTGCACATTATGATGATGTCCTACCGAGTGGGCCCAGAGATACCTCTCCGTTTACACGGAGTGACAAAATCCCAATCTCGATTCGTGCCATCCCAACAGACACTTTCAGAGATACCCGTAGTGTACCTTTATAGCCACCCAGTTACGTTGTGACGTTTGGCACACCCAAAGCACTCCTACGGTATCCGGGAGTTGCACAATCTCATGGTCTAAGGAAATGATACTTGACATTAGAAAAGCTTTAGCATACGAACTATGATCTTGTGCTAGGCTTAGGATTGGGTCTTGTCCATCACATCATTCTCCTAATGATGTGATCCCGTTATCAACGACATCCAATGTCCATGGTCAGGAAACCGTAACCATCTATTGATTAACGAGCTAGTCAACTAGAGGCTTACTAGGGACATGGTGTTGTCTATGTATCCACACATGTATCTGAGTTTCCTATCAATACAATTCTAGCATGGATAATAAACGATTATCATGAACAAGGAAATATAATAATAATCAATTTATTATTGCCTCTAGGGCATATTTCCAACAGTCTCCCACTTGCACTAGAGTCAATAATCTAGTTCACATCGATATGTGATTAACACTCAAGGTCACATCCCCATGTGACTAACACCCAAAGAGTTTACTAGAGTCAATAATCTAGTTCACATTTACCATGTGATTAACACTCGATGAATTCTGGGTTTGACCATGTTATGCTTGTGAGAGAGGTATAGTCAACGGGTCTGAACCTTTCAGATCCGTGTGTGCTTTACAAATCTCTATGTCATCTCCTAGATGCAGCTACCACGTTCTATTTGGAGCTATTCCAAATAACTGTTCTACTTGGAGCTATTATAAATTGTTGCTCCATTATAGGTATCCGGTATCTCTACTCAGAGCTATCCGGATAGGTGTTAAGCTTGCATCGACGTAACCCTTTACGACGAACTCTTTTACCACCTCCATAATTGAGAAAATTCCTTAGTCCACTAGTTACTAAGGATAACTTTGACCGCTGTCCTGTGATCCATTCTTGGATCACTCTTGTACCCCTTGACTGACTCATGGTAAAGCACACTTCAGGTGCGGTACACAGCATAGCATACTGTAGAGCCTATGTCTTAAGCATAGGGGACGACCTTCGTTCCTTTCTCTCTATTCTGCCATGGTCGAGCTTTAAGTCTTAACTTCATACCTTACAACTCAGGCAAGAACTCCTTCTTTGACTGATCCATCTTGAACACCTTCAAGATCACGTCAAGGCATGTGCTAATTTGAAAGTACTATTAAGCGTTTTGATCTATCCTTATAGATCTTGATGCTCAATGTTCAAGTAGCTTAATCCAGGTTTTCCATTGAAAACACTTTCCAAATAACCCTATATGCTTTCCAGAAATTCTACGTCATTTCTGATCATTAATATGTCAACAACATATACTCATCAGAAATTCTATAGTGCTCCCACTCACTTCTTTGGAAATACAAGTTTCTTATAAACTTTGTATACACCCAAAATCTTTGATCATCATCAAAGCATACATTCCAACTCCGAGATGCTCACTCCAGTCCTCAGAAGGATTGCTGGAGCTTTGCATACTTATTAGCATATTTCAGGATAGACAAAACCTTCCGGTTGTATCACATACAACCTTTCCTCAAAAATCGTCGAGGAAACAATGTTTTAGACATCCTATCTGCAAGATTTCATAAATGATGCAGTAATTGCTAATATAATTCCAACAGACTCTTAGCATCGCTACGAGTGAGAAAGTCTCACCGCACTCAACTCCTTGAACTTGTCGGGAAACTTCTTAACGACAAGTCGAGCTTTCTTCAATGGTGACACTTACCATCATTGTCTGTCTTCCTTTCAAAATCCATCTGTACCTAACAGCCTTACGACCATCAAGTAGCTCTTCCAAAGTCTACACTTTGTTTTCATACATGGATCCTCTCTCGGGTTTTATGGCCTTGAGCCATTTATCGGAATCCGGGCCCACCATCGCTTCTCCATAGCTCGTAGGTTCATTGTTGTCTAGCAACATGACTTCCAAGACAGGATTACGTACCACTCTGAAGTAGTACGCATCCTTGTCATCCCACGAGGTTTGGTAGTGACTCGATCCGAAGTTTCATGATCACTATCATAAGCTTCCACTTCAGTTGGTGTACGTGCCACAGGAACAACTTCCTGTGCCCTGCTACACACTTGTTGAAGTGACGGTTCAATAACCTCATCAAGTCTCCACCATCCTCCCACTCAACTTTTTGAGAGAAACCTTTCCTCGAAAAAGGACCCGATTCAAGAAACAATCCCTATTGCTTTCGGATCTGAATTAGGAGGTATACCCAACTGTTTTTGGGTGTCCTATGAATATGCATTTTATCTGCTTTGGGTTCGAGCTTATCAACCTGAAACCTTTTCACATAAGCGTCGCAGCCCCAAACTTTCAAGAAACGACAACTTAGGTTTCTCCAAACCATAGTTCATACGGTGTCGTCTCAATGAAATTATGTGGTGCCCTATTTAAAGTGAATGTGGTTGTCTCTAATGCCTAACCCATGAACGATAGTGGTAACTCGATAAGAGACATCATGGTATGCACCATATCCAATAGGGTGCAACTATGACGTTTGGACACACCATCACACTATGGTGTTCCAGGCTGTATCAGTTGTGAAACAATTTCCACAATGTCTTAATTTTGTGCCAAACTCGTGATTCAGATATTCATCTCTATGATCATATCATAGATCTTTTATCCTCTTGTCACGACGATCTTTCAACTTCACACTGAAATTACTTGAACCTTTCAATAATTCAGACTCGTGATTCATCAAGTAAATATACTCAACATCTACTCGAATCATCTGTGAAGTAAGAACATAATGATATTCACTGCATGCCTCAGCACTCATTGGACTGCACACATCAAAATGTGTTACTTCCAACAAGTTGCTATCTTGTTCCATCTTACTGAAAACGAGGCTTTTCAGTCATCTTGCCCATGTGGTATGATTTGCATGTCCCAAGTGATTCAAAATCAAGTGAGTCAAAACGGTCCATTTGCATGGAGTTTCTTCATGCATATACACCAATAGACATGGTTCACATGTCTCAAACTTTTCAAAAACGAGTGAGCCCAAAGATCCATCAATATGGAGCTTCTTCATGCGTTTTATACCGATATGACTTACGTGGCAGTGCCACAAGTAGGTGGTACTATCATTACTATCTTTTGGCATGAACATGTGTATCACTACGATCGAGATTTAATAAACCATTCATTCAAGGTGTAAGACCATTGAAGGTATTATTCAAATAAACAGAGTAACCATTATTCTCCTTAAATGAATAACCGTATTGCGATAGACGTAATCCAATCATGTCTATGCTCAACGCAAACACCAAATAACAATTATTTAGGTTTAACACCAATCTCTTTGGTAGAGGGAGCGTGCGATGCTTGATCGTATCAAGCTTGGAAAAACTTCCAACACATATCGTCAGCTCACCTTTAGCTAGTCTCCGTTTATTCCGTAGCCTTTTGTTTCGAGTTACTAACACTTATCAACCGAACCGGTATCTAATACCCTGGTGCTACTAGGAGTACTAGCAAAGTACACATTAACACAATGTATATCCAATATACTTCTATCGACCTTGCCAGCCTTCTTATCTACCAAGTATCTAGGGTAATTCTGCTTTAGTGGTTGTTCCCCTTATTACAGAAGCACTTAGTCTCGGGTTTGGGTTTTACCTTGGGTTTCTTCACTAGAGCAGCAGCTGATTTGCCGTTTCATGAAGTATCCCTTCTTGCCCTTGCCCTTCTTGAAACTAGTGGTTTCACCAACCATCAACAATTGATGCTCCTTCTTGATTTCTACTTTCGCGGTGTCAAACATCGCGAATACCTCAAGGATCATCATATCTATCCCTGATATGTTATAGTTCATCACGAAGCTCTAACAGCTTGGTGGCAATGACTTTGGAGAACCATCACTATCTCATCTGGAAGATCAACTCCCACTCAATTCAAGCGATTGTTGTACTCAGACAATCTGAGCACAAGCTCAACGATTGAGCTTTTCTCCCTTAGTTTGCAGGCTAAGAAAATCATCGGAGGTCTTATACCTCTTGACATGGGCACGAGCCTAAAATCCCAATTTCAGCCCTCAAAACATCTCATATGTTTCGCGATGTTTCAAAAACGTCTTTGGTGCCTCAACTCTAAACCGTTTAACTGAACTATCACGTAGTTATCAAAACGTGTATGTCAGATGTTCGCAACAACCACAGACAACGTTCGAGGTTCAGCACACTGAGCGGTGCATTAAGGACATAAGCCTTCTATGAAGCAATGAGGACAATCCTCAGTTTACGGACCTAGTCCGCATAATTGCTACTATCAACTTTCAACTAATTTTTCTCTAGGAACATATCTAAACAGTAGAACTATAGCGTGAGCTACGACATAATTTGCAAAAACCTTTTGACTATGTTCAGGATAATTAAGTTCATCTTATGAACTCCCACTCAGATAGACATCCCTCTAGTCATCTAAGTGATTACATGATCCGAGTCAAACTAGGCCGTGTCCGATCATCACGTGAGACGGACTAGTCATCATCGGTTAACATCTTCATGTTGATCGTATCTTCTATACGACTCATGTTCGACCTTTCGGTCTCCGTGTTCCGGGGCCATGTCTGTACATGCTAGGCTCGTCAAGTTAACCCTAAGTGTTTCGCGTGTGTAAATCTGTCTTACACCCGTTGTATGTGAACGTTAGAATCTAACACCCGATCATCACGTGGTGCTTCGAAACACGAACTGTCGCAACGGTGCACAGTTAGGGGAGAACACTTCTTGAAATTGTTGTAAGGGATCATCTTATTTACTACCGTCGTTCTAAGCAAATAAGATGTATAAACATGATAAACATCACATGCAATCAAATAGTGACATGATATGGCCATCATCACTTTGCTCCTTTTGATCTCCATCTTCGGGGCTCCATGATCATCATCGTCACCGGCATGACACCATGATCTCCATCATCATGATCTCCATCATCGTGTCTTCATGAAGTTGCCTCGCCAACTATTACTTCTACTACCTTGGCTAACGGTTAGCAATAAAGTAAAGTAATTACATGACGTTTAAGTTGACACGCAGGTCACAAATAAATAAAGGCAACTCCTATGGCTCCTGCCGGTTGTCATACTCATCGACGTGCAAGTCGTGATTCCTATTACAAGAACATGATCAATCTCATACATCACATATATCATTCATCACATCCTTTTTGGCCATATCACATCACATAGCATACCCTGCAAAAACAAGTTAGACGTCCTCTAATTGTTGTTTGCATGTTTTACGTGGCTGCTATGGGTTTCTAGCAAGAACGTTTCTTACCTACGCATGAACCACAACGTGATATGCCAATTGCTATTTACCCTTCATAAGGACCCTTTTCATCGAATCCGATCCAATTAAAGTGGGAGAGACAGACACCCGCCAGCCACCTTATGCAACTAGTGCATGTTTGTCGGTGGAACCGGTCTCACGTAAGCGTACGTGTAAGGTTGGTCCGGGCCGCTTCATCCCACGATGCCGCCGAATCAAGATAAGACTAGTAACGGCAAGCATATTGAACAATATCGACGCCCACAACTACTTTGTGTTCTACTCGTGCAAAGAATCTACGCAATAGACCTAGCTCATGATGCCACTGTTGGGGAACGTAGCAGAAATTCAAAATTTTCCTACGTGTCACCAAGATCTATCTATGGAGAGACTAGCAACGAGGGGAAGGAGAGTGCATCTACATACCCTTGTAGATCGCTAAGCGGAAGCGTCCAAGTGAACGGGGTTCATGGAGTCGTACTCGTCGTGATTCAGATCACCGATGATCCTAGTGCCGAACGGACGGCACCTCCGCGTTCAACACACGTACAGCTCGACGATGTCTCCCACGCCTTGATCCAGCAAGGAGAGAGGGAGAGGTTGAGTAAGACTCCATCCAGCAGCAGCACAACGGCGTGGTGGTGATGGAGGAGCGTGGCAATCCTGCAGGGCTTCGCCAAGCACCTACGGGAGAGGAGGAGGTGTCACGGGAGGGAGGGAGGCGCCAAGGGCTCAGGTATGGATGCCCTCCCTCCCCTCCACTATATATAGGGGCAGGGGAGAGGGGGGAGGCGCAGCCTTGCCCCTTCCTCCAAGGAAGGGGTGCGGCTAAGAGGGGGGGAGGAGTCCATCCTCCCCAAGGCACCTCGGAGGTGCCTTCCCCCTTTAGGACTCTCCCCTTTTTCCTATATCTTGGCGCATGGGCCTCTAGGGGCTGGTGCCCTTGGCCCATGTAGGCCAAGGCGCACCCCCTACAGCCCATGTGGCCCCCCGGGGCAGGTGGCCCCACCCGGTGGTCCCGGTACAATACCGATGACCCCGAAACTTGTCCCGATGGCCGAAACAGGACTTCCTATATATAAATCTTTACCTCCGGACCATTCCGGAACTCCTCGTGACGTCCGGGATCTCATCCGGGACTCCGAACAACATTCGGTAACCACATACAAACTTCCTTTATAACCCTAGCGTCATCGAACCTTAAGTGTGTAGACCCTACGGGTTCGGGAGACATGTAGTCATGACCGAGATGTTCTCCGGTCAATAACCAACAGCGGGATCTGGATACCCATGTTGGCTCCCACATGTTCCACGATGATCTCATCGGATGAACCACGATGTCAAGGACTCAATCAATCCCGTATACAATTCCCTTTGTCTAGCGGTATGGTACTTGCCCGAGATTCAATCGTCGGTATACCGATACCTTGTTCAATCTCGTTACCGGCAAGTCTCTTTACTCGTTCCGTAACACATCATCCCGTGATCAACCCCTTGGTCACATTGTGCACATTATGATGATGTCCTACCGAGTGGGCCCAGAGATACCTCTCCGTTTACACGGAGTGACAAAATCCCAATCTCGATTCGTGCCAACCCAACAGACACTTTCAGAGATACCCGTAGTGTACCTTTATAGCCACCCAGTTACGTTGTGACGTTTGGCACACCCAAAGCACTCCTACGGTATCCGGGAGTTGCACAATCTCATGGTCTAAGGAAATGATACTTGACATTAGAAAAGCTTTAGCATACGAACTATGATCTTGTGCTAGGCTTAGGATTGGGTCTTGTCCATCACATCATTCTCCTAATGATGTGATCCCGTTATCAACGACATCCAATGTCCATGGTCAGGAAACCGTAACCATCTATTGATTAACGAGCTAGTCAACTAGAGGCTTACTAGGGACATGGTGTTGTCTATGTATCCACACATGTATCTGAGTTTCCTATCAATACAATTCTAGCATGGATAATAAACGATTATCATGAACAAGGAAATATAATAATAATCAATTTATTATTGCCTCTAGGGCATATTTCCAACACGAATTGCTCGGCCCGGTGCCCGGTGTTTGAAAGAGGTTCAACCCTTCGTAGACCAATGGTAGACGAGACCGGTATTTCCTTCGCATTACATCCTCTGATGCGGTCCGATCCAGCATGAGCCGATAATTCTGCGCCTGTATCTGTTGTGACTGGGCATCCAAAGTGGCCCGCTCTTCAGCCATCCTAGCATCCTTAGTTGCCAGGTCCTCCTTAGCCTATGTTATCTGGTCCTTCAACTTTGCAATGTCCGCATTATGCTGATCCCGCGTCTCCGGGGTGACTGCCGTGGTCAATAAAGTCGCTCAGGCGTCCATCAAACCGGAGAGGACTAGCCGGTCGGCGCGCCGGGGCTCCTTCCGCGGCTGGTGATCCAGTATTCATCGCTGCTGTAGATGAAGACTGCAGAGTGGGCTGTGTTCCGGCCATGTAAACAGCAACCCGACTCGGCGGTTCAAGGAGGTCCGGAATACTGTTGCCATCGGAATATCCTTCGGACACACCATTATGAATCTGGTACAAGGACTCGGTTTCGCCAGTGGATGATTCGCCGTCGGAATAAACGGCCGTCTCGCCTTCAGACACCGGTTCAGATCCGACCTCATGGACACATCCTACGAACGCACGCTTCATGGCAGGCTTAAATCGGGTTGGACTCGCACGCTGAGCCGTTCCGACGAGGTCGGTGCAGATGTCCGGCTCAGGGCCCGGTTCACCGATCTTGCCGATGAAGACATGAATTCCGCCAAAGGGGACCCGGTACCCGTACTCGATTGAGCCGGCCTCGGGGCCCCATCCTTGATCGTCGATGTAAAGCTTGCCGCGATGACTCTTGGTGATCCGGCCAACCACGTACCCCTTGAGTCCTTCAAAGCTGCCCTTCAAGAACTCGAAACCATCGAGCGATAGCCCCACGGTGGGCGCCAACTGTCGTGGAATTAACACGTCAGATGTCCTCATGAAGGGACTTAGTCATGGAGCCATCACAACGGGTTAGCTTGAAGGGGTTAAACGGGACGAGGGACACGGGAGTTTTGTACTAGTTCGGCCCCTTCGATGAAGGTAAAAGCCTACGTCTAGTTGTGATGGGATTGATTGGGTTTCAATGACCAGGGAGCAAATATGCTTGCCTGAGTCTCGAGTTATTGTTTCTTGTCCCTGAACCGCCACCGGGTCATCCCTTTATATACACAGGTTGACGCCCGGCCAGTCTACAGAGCCCCAAAGCCGACTCATACAAAGCGTCCGGCTCGGTCTCTCCTTTCCTAACTTATATTACAAGTTACATAGTCATGGCGGTTTACCACTATGGGCCCTAATCCGCCTTTGGGCTTCGGGCCTCCATGCTTTATTAGTAAAGTGCCATCTTCTAGGTCTTCATGGGCTTCAGCATACTCGAGGGTGAACCGGGCCCTCCTGGCTGGTTTACACTAAGTAGTTATATCCCCAACACTCGCCTCAAGTGCGCTCTGCCAATGGCGCATTCTCTAGGGACAATAGAGCGCTCTGTCAGTGACGCATTCACCTGGTTAATAATCCCGAGCCTACGGCTATAAACACTCACCACTTTCATGGATCACTCGACACATACACACGTCTACCATAGCAAATCCAAGCATACAATTAAACAATGCAAATAGGAAAGGCACATGGTGACAAGCAATATAAGAATCACACCAAGCATATAAAATATCATAACAGTGCATAGTAGACATATAGGATGAGCATAACAAAAGTGCAACTTGCTTTGAACGGTGTTGAAGTACTCTAACGATTAATTCTGATCCGCTTCACACTCCGGACAATCTATACGATAACGAAGGCACCGATAAATAAACCGCATTCGCATAACGCCACATTAAAGTCAACAGCAAGGAATTCAAATAAAACTTAAATAACAGAACATATCAGTAGGTATATATTATCTACATGCTAGTAGGATCACAATGCAAAAAGAATCAACTAATTTGGATCAACGGTTTAAAAGATATGGCCTCCGGAAGATAAATTCTAAATTTGAGCAAATTCAATTTAAACAATTCAAAAATGTGAAATCTTGGTTCTACGATATTCTCTTGGTCACTATTAGTACACAGGAAAAAGAATTGATGAATTTGGAGTTACGGATCTCATGATATACCTAAATGAAAATTTGATATGAAATCTGCAAAGAGAAGTTATGCCATAACAGCGTTCTGGGAAGAACTGCCGCGGCTGCTGTGGACATGCCACGTGGCACACTGTGATAGGCTGGAGGCTGTTTGCTGCTACGCTTAAGCAACGAACGGCCGGTAACTAGAGAAAAATGGTTCGGCCTTAAATAAAAACAACAGATCTAATCTTGGCCATTGGAGAGGGATCGGACGGTGCAAGGCGACTCACCGGAGAAGAACAGAGGTTTGCCGTCGGACTTGAGGAAGACGGCGTGGCGCGGCTCGGACTTGGAGCGTATGCTCTCTGGAGAGGCCTCCCGAGCTCGGGGATGAAGGGACGATGTGCAGAGAGAGGCGGCGAACTCGAAACCGTCCTCGGAAACGGCCGGGGCTTCTGCTAAGGTCGGTGAGGTCCGGCTGGAGAGGCAACGGCGGCTTCTGCTTCGAGCGGAGGTCCTAGCGCTCGTTCTAGTGCCCCCCTGTGAGAACTAGTAGGTGAGGGAGGGAGAGGAGGACAAGGCGAAGACAACCGAGGGTAAGAGGCGCTGGGAACCTTCTGCGTCGACGGAAACGACCGGCGAAGGAGCTTTTGCGGCCGAACTCCGGCGAGATCGGATCGGGAGTTCCAGGGCACGGGAGCGTGAGATTTTGCCAAAAATTGGACCAGGGGGAGATGGAGATCTTATATAGGATGTCTCCCGCGGGCCTAGGGGTCGAGAATCGATCGAAACAGGCGAGGATTTGGGATCGGACTCACTGTCCAGGAAGAACACGGCAAGGAGGAGAAGATGACAGGCGGGCCAGAGCAGTCAGCATGAGAGAGCTGAGAAGAAGGGGAAAAAACAAGAAAGAGAGGGAGCTGCGGGTTGGGCTGCGGCTTCGCTGAAATGGGCCGAAGGCCTGCTAGCGGCTGCTGCTGCGTCGCTCGCGTGGGCGACGTGTAGAGACTGGGTGCGCTCTCTGCGGTCCAGGTGAACAGTAAACTCTGGACAAAATAATACTCTATAGACTACATGCAGTTAAATGGCTAAAACAAAATAACATATAGATACCTAAAAATACCAGAACACACACTAAAATATTAACACTAATATAAAATACCGTGAACATTTTTAAAACACCAATGCACTTTAAACAAATATATATATTATGCAATACAAGCATATAAAGAGCATTATATAATAGGTATAAAATAATTTTGTGTTTCTACAAAGCCAAAATAATTTATGTAGACTCCAGAATATATTCTTAGGATTTTCCAAATATAATGAATAGGGGAGAAGTCATATTATCTCCACTCCAAATATATTGCCTTGTTGGAAAATGCTTTGAATATTCAGAACATTCTAATATGCATAGCAATCATGATGAAAACGAATGATCCTATTAACATACCAAATTTGAAAATTTGGGATGTTACAAATCTACCCCCCTTAAAATGAATCTCGTCCCCGAGATTCGAGTTGGCTAGCAAAGGTTGAAGGTGGGTACTTGATATAATCTGTACTCCAAAGTTTCGAGGCTTACTCATTGCATATTTCCAAATTTCCCTTGACACGACTAAATATGATGCATCAATGCTGGAAAAAACAGTCACAATACTTGATCTTAATTAAGAGTCTTACCAAAGACTGATGCATTATATGGTCTTCCTACCCTCGTGTGATTCACATGTCCACTTTCGAAGTGATAAATCTCCTTCTCTCCAGAATTCCCATTGTCATAATTCATTTTCCTTAGCTCAGGACAATTTGTTGAATAGTGTCCTGGGTTCCTGCATCTGTAACAAAGTAACTAGCTTAGATCCTTCTTTGTGGGCGTCGAAATGTCGTGGTCATTGTTGCCATTCCTCTGACCATTGTGGTTGTGTCCATTGTTGTTATGTGATTATGCCCATCATGGTTATGACCATTATAAATGTCCACTCCAGAATCATAGTACTCAGAAGATGCTGAGGAATTATGGTGCTTCCGTGGTCCTCCAGAGTTGAACTATGTGTCCCTTGCCTTCATCTTGCGGTTCTCCACCTGTTGAAACTTTCCTTCAAGTACAATAGCCTTATCAATAAGCTCCTGGCAGTTGTTGAATGTTGCCACTGTCAACTGAATACTCAACTCATCATCCAGTCCTTCCAGAAACTTCTCTTGTCTAGCTGCATCAGTGCTAACATCGTTAGGAGCATAGCGTGCAAGATTATTGAATTCCTCCACATATGCATTCACAGTGCAACCTCCCTGACGCAAGCTGCGGAACTCCTTCTTTTTCAGACTCATGGCACCAGCAGACACATGTGCGGCGCGAAAACCTGCATGAAACTGCTCCCAAGTGATAGTAGCAATAGGATAAGTGACCAAGTAATTGTCCCACCATGCTGCGGCTGGTCCTTCTAACAAATGCGAGGCAAACTTCACTCTCTCTGCATCAGTGCAACCAACTATCTCCAAATTCCTATTAACTGAGCAAAGCCAATCATCAGCCACAATAGGTTCAGGGGTGCTAGAAAACCTCTGAGGATTCAACCTCAAGAAACGAGTAAGTGCATCAACTGGGGGTGGTGGTGGATTATTGTTGTTGTTGTTGTTCTGGTTCTGAACAAGTAACTGGATTAACTGAGTCTATCCCTGAAGCAGTTGTTGCATGTATGGTGGTATGTCATTGTTGTTGTTGTCTCCTGAACCACTGCCTCTAGAGTTACGCCTCAGTGGCATCTGATGGGTAAGCAGGGGTGAGATATAGACAGAAATAGGTCTAAGGGGAAAACACTACCCATATGCTCATGCTAGCAACTAATACTCCAACAACAACAAAAGCAAACACTAAATTCACACAAGTCACCAAAACTATCCTAAAGTAATCACATCAAAAGAGCACATATGATCAATCAAAGCACCCAATTGCATAATACAAACAATCCATGAAATATGACAACATGGAAAGCAATGACCAACCAAACATATGACATATCACACAACACAAGCAAAACCTACAGGTAAGGTCATATCCACAAGAGATATGATCTCATCATACTACCGCAAATCGTTTATTGAACACAACTTAGGAATGGTGGTCTGCCAACTAAACTCCTTAAATAACACTAATATAATTCCAGGGGTCATCTATATTTGAAACGTAAAGATATGAGTACAAGAGTATGAACTAACAAGTAGACAACAAGTTGTAAAGTAAGTTTTTCACTCCTATGGCTTTTCTAATCCATTTTCTAGGGTCACGACCTACAGTCAACACACTGCTCTGATACCATCTGTAGCAACCCGAACCTGATAAGATTCGATGTCTCGGTGCTCACTGTGCTAGTCCCTGGATCGATTCACTAGCACACACACTACATAGGAATATCAAAGTAACAAGTGCATCATTTACTACAACGTATGATCCAGAATTTATAATGTATTACAAACCCATAGTACATAACTAGCTTTACTCAATAATAACAACGGAAAGGCAGCATAATAAACGATGAGTCCAAACAATGCCCACTGGCGAAGATGTTGGGTGAAGACTCGCGACCCTACTGTATTGTGACGCTCGGATACTTAAGCTACAGTAAACCACTGTTAATGATGCCCCGTCAGCACAATTACTGTTGCTAATCTCGCGTTAGTTCGAAACTGATTCAAATTCAAATTCAAAATCAAATCAAACGGTAAAAGTTTTCAAACTTTAAAACTAAAATATTCGAGTTGTGCCAAATAATGCAAAGTTAATTGTGGTGAAGAAACCCCACTTTTATAAAATGTTTTAATACCCTAAAATGATTAAACAGTAGGTAGAACAATTAAATAAATGCATTTTGGGTTTTATAAAATACTAAACTATTTTGTTCAGGGATAAAACCTTTCGTGGCAGTAGTTATAATTGTAACTCTATTTTAGCTATGGGTTTCATTTTTTGTAAAAACTATAAACTATTATATAAGAAAAATAAAACAGAACAGAAAATAAATAAAAGAAAGCAAATACAAAAGATAAAACAGAAAAACAAAAGACAAAAAAAATAAAGGA
>NC_041381.1:279504206-279525631 GCF_002162155.2 Triticum dicoccoides
CACGGCCGCCCGTGCACCACCGCGGCCTCGCCCCGCTTCACGCCTCGCCAGCGCCCCCGGGCGCCCTGTCGGGCGCCAGTGCTCGACCCGCCCCATTAGGCCCCTGGAGCCACTGGTGGTTGGGCCCCGCCCCGGGGCCAATGACAAGTGGGCCCCGCCCAAAGAACATTTTAATAAAATAAAAATAAAAAAAATATAAAATAAAAATAATTAGAAAATAATAATAATAATAAATAAATCATGAAATTAATTAATTAACTAATTAATTAACTTAATTATTTCTAATTAAATTAACCAATTAAAATTAATTAACCTAATGATTAATTAACTTAATTAACTACTGTTAATTAGCTAATTAATTAGTATGACAGTGGGGCCCACCCCCTTAATTAATTATGATTAGTTTTATTAATCTGTTAATTAAAATGTGCCACTGACCAGTGGGACCCACTGGTCAGGTTGACCAGTCAACTCTGTTGACTGCTGATGTCAGCATGACATCATGCTGATGTCATTAATTCATTTTTGAATTAATTAAATAATTAATTAAATTTCAGAAATTAATAAAATCTTTAAAAAATCATATCTTTTAATCCGTAACTCGGATGAAAATACTTTCTACATGAAAGTTGCTTAGAACGACGAGACGAATCCGGTTACGCAGCCCGTTCGTCCGCCACACACCCCTAGCATACCGAACACGCAACTTTCCCCCTCCGGTTCACCGGTCCGAAAACGCGGAACACCGGGAATACTTTCCCGGATGTTTTCCCCCTTCGTCGGTATCACCTACTACCGCGTTAGGGCACACCGAACACCGCGTATTGCCTTGATATATTTTGTGGTGCTTTGTTTGCTTTGTATTCATTATTTCTCCCCCCTCTTCTCTCCGGTAGACTACGAGACCGACGCTGCTACTGACCAGTTCGACTACGGAGTTGACGACCCCTCTCTCTTGCCAGAGCAACCAGGCAAGCCCCCCCTTTGATCACCAGATATCGCCTATTCTACTCTATACTGCTTGCATTAGAGTAGTGTAGCATGTTACTGCTTTCTGTTATACCTATCCTGATGCATAGCCTGTCCTTGTTACTACTGTTGATACCTTTAACCGCAATCCTAAATACTTAGTATAGGATGCTAGTTTATCATCATTGGCCCTACATTCTTGTCAGTCTGCCTTGCTATACTATTGGGCCGTGATCACTCGGGAGGTGATCACGGGTATATACATACATACATACTATACAGATGGTGACTAAAGTCGGGTCAGCTCGAAGAGTACCCGCGAGTGATTCACGGATTGGGGGCTGAAAGGACCTTTGTCCCGACGGCCCTCTGTGTGGATCTTTGTGGCGGAGCGACAGGGCAGGTTGAGACCGCCTAGGAGAGAGGTGGGCCTGGCCCTGTTCGGCGTTCGCGGACACTTAACACGCTTAACGAGATCTTGGTATTTGATCTGAGTCTGGCTACGAGCCTATACGCACTAACCATCTACGTGGGAGTAGTTATGGGTATCCCGACGTCGTGGTATCAGCCGAAGCACTTCGTGACGTCAGCGACTGAGCGGCGCGCGCCGGGTTGGACTGCGTTAACGCAACTTCCTTTGTAATGGAGGTTGCTAGGTCTGCTCACCGGTCGCGTACGCAACGTGCAGGTGTGCTCAGGGCGATGGGCCCAGACCCCTGCGCGCTTAGGTTTAGACCGGCGTGCTGGCCTCTCTATTGAGCCTAGGTAGGGCTGCGACGTGTTGATCTTCCGAGGCCGGGCATGACCCAGGAAAGTGTGTCCGGCCAAATGGGATCGAGCGTGTTGGGCTATGTGGTGCACCCCTGCAGGGAAGTTAATCTATTCGAATAGCCGTGATCTTCGGTAACAGGACGACTTGGAGTTGTACCTTGACCTTATGACAACTAGAACCGGATACTTAATAAAACACACCCTTCCAAGTGCCAGATACAACCGGTGGTCGCTCTACCTCAGGGATATGAGGAGGGGATCGCCGGGTAGGATTATGCTATGAGATGTTACTTGGAGATGCTACTTGGAGGACTTCGACCTACCCTCTTCTGCCTGTTGCAAGACGAAGGTGACCAGAAGCGTAGTCTTCGATAAGACTAGCTATCCCCCTCTTATTCTGGCATTCTGCAGTTCAGTCCACCGATATGGCCCTTTACACATATACCCATGCATATGTAGTGTAGTTCCTTGCTTGCGAGTACTTTGGATGAGTACTCACGGTTGCTTTCTCCCCCCTTTTTTCCCCTTTTCCTTCCTTTCTGGTTGTCGCAACCAGATGCTGGAGTCCAGGAGCCAGACGCCACCGTCGACGACGACCCCTACTACACTGGAGGTGCCTACTACTACGTGCTGCCCGCTGATGACGACCTGGAGTAGTTTAGGAGGATCCCAGGCAGGAGGCCTGCGCCTCTTTCGATCTGTATCCCTGTTTGTGCTGGCCTTCTTAAGGCAAACTTGTTTAACTTATGTCTGTACTCAGATATTGTTGCTTCCGCTGACTCGTCTATGATCGAGCACTTGTATTCGAGCCCTCGAGGCCCCTGGCTTGTATTATGATGCTTGTATGACTTATTTTATTTGTAGAGTTGTGTCGTGATATCTTCCCGTGAGTCCCTGATCTTGATCGTACACATTTGCGTGCATGATTAGTGTACGATTGAATCGGGGGCGTCACATGTATCTCATTGATCATCCGAAAATCCTAAAACATGATAAGTTGCAGCCACAAAGGTTCAATACATTGAATGTATTGGCAAATCACACAATATGATATAGCAAACCTACATCCACAAAGCAATGTATGACAAACAAAACACACATGTTAGTTTGGAGAAGAATGTCTTCCCCTACCTCCACTACCTGAACTCACAACCGCCTCTAATTTACTCGCCCAGGATAACCCAAAGATTCTAAATAAACATGACAAGAACTTCAGAAGTATCTCTCAAGTGCGCTCTGTCAGTGGCGCATTCTCTAGGAACAATAGAGCGCTCTGCCAAGGACGCATTCACCTGATTTATGTTCCGAAAACTAAACCTCGCCTCAAGTGCGCTCTGCCAATGGCGCATTCTCTAGGGACAATAGAGCGCTCTGCCAGTGACGCATACACCTGGTTAATAATCCCGAACCTACGGCTATAAACACTCACCACTTTCATGGATCACTCGACACATACCCACGTCTACCATAGCAAATCCGAGCATACAATTAAACAATGCAAATAGGACAAGCACAAGGTGACAAGCAATATAAGAATCACACCAAGCATATAAAATATCATAACAGTGCATAGTAGTCATATAGGATGAGCATAACAAAAGTGCAACTTGCCTTGAACGGTGTTGAAGTACTCTAACGATTAATTCTGATCCGCTTCACGCTCCGGACAATCTATACGATAACGAAGGCACCGATAAATAAACCGCATTCGCATAACACCACATTAAAGTTAACAGCAAGTAATTCAAATAAAACTTAAATAAGAAAACATATCAGTAGGTATATATTATCTACATGCTAGTAGGATCACAATGCAAAAAGAATCAACTAATTTGGATCAACGGTTTAAAAGATATGGCCTCCGGAAGATAAATTCTAAATTTGAGCAAATTCAATTTAAACAATTCAAAACTGTGAAATCTTGGTTCTACGATATTCTCCTGGTCACTACGAGTACACAGGAAAAAGAATTGATGAATTTGGAGTTACGGATCTCATGATATACCTAAATGAAAATTTGATATGAAATCTGCAAAGAGAAGTTATGCCATAACAGCGTTCTGGGAAGAACTGCCGCGGCTGCTGTGGACATGCCACGTGGCACACTGTGATAGGCTGGAGGCTGTTTGCTGCTACGCTTAAGCAACGAACGGCCGGTAACTAGAGAAAAATGGTTCGGCCTTAAATAAAAACAACAGATCTAATCTTGGCCATTGGAGAGGGATCGGACGGTGCAAGGCGACTCACCGGAGAAGAACAGAGGTTGGCCGTCGGACTTGAGGAAGACGGCGTGGCGTGGCTCGGACTTGGAGCGTACGCTCTCTGGAGAGGCCTCCCGAGCTCGGGGACGAAGGGATGATGTGCGGAGAGAGGCGGCGAACTCGAAACCGTCCTCGGAAACGGCCGGGGCTTCTGCTAACGTCGGTGAGGTCCGGCTGGAGAGGCGACAGCGGCTTCTGCTTCGGGCGGAGGTCCTAGCGCTCGTTCTAGTGCTCCCCTGCGAGAACTAGTAGGTGATCGAGGGAGAGGAGGACAAGGCGAAGACAACCGAGGGTAAGGGGCGCTGGGAACCTTCTGCGTTGACGGAAACGACCGGCGAAGGAGCTTCTGCGGCCGAACTCCGGCGAGATCGGATCGGGAGTTCCAGGGCATGGGAGCGTGAGATTTTTCCAAAAATTGGACCAGGAGGAGATGGAGATCTTATATAGGATGTCTCCCGCGGGCCTAGGGGTCGAGAATCGATCGAAACAGGCGAGGATTTGGGATCGGACTCACTGTCCAGGAAGAACACGGCAAGGAGGAGAAGATGACAGGCGGGCCAGAGCAGTCAGCGTGAGAGAGGTGAGAAGAAGGGAAAAAAACAAGAAAGAGAGGGAGCTACGGGTTGGGCTGCGGCTTCGCTGAAATGGGCCGAAGGCCTGCTAGCGGCTGTTGCTGCGTCGCTCGCGTGGGCGACGTGTAGAGACTGGGTGCGCTCTCTGCGGTCCAGGTGAACAGTAAACTCTGGACAAAATAATACTCTACAGACTACGGGGCATTTAAATGGCTAAAAAAAAATAACATACAGATACCTAAAAATACCAGAACACACACTAAAATATTAACACTAATATAAAATACAGTGAACATTTTTAAAACACCAATGCACTTTAAACAAATATATATACTATGCAATACAAGCATATAAAGAGCATTATATAACAACTATAAAATAATTTTGTGTTTCTACAAAGCCAAAATAATTTATGTAGACTCCAGAATATATTCTTAGGATTTTCCAAATATAATGAATAGGGAAGAAGTCATATTATCTCCACTCCAAATATATTGCCTTGTTGGAAAATGCTTTGAATATTCAGAAAATTCTAATATGCATAGCAATCATGATGAAAAAGAATGATCCTATTAACATACCAAATTAGAAAATTTAGGATGTTACAGTAGTTGAATCAAATCAACATAGCCTTCATGATATATATGTTCATGGTGGATTATATCATACTCATGCTTATACTCGGTGTGAATTAATTTTAATGCATGCTTACGACTGTTGTCGCTCTCTCAGTTGGTCGCTTCCCAGTCTTTTGCTAGCCTTCACCTGTACTAAGCGGGAATACTGCTTGTGCATCCAAGCTCCTTAAACCCCAAAATTATTCCGTATGAGTCCACTATACCTTCCTATATGCGGTATTTGACTGCCGTTCCAAGTAAATTTGTATGTGCCAAACTCTAAACCTTCAAATGAAATTCTGTTTTGTATGCTCGAGCAGCTCATGTTACAACTAGGGCTGCCTATATCTTCCATGCTAGATGGGTTATTCTCACGAGGAGCGGACTCCGCTCCTCATTCACGAGAAAGGGCCGATAACCGGGATGCCCAGTCCCATGATCCAAAATGATCAAAGCAAATCAAAATAATTAAACAAAACTCCCCGAGGGCTGTTGTATGTTGGAGGCACTCGTTGTTTCGAGCAAGCCATGGATTGATGCTTGTTGGTGGTTGGGGGAGTATAAACCTTTACCATTCTGTTTGGGAACTGTCTATAATGCATTTAGTATGGAAGATACAGCCATCTCATAGTTTTTGCGTTGACAACAAAAGTATGCCGCTCAAAATGTTATTCAATCTCTATTTTAAAATCGAGCTCTGACACGTCTACAAATCCCTGCTTCCCTCTGCGAAGGGCCTATCTATTTACTTTTATGTTGAGTCATCACCCTTCTAATTAAAAGCACCCGCTGGAGAGCACACTGTTATTTGCATTCATTATTATTGGTTTATATTGGGTATAACTTGACTGGATCTCTTTTACCATTAATTACAATGTTTAGTCAGTCCTTAATCTTTAAAGGTGCTCTACATTTATGTTTTGCGGTCTCAGGAAGGGCTAGCGAGATACCATTTTGTTATATCATGTTATGATTATTTTGAGAAAGTGTTGTTATCCGTGTTTTATTATTATGACTCGCTAGCTGATTATGTTATTGATATGAGTAATTGTGAGACCTATGTGTTATTGTGAGTTTGGTTAGTTCATAATATTTGCTGAAACTTGAATGCTGGCTTTTCATGTTACAACAACAAGAGCAAATAAAGTTTGTAAAAGTTTTTCTTTATCACTTTCAGTTTATCAACTGAATTGCTTGAGGACAAGCAAAGGTTTAATCTTGGGGGAGTTGATACGTCTCCAATGTATCTACTTTTCCAAACACTTTTACCCTTGTTTTGGACACTAACTTGCATGATTTGAATGAAACTAATCCGGACTGATGCTGTTTTCAGCAGAACTACCATGATGTTGTTTTATGTGTAGAAAAGAAAAGTTCTCGGAATGTCCTGGAAATCCACGGAGGCACTTTTTGGAATGAATAAGAATTTTTGGTGAAAGAATTAATGCCAGGGGGCCCACAGCCTGTCCACGAGACAGGAGGGCGCCCCCCTAGGACGCGACCTCCTATCTCATGGGCCCCCTGGACCTCCACCGGCGTCAACTCCAACTCCATATATTCACGTTCGGGGAGAAAAAAATCAGAGAGAAAGTTTCATTGCGTTTTACGACACGGAGCTGCCGCCAAGCCCTAATCTCTCTCGGGAGGGCTAATCTGGAGTCTGTTCGGGGCTCCGGAGAGGGGGATTCGTCGCTGTCGTCATCATCAACCATCCTCCATCACCAATTTCATCATGCTCACCGACGTGCGTGAGTAATTCCATCGTAGGCTTGCTGGACGGTGATGGGTTGGATGAGATTTACCATGTAATCAAGTTAGTTTTGTTAGGGTTTGATCCCTAGTATCCACTATGTTCTGAGATTGATGTTGCTATGACTTTGCTATGCTTAATGCTTGTCACTAGGGCCCGAGTGCCATGATTTCAGATCTGAACCTATTATGTTTTCATGAATATATGTGTGTTCTTGATCCTATCTTGCAAGTCTATAGTCACCTATTATGTGTTATGATCTGACAACCCCGAAGTGACAATAATCGGGATACTTCTCGGTGATGACCGTAGTTTGAGGAGTTCATGTATTCACTATGTGCTAATGCTTTGTTCTGGTTCTCTATTAAAAGGAGGCCTTAATATCCCTTAATTTCTGCTAGGACCCCGCTAAACACGGGAGGGTAGGACAAAAGACGTCATACAAGTTCTTTTCCATAAGCATGTATGACTATTTACGGAATACATGCCTACATTACATTGATGAATTGGAGCTAGTTCTATATCACCCTATGTTATAACTATTGCATGAGGAATCGCATCCGGCATAATTATCCATCACTGATGCATTGCCTACGAGCTTTTCATATATTGTTCTTCGCTTATTTACTTTTCCGTTGCTACTGTTACAACTACTACAAAAAACCAAAAAACATTTATCTTTACTTTTGCTACCGTTACCATTACTATCATACCACTTCTGCTACTAAATACTTAGCTGCAGATACTAAGTTATCCAGGTGTGGTTGAATTTACAACTCAACTGCTAATACTCAAGAATATTCTTTGGCTCCCCTTGTGTCGAATCAACAAATTTGGGTTGAATACTCTACCCTCGAAAGTTGTTGTGATCCCCTATACTTGTGGGTTATCACAAGACTCCCCAGCAGCATGAAAAGCGTGCGAGAGGCCATGAAAAAAAGGAAGGTGATGATGAAACTGATGAAGTGGATGATGAGGAAACCAGTAAGCAAGAGTTCGAGAAAGCAACTAAGGCCCTGTGCATTGACGAAAGTGCAGCTTTGCACTCCTCTCACCGCCAGCTCAAACAGTAGGAGCATGAGGTCAATGCCGTAGAGCCAGCAGTAGATTCCCGGAAGCCACTCAATTGATCCCACACGCCTATCATCTTTGATGAAGAGGATCACCCTGACCGCACCACTTCGGTAGGGTGTTTGCCGTTGTTGGTTTCGCCAACAATCCGCAACCTCAAGGTCACAAATATGTTAGGTGACGGTGGGGCAAGGTTGATTCGGATTTCCCCCAAAGTGATTAGCAAACTTCAAATATCAGATGAAGAGCTCAAGATTACTGGCACATTTCAAGGAATCAACCCCGACGAGAGTCGTCCTAAGGGGAAGATTACGCTGTCGGTGACGTTTGGTGGAGAACTAAACTATCGGACCAAGAGAGTTGTGTTTGATGTGGTCGAGCTCCCCTTGCCGTACAATGGGATTCTTGGTCGTCCAGCTCTGCCAAAATTCATGGCGGCATCTCACTATGCCTATAACACACAGAAAATGCCAGGGCCAATGGGTGTCATTTCCACCATGTCAGACAAGAAAGATGCAATCATTTGCGTGGATAAGATGTACCGGGATGCAGTCGCTGTCGAGGCCATTGAAGCTGCAACTCCCACCAAGGAAAACAACAAAGGAAAGAAGCTAGCAGGGATGCCGACAAGGAATCCGGGAAGTGCGCCTCACCGGAGTGCGCTGCACCCGTCGATCAGTTGCTAGAAAGTTCCACTAGCAAGAGATCCAAGATTGCCTCGCCTGCTGTAAAGAAGGTCCCGGCAGGGCTGGATGGCACTGATTATAAGTTCACCATCAGCTCCACCCTTGATGGCAAATAGGAAAGCGCACTTGTTGCCTTCTCGCGGGCGAATGTCGATGCGTTTGCTTGGCAACCATCTGACATCCCCGGTGTTCCCAGGGAGGTAATCAAGCACCACCTTGTTGTCTGCCCTTGATACGTCTCCAACATATCTATAATTTTTGATTGTTCCATGCTATTATATTACCCCTTTTGGATGTTTATGGGCTTTATTTTACGCATTTATATCATTTTTGGGACTAACCTACTATCCGAAGGCCCAGCCCGTATTGCTGTTTTTTTGCCTATTTCATTATTTCGAAGAAAAGGAATATCAAGTGGAGTCCAAACAAAATGAAACCTTCGGGAGCGTGATTTTTGGAACGAACGTGATCCAGAGGACTTGGAGTGCAAGTCAAGAAGCAGCCGAGGCAGCCATGAGAGGGTAGGGCGCCACCCTATAGGGCGCGCCCCCCTGTCTCGTGGGCCCCTCGGGCGGCCACCGACATACTTCTTCCTCCTATATAAGCCTACGTATCCCGAAAACATCCAGGGAGCCAACGAAACACAATTTCCACCGCCGTAACCTTCTGTATCCGTGAGATCCCATCTTGGAGCCTTCGCCGGTGCTCCGCCGGAGGGGGAATCAACCACGGAGGGCTTCGACATCAACACCATAGCCCCTCCGATGAGTTGTGAGTAGTTTACCACAGACCTTCGGGTCCATAGTTATTAGCTAGATGGCTTCTTCTCTTTTTTTGGATCTCAATACAATGTTCTCCCCCTCTCTTGTGGAGATCTATTCGATGTAAACTCTTTTTGTGGTGTGTTTGTCGAGATCCGATGAATTGTGGGTTTATGATCAAGCTTATCTATGAGAAATATTTGAATCTCCTTTGAATTCTTTTATGTATGATTGAGTTATCTTTGCAAGTCTCTTCGAATTATCAGTTTGGTTTGGCCTACTAGATTGATCTTTCTTGCCATGGGAGAAGTGCTTAGCTTTGGGTTCAATCTTGCGGTGTCCTTACCCAGTGACAGAAAGGGTTGCCAGGCACGTATTGTATTGTTGCCATCGAGGATAAAAAAGATGGGGTTTATATCATATTGCATGAATTTATCCCTCTACATCATGTCATCTTGCTTATGGTGTTACTCTGTTCTTATGAACTTAATACTCTAGATGCAGGCAGGAGTCGGTCGATGTGTGGAGTAATAGTAGTAGATGCAGGAAGGAGTCGGTCTACTTGTCACGGACGTGATGCCTATATACATGATCGTGCCTAGATAATCTCATAATTATTCGCTTTTCTATCAATTGCTCGACAGTAATTTGTTCACCCTCCGTAATACTTATGCTATCTTGAGAGAAGCCTCTAGTGAAACCTATGGCCTCCGGGTCTATCTTTTATCATATAAGTTTCCAATCTACTTTTATTTGCATATTTACTTTTTGCATCTATATTATAAAATACCAAAAATATATTTATCTTATCATACTATCTCTATTAGATTTCACTTTCGCAAGTGGTCGTGAAGGGATTTACAACCCCTTTATTGCGTTGGTTGCGAGTTCTTTGTTTGTTTGTGTAGGTGCGTGGGACTTTTGAGGAACCTCCTACTGGATTGATACCTTAGTTCTCAAAAACTGAGGGAAATACTTACGCTACTATTGCTGCATCACCCTTTCCTCTTCAAGGAAAACCAACGCAAGCTCAAGACGTAGCAAGAAGGATTTTTGGCGTCATTGCCGGGGAGGTCTTTGCTCAAGTCAAGACATACCAAGTACCCATCACAAACCCATCTCCCTCGCATTTACATTATTTGTCATTTTCCTCTCGTTTTCCTCTCCCCCACTTCACCCTTGCCGTTTTATTCGCCCTCTCTTTCCCAATCTCCTCCTCTCTCTTTCGCTCGCTTTCTTCCTCCTTGCTTTTGCTTCCCGTTATGTCTGAAATTGGGGAGATTATCGTCGATATGGACAATAATGATATCATGGAAAATTCTGAGGCTCCGGTCGAAGAACCCCCTATCTTGCATACTAAAAAGTTTCGAATCGGTAGTGGTAACTTTTAGGGAACGTAGTAATTTCAAAAAAATTGCTACGCACACGCAAGATCATGGTGATGCATAGCAACGAGAGGGGAGAGTGTTGTCCACGTACCCTCGTAGACCGTAAGCGGAAGCGTTATGACAACGCGGTTGATGTAGTCATACGTCTTCACGATCCAACCGATCCAAGCACCGAACGTACGGCACCTCCGAGTTCAGCACACGTTCAGCTCGATGACGATCCCCGGACTCCGATCCAGCAGGGTGTCGGGGATGAGTTCCGTCAGCACGACTGCGTGGTGAAGATGATGATGTACTACCGACGCAGGGCTTCGCCTAAGCACCACAACGATATGCCTGAGGTGGAATATGGTGGAGGGGGGCACCGCACACGGCTAAGGAACGATCACGAAGATCAACTTGTGTGTCTAGAGGTGCCCCCTTGCCCCCGTATATAAAGGAGCAAGGGGGGAGGCCGGCCGGCCCTAGGGGCGCACCAAGGAGGGGGGAGTCCTCCTCCTAGTGGGAGTAGGACTCCCCTTTCCTAGTCCAACTAGGAAGAGGGAAGGGGAAAGGAAAGAGAGGGAGAGGGAGAGGGAAAGAGGGGCCGCGCCCCCCTCCCCTAGTCCAATTCGGACTCCTCATGGGAGGGGGCACACCACCTCCTGGGCTGCTGCCCTCTCTCTCCCCTCAGGCCCACTAAGGCCCAATACTTCCCCGAGGGGTTCCGGTAACCCATCCGGCACTCCGGTTTTCTCCGAAATCACCCGGAACACTTTCGGTGTTCGAATATAGTCGTCCAATATATCAATCTTTATGTCTCGACCATTTCGAGACTCCTCGTCATTTCCGTGATCACATCCGGGACTCTGAACAACCTTCGGTACATAGAAACTTATAAACTCATAATAAAACTGTCATCGTAACGTTAAGCGTGCGGACCCTACGGGTTCGAGAACTATGTAGACATGACCTAGAACTGTTTCCGGTCAATAACCAATAGCGGAACCTGGATGCTCATATTGGCTCCTACATATTCTACGAAGATCTTTATCGGTCAAACTGCATAACAACATACATTGTTCCCTTTGTCATCGGTATGTTACTTGCCCGAGATTCGATCGTCGGTATCCAATACCTAGTTCAATCTCGTTACCGGCAAGTCTCTTTACTCGTTACGTAATACATCATTCCGTAACCAACTCATTGGCCACATTTCTTGCAAGGCTTATAGTGATGTGCATTACCGAGAGGGCCCAGAGATACCTCTCCGACAATCGGAGTGACAAAACCTAATCTTGAAATATGCCAACTCAACATGTACCATTGGAGACACCTGTAGAGCTCCTTTATAATCACCCAGTTACTTGTGACGTTTGGTAGAACACAAAGTGTTCCTCCGGTAAATGGGAGTTGCATAATCTCATAGTTGTAGGAACTTTGTATAAGTCATGAAGAAAGCAATAACAACATACTAAACGATCAAGTGCTAGGCTAATGGAATGGGTCAAGTCAATCACATCATTCTCCTAATGATGTGATCCCGTTAATCAAATGACAACACATGTCTATGGTTAGAAAACATAACCATCTTTGATTAATGAGCTAGTCAAGTAGAGGCATACTAGTGACATTATGTTTGTCTATGTATTCACACATGTATCATGTTTCCGGGTAATACAATTCTAGCATGAATAATAAACATTTATCATGATATGAGGAAATAAATAATAACTTTATTATTGCCTCTAGGGCATATTTCCTTCAGTCTCCCACTTGCACTAGAGTCAATAATCTAGATTACACAGTAATGATTCTAACACCCATGGAGTCTTGGTGCTGATCATGTTTTGCTCGTGGAAGAGGCTTAGTCAACGGGTCTGCAACATTCAGATCCGTATGTATCTTACAAATCTCTATGTCTCCCACGTGGACTTGGTCCCGGATGGAATTGAAGCGTCTCTTGATGTGCTTGGTCCACTTGTGAAATCTGGATTCCTTTGCCAAGGCAATTGCACCAGTATTGTCACAGAAGATCTTCATTGGCCCCGATGCACTAGGTATGACACCTAGATCGGAAATGAACTCCTTCATCCAGACTCCTTCATTTGCTGCTTCCGAAGCAGCTATGTACTCCGCTTCGGATGTAGATCCCGCCATGATGCTTTGTTTAGAACTGCACCAACTTACAGCTCCATCGTTTAATAAAAACACGTATCCGGTTTGCGATTTAGAATCGTCCGGATCAGTGTCAAAGCTTGCATCGACGTAGCCATTTACGACTAGCTCTTTGTCACCTTCATAAACGAGAAACATATCCTTAGTCCTTTTCAGGTATTTCAAGATGTTCTTGACCGCTGTCCAGTGATCCACTCCTGGATTACTTTGATACCTACCTGCCAAGCTTATTGCTAAGCATACGTCAGGTCTGGTACACAGCATTGCATACATGATAGAGCCTATGGCTGAAGCAGAGGGAACATCTTTCATTTTTCTCTATCTTCTGCTGTGGTCGGGCATTGAGTTTGACTCAACTTCACACCTTGTAATACAGGCAAGAACCCTTTCTTTGCCTGATCCATTTTGAACTTTTTCAAAACTTTATCAAGGTATGTGCTTTGTGAAAGTCCAATTAAGCGTCTTGATCTATCTCTATAGATCCTGATGCCTAATATGTAAGCAGCTTCACCGAGGTATTTCATTGAAAAACTTTTATTCAAGTATCCCTTTATGCTATCCAGAAATTCTACATCATTTCCAATTAATAATATGTCATCTACATATAATATCAGAAATGCTACAGAGCTCCCACTCACTTTCTTGTAAATACAGGCTTCTCCAAAAGTCTGTATAAAACCATATGCTTTGATCACACTATCAAAGCGTTTATTCCAACTCCGAGATGCTTGCACCAGTCCATAAATGGATCGCTAGAGCTTGCACACTTTGTCAGCACCTTTTGGATCGACAAAACCTTCTGGTTGCATCATATACAACTCTTCTTCCAGAAATCCATTCAGGAATGCAGTTTTAACATCCATTTGCCAAATTTCATAATCATAAAATGCGGCAATTGCTAACATGATTCGGACAGACTTAAGCATCGCTACGGGTGAGAAAGTCTCATCGTAGTCAACCCCTTGAACTTGTCAAAAACCTTTCGCAACAAGTCGAGCTTTGTAGACAGTTACATTACCATCAGCGTCAGTCTTCTTCTTGAAGATCCATTTATTCTCAATGGCTTGCCGATCATCGGGCAAATCAACCAAAGTCCATACTTTGTTCTCATACATGGATCCAATCTCAGATTTCATGGCTTCAAGCCATTTTGCGGAATCTGGGCTCATCATCACTTCCTCATAGTTCATAGGTTCGCCATGGTCAAGTAACATGACTTCCAGAATAGGATTACCATACCACTCTGGTGCGGATCTTATCTGGTAGACCTACGAGGTTCGGTAGAAACTTGATCTGAAGTTTCATCATCAATATCATTAGCTTCCTCACTAATTTGTGTAGTTGTCACAGGAACCGGTTCTTGTGATGAACTACTTTCCAATAAGGGAGCAGGTACAATTATCTCATCAAGTTCTACTTTCCTCCCACTCACTTCTTTCGAGAGAAACTCCTTCTCTAGAAAGGATCCGAATTTAGCAACAAAAATCTTGCCCTCAGATCTGTGATAGAAGGTGTACCTAATAGTCTCTTTTGGGTATCCTATGAAGACACATTTCTCCGATTTGGGTTCGAGCTTATCTGGTTGAAGTTTCTTCACATAAGCATCGCAGCCCCAAACTTTAAGAAACGACAACTTTGGTTTCTTGCCAAACCACAGTTCATAAGGCGTCGTCTCAACGGATTTTGATGGTGCCCTATTTAACATGAATGCGGATGTCTCTAGAGCATAACCCCAAAATGATAGCGGTAAATCAGTAAGAGACATCATAGATTGCACCATATTCAGTAAAGTACGATTACGACGTTCGGACACACCATTTCGCTGTGGTGTTCTGGGTGGCGTGAGTTGCGAAACTATTCTGCATTGCTTCAAATGTAAACCAAACTCGTAACTCAAATATTCTCCTCCACGATCAGATCGTAGAAATTTTATTTTCTTGTTACGATGATTTTCCACTTCACTCTAAAATTCTTTGAACTTTTCAAATGTTTTAGACTTCTGTTTCATCAAGTAGATATACCCATATCTGCTCAAATCATCTGTGAAGGTGAGAAAATAACGATACCCGCCGCGAGCCTCAATATTCATTGGACCACATACATCAGTATGTATGATTTCCAACAAATTAGTTGCTCGCTCCATAGTTCCGGAGAATGGCGTTTTAGTCATCTTGCCCATGAGGCATGGTTCGCAAGTACCAAGTGATTCATAATCAAGTGATTCCAAAAGTCCATCAGTATGGAGTTTCTTCATGCGCTTTACACCGATATGACCTAAACGGCAGTGCCACAAATAGGTTGCACTATTATTATCAACTCTGCATCTTTTGGCTTCAATATTATGAATATGTGTATCACTAATATCGAGATTGAATAAAAATAGACCACTCTTCAAGGGTGCATGACCATAAAAGATATTACTCATATAAATAGAACAACCATTATTCTCTGATTTAAATGAATAACTATCTCGCATCAATCAAGATCCAGATATAATGTTCCTGCTCAACGCTGGCACCAAATAACAATTTTTTAGGTCTAAAACTAATCCCGATGGTAGATGTAGAGGTAGCGTGCCGACCGCGATCACATCGACTTTGGAACCATTTCCCACGCACATCATCACCTCGTCCTTAGCCAATCTTCGCTTAATCCGTAGTCCCTGTTTCGAGTTGCAAATATTAGCAACAGAACCAGTATCAAATACCCATGTACTACTGCGAGCATTAGTAAGGTACACATCAATAACATGTATATCACATATACCTTTGTTCACTTTGCCATCCTTCTTATCCGCCAAATACTTGGGGCAGTTCCGCTTCCAGTGTCCAGTCTGCTTGCAGTAGAAGCACTCAGTCTCAGGCTTAGGTCCAGACTTGGGTTTATTCTCTTGAGCAGCAACTTGTTTGTTGTTCTTCTTGAAGTTCCCCTTCTTCTTCCCTTTGCCCTTTTTCTTAAAACTGGTGGTCTTGTTAACCATCAACACTTGATGCTCCTTCTTGATTTCTACCTCCGCTGCTTTTAGCATTGCGAAGAGCTCGGGAATAGTCGTGTCCATCCCTTGCATATTATAGTTCATCACGAGGCTCTTGTAGCTTGGTGGCAGTGATTGAAGAATTCTGTCAATGACACTATCATCAGGAAGATTAAACTCCCAGTTGAATCAAGTGATTATCTCATACAACATGATCATCTCATACAATAAAATATAGCATCACGTCTTGACCATATCACATCACAACATGCCCTGCAAAAAAAAGTTAGACGTCCTCTACTTTGTTGCTGCAAATTTTACGTGGCTGCTACGGTCTGAGCAAGAACCGTTCTTACCTACGCATCAAAACCACAACGATAGTTTGTCAAGTTAGTGTTGTTTTAACCTTCGCAAGGACCGGGCGTAGCCATACTCGGTTCAACTAAAGTGAGAGAGACAGACACCTGCCAATCACCTTTAAGCACGAGTGCTCGTAACGGTGAAACTAGTCTTGCATAAGCGCACGTGTAATGTCGGTCCAGGCCGCTTCATCTCACAATACTGCTGAACCAAAGTATGACATGCTGGTAAGCAGTATGACTTGTATCGCCCACAACTCACTTGTGTTCTACTCGTGCATATGACATCTACGCATAAAACCAGGCTCGGATGCCACTGTTAGGGAACGTAGTAATTTCAAAAAAAATCCTACGCACACGCAAGATCATGGTGATGCATAGCAACGAGAGGGGAGAGTGTTGTCCATGTACCCTCGTAGACCGTAAGCGGAAGTGTTATGACAACGCGGTTGATGTAGTCGTACGTCTTCACGATCCGACCGATCCAAGCACCGAACGTACGGCACCTCCGAGTTCATCACACATTCAGCTCGATGACGATCCCTGGACTCTGATCCAGCAGGGTGTCGGGGATGAGTTCCGTCAGCACGATGGTGTGGTGATGATGATGATGCTCTACCGACGCAGGGCTTCGCCTAAGCACCGCAACGATATGACTGAGGTGGAATACGGTGGACGGGGGCGCCGCACACGGCTAAGGAACGATCACGAAGATCAACTTGTGTGTCTAGAGGTGCCCCCTGCCCCCGTATATAAAGGAGCAAGGGGGGAGGCCAGCCTGCCCTAGGGGCGCGCCAAGGAGGGGGGAGTCCTCCTCCTAGTGGGAGTAGGACTCCCCTTTCCTAGTCCAACTAGGAAGAGGGAAGGGGAAGGAAAGAGAGGGAGAGGGAGAGGGAAAGAGGGGCCGCGCCCCCCTCCCCTAGTCCAATTCGGACTCCTCATGGGAGGGGGCGCGCCACCTCCTGGGCTGCTGCCCTCTCTCTCCCCTCAGGCCCACTAAGGCCCAATACTTCCGCGGGGGGTTCCTGTAACCCCTCCTGGGCTGCTGCCCTCTCTCTCCCCTCAGGCCCAATAAGTTGGATAGACCAGAGTCACAATTGACGACCAATAGTTTGGTCGAGAACCAGCTCATGTTCAAAAATGATGTCTGAGCCAGAAAGATAATTTAGAAGGGTTGATAGATGATTGTGTGCATTCGCACACATGTTAAATCAATAGGATCAAAATGACGGTGTCAAAAGATACTAGTGAATATTGCTAGATATATGGGAAGCATCCATAATGCAAGTAGACAAGTATTTGCAGAGTAATAAAGCTGCTAAGGAGTTTCGGAGGATTGAATAGTATTTCAAAGACTTTTGTGAAACACATGAACAACTGGGGATGAGCGGATACTCGACAAGTGCGAGGATTTATTTGAAGGGGTATTCATGTGGCAAAGAACTGCTAGGCAGTAGGCACAAAGTATTCTCGGAACAATAGAGAAAACTTCGGGGTATCTTGTAATAACAAGACCAACTGGGGATGAATGTAAGAATAACAACTGCAAGTAGTTATCCATAAGGGTTTACGGTGGAAGGGGAATTGCAAACGCGATGAACACAAGTTCTCGAGTTAACAGCGGAGAGCATCTTCAGGGTCTTCTGGTGCAGCAGACGATCATCAGTAATAAGGGGCTCTCCGGGTGAAAGTGATAACGAGATCCTAATGTTAGATTTAGCAAAAATCATTTAACCCAAATAGAAGAGAGATCAGAGTCCCAGAGTAAGATCGAGGAGTAAAAGATCCTAATACCACCCAATGGCGACGTGGGCCCATGGGCCACACAACCAAGTTAGTAAAAGTTTTGTAAAGTCTAGACTCGATTTCGGCCAAGGAGTATGGAAGGGGGATTCCTACAGGCAGTCGGCTCTGATACCAACTTGTGACACCCCCGATTCAATCGTACACTAATCATGCACGCAAATGTGTACGATCAAGATCAGGGACTCACGGGAAGATATCACAACACAACTCTAAAACATAAATAAGTCATAGAAGCATCATAATACAAGCCAGAGGCCTCGAGGGCTCGAATACAAGTGCTCGATCATAGACGAGTCAGCGGAAGTAACAATATCTGAGTACAGACATAAGTTAAACAAGTTTCCATAAGATGGCTAGCATAAACTGGGATACAGATCGAAAGAGGCGCAGGCCTCCTGCCTGGGATCCTCCTAAACTACTCCTGGTCGTTGTCATCGGCCTGCACGTAGTAGTAGGCACCTCCGGTGTAGTAGGGGTCGTCGTCGACGGTGGCGTCTGGCTCCTGGACTCCAGCATCTGGTTGCGACAACCAAAAAGAAAGGAAAGGGGGAAAAAGGGGGGAGAAAGCAACCGTGAGTACTCATCCAAAGTACTCGCAAGCAAGGAACTACACTACATATGCATGGATATATGTGTAAGGAGGCCATATCAGTGGACTGAACTACATAATGCCAGAATAAGAGGGGGATAGCTAGTCCTATCGAAGACTACGCTTCTGGCAGCCTCCGTCTTGCAGCAAGTAGAAGAGAGTAGATTGAAGTCCTCCAAGTAGCATCTCCAAGTAGCAACTCCAAGTAGCATCTCCAGTAGCATCGCATAGCATAATCCTACCCGGCGATCCTCCCCTCGTCGCCCTGTGGAAAATCGATCACCGGGTTGTCCGTGGAACTTGGAAGGGTGTGTTTTATTAAGTATCCGGTTCTAGTTGTCATAAGGTCAAGGTACAACTCCAAGTCGTCCTGTTACCGAAGATCACGACTATTCGAATAGATTAACTTCCCTGCAGGGGTGCACCACATAACCCAACACGCTTGATCCCATTTGGCCGGACACACTTTCCTGGGTCATTGCCCGGCCTCGGAAGATCAACACGTCGCAGCCCCACCTAGGCACAACAGAGAGGTCAGCACGCCGGTCTAAACCTAAGCGCACAGGGGTCTGGGCCCATCGCCCTGAGCACACCTGCATGTTGCGTGGGCGGCCGGAAGCAGACCTAGCCTAGTGGCGTTCCAGTCCAATCCGGCGCGCGCCGCTCAGTCGCTGACGTCACTAAGTGCTTCGGCTGATACCACGACGCCGGGATACCCATAACTACTCCCGCTTAGATGGTTAGTGCGTATAGACCAAATGGCCAGACTCAGATCAAATACCAAGATCTCGTTAAGCGTGTTAAGTATCCGCGAACGCCGAACAGGGACATGCCCACCTGTCTCCTAGGTGGTCTCAACCTGCCCTGTCGCTCCGCCACAAAGTAACAGTCGGGGGCCGTCGAGAACCCAGGCCCACCTCTACCGGGATGGAGCCACCTGTCCTTCCAGCCCCCATCTCCGAACAGTATCACAGGTAATGTAATAGTGTAAAGTATATGTAGTATTTGCCCGTGATCACCTCCCGAAGTGATCACAACCCAGTAGTATAGCATGGCAGACGGACAAGAGTGTAGGGCCACTGATGGAACACTAGCATCCTATACTAAGCAGTAGGATAGCAGGTAAAGGTAACAATAGTAGTAGCAAGGACAGGCTATGCAGCAGTATAGGATTAACTGAAAGCAGTAACATGCTACACTACTCTAATGCAAGCAGTATAGAGAAGAGTAGGCGATATCTGGTGATCAAAGGGGGGGATTGCCTGGTTGCTCTGGCAAGAAGGACGAGTCACCAACACCGTAGTCGAACTGGGGGTCGCCGGCAGTCTCGGGGTCTATCGGAAAGAAGTAACGGAGAGGGAACACAATAAATAACAGAACAATCAAAGCATCACAAAGCGTAACAAGATAATACGCGGTGTTTGGTGTGCCCTGACGCGGTAGTAAGTGATACCGACGAAGGGGGGAAACATCCGGGAAAGTATTCCCGGAGTTTCGCGTTTTTGGACAGATGAACCGGAGGGGGAAAGTTGCATGTTTGCTATGCTAGGGATGTGTGGCGGACGAACGGGCTGCGTATCCGGATTCGTCTCGTCGTTCTGAGCAACTTTCATGTTGAAAATAATTTAATCCGAGTTACGGATTAAAAGTTATGATTTTCTAAAGATTTTATTAATTTCTAGAATTTAATTAGTTATTTAAATTAATTCGAAAATGGAATAATGTCATCAGCATGATGTCATGCTGACGTCAGCAGTCAACAGAGTTGACTGGTCAACCTGACGGTGGGTCCCGCATGTCATTGACTGATAACTAACTAACTAAATTAAGTAGTTTAATGAGTAGATTAGTCAGGTTAATTAAATGATTAATTAGTCTAATCAAGATTAATTAATTAACCAATTTAATTATTAATTATTAATCATTATTTATTTAATTTATATATATATATATATATATATATATAAACGTTCTGGGGCCATGGGCCCCAAGTGTCACAGGGCCATGGGGCCTTAGCGGGGCGGGCTACTGGGTGCGGGCGCACCCGAGCGAGCACAGGGCACGAGCGCCGGGTGCGGGCGCACCCGAGCGGGCACTCGCCCGCAAAGCAGGACGAGGCCGCCGGGGCACCGACGACGGGGAAGGCCGGCGCGGCCAGCCGGGCCACGGCGGGCGGAGGCGAGGGGGGGTGGCGCTAGTGCGGCCAGTGGCGTGGGGCAGCGGGGGAACACGGCGGCGCCGATGAGCAGCGGCACCGAGCGCACTGGAGCGGGACCTAGGCGCGGGGTGAGCACGTGTGGACCGGAGCGCGAGCGCCGGCACGCGGGCGCTGTGGGTGTGGTCTGGACACGGGCGCGCGCGCGAAGGCGCGACCGTGGGTGCGGCGAGGTCGTGGTGAACGCGGGGACAAGGGGAGAGGAGGCCGGGGGTCTCACCGCTAATGTAGGGACAGGGCAGTGGGGCTCGGGAAGGAGACGACGAGGTCCGATGGGGAGGCTCCGGCGAGGTCCAGGCGGCGGTGCGGGTGAAGGGGACGAGGCAGTCCACCGAGATCCGGCGACGGAGCGGTCGCGGACAGGGCGGCGTGGCCCTGGTCGACGACGTCGAGGTGGCAAGGCGCCGCCTCTAGGTCGGGGAGGCGACGGGCGTCGGCGGTTAGCGACGGCGGGCGACGGGGTGAACGGGCGGCGCGGT